>NC_056735.1:1805877288-1806114788 GCF_019279795.1 Protopterus annectens
GTACACCACTCCTGAGCAGCTTAAGTTCCATCATGCAGTGTGCACTGTACTTGCCTTCCTGCACCTCTCCCATAAAAGAGTTATCCTTGTGAGCTGCAGAGCTCATTGTGCCACTGAAATGAACTATGCACAGTGCTTCTATTTTGCAGGTCTCTCATTCCTACAGAGAATGAATTAACATACTCACATTTCTGTTTCTAAATTATACATCTTTCAGTGTACGTCCAAGATAAGCCTGACTTGACTGTTTTAGAACCTCTAATTCAGTATTGAGAATGGTGTCTCTGAATCCAACAATCATGTTACAGGAAAATTCAGCTCATTTTAGGGTGTTCACACTGTAAGTAATGCTTCCTCACAGGTCTTTGTTCTCTGATTTACTTCCCAGTTCAAGTGCTTTCTATGCAGGGTCTGCACAGTTATCTCTCTGCCAATGTGTTTTTTTTTCCCCACATCCCAAAGAAATGCTACTAGGAGCAGTTGGGCATACCTACAAGTCATTGCTGATTCTTTCATAGTGTGGCTTCATTGAGAAGATTTTATATCACGGTGAATTTCATTGCAGTGTATTGTAATGTATTGTGCATGTTTTCCATTTTTCCCCTTTTCTCCACTGTGGTGCAACAATGTAGTTGGGATATATGATTTGGGGGGGGGGGGCTTGCCCCCTCACACACACATCAGAGGTTGCCAGGGAGGTTGTCACCTGCAAGAAAAGATTATTTTCTGTTTTTATAGGTTGTTTTTTACTCCCCATTTTGAAACTTAAATTTTCGGTAAATGGTGAACCAAAAAAGTCTCTTTGATGTCTCATAGGTAAACCAGTGTACTGGTGATTCCCTAAAATGCCCATGGGTATGTGTGCAGTGTGTGAGTGACGATGTGCTTGCATCCTGAAATGGACTACCATCCCATTAAAGACAGGTTGCCTGCTTTATACCTATTATTTAGCAGGATAGGGTATTACTCCACCATAAGATAAAACAGATAATGGAGACTGAATGAATGTATGAATTATTCAATGAACAAACGACTCAATAACCAAATGAATGAAACAACGGGTAAATTAATATCTGTGAAATCAGTCTGCTCTACAACAGAGATATTAATGAAATTAGGAGAGGGGTTGAATGGGAAAAGATGTAGTACTTCATTTAAAGGTGATCCTTTTTTCATTGATGACAGAGCATTTATGTCAGGAAGGGATGCTGTTTAAAAGCATCTGGTTAATAGTTCCATGAAGTAAAATCACTTTAAATTCAGCTTTGTTTTTAACTTAACATTTTATATAGTAGGCACATTTATCTTAAAGTATAAAGACTGCAGTAATCATTGCAGCAGTCATTACAACTTGTACTGTGCTGCAATCAGTACAACATGTTGATCCCATTAGCATGAGAGTAACTTTGCTTATGCTGGGAATGTAAGTATTCGCATTGTCAAAATTCTGCCAAGAATGATAGTTATTAAAGGAATGACAAGACATTTCTCATGCTAGATAACATCACATATTGATGTGATTTTTACTTTATTTGATTTAAATATAAATATTCTGTAGAACAAAGATCTGATTTCTTTTAACAAATTGCATGGTGGAGTACATTAAGCCCCCGAGCAGGAATCTAGCTTAAAATACCTACACATCAAACTGTTATTCTTCATGTATATCCAGCTGTCCGTGTATGTAATTCAGAAGGTTGGCATAAGATAGCATAATGGATATACCCAAAATAAATTGTAGTGTTATCTTATCAGGAAACTTAAACTTTCCTGATAAAAGCTCTAAAATCTTCTACTCAACAGGAAACTTATTTCATACTTTTAAAAACATTTGATTAAGCTTTACACAGATGTGAAAAATCAAAATTAATGTCAGGAAGTGTTTTAATATAATAGCTCAGCTTTGTTACTGAAAGAAGAAAAACTCACAAAAACAACAAAGTAAATGCTTCTGAAGTGAAGTTCATTATATTTTCTAACTGCTGGAATGTTCACAGCAAAAATGTAACCTATGTGTTTCTCCAATAGAACAAGCTGCAAGTACACGCTGCTTTCCATTTTTATTACTGTACATAGGATTTCCCATGTACAGTTTATTTTCTTGTTGAATACTCACATTTCTGTTGGTCTTTTCAAATAGTAGTGTGCAGTTTTCAACTTGCATCACAAAGTATTTCAAATCTTAACCATTCAGTCCAACTTTAAGCAAGCAGAGATTTTGACATGCTGACAAGGATTGTAATGAAAAAAGGTAAGATTCAGAGGGGTCTATATTAGTTTGTCAAAATTTATTTTCAGCAAACACGTATTCATCAACCCCTATTCAGCGAAAATCACTTCCACAGTTCGCTGAATATTCCAAGGGCAAAGACATAGTTGGCCAACTACACAACTTTGACCTTTTCTCCATTGTAGTGTGATCTCGCAGTTGGTGCATATAAGTTAGGGGGGTGCAGCCCCCCCACTTGGGTGGGTTTGATTTAGCTAGATGTGTGTCCATTGTGCTGTGGGGCAAGTATTTCTTTGCCCTTGGATTATTCAGTGAATCGTGAAAGTGATTTTCCCTAAATAGGGGTCGACAAATACGTGTTTGCTGAAAATTACTTTCAACGAACCAATATAGACTTGATTCAGAGACATGGTACGCACTGATGAGCATGGACAGTGACCAGAAAGATGTATGGAAAAAGCAAGCCTCCATTTCAGAAACAGCTACACATAACAGCATATCTCACACCTATCCAGAATTTTGTAGAATGTTCAGATTTCTTGATTCCTATTTTTGGTCTGTTTCTCATAAAGCTTGTGTTTTTTTCTGGCAAGTAATTGAAGATTCAAGTCATGAAATAATGGTGGATATTTCAGTATCAGATTTCATATCCTTCAGAAAATGCATGCCAGTGGAAAACCTGTTATTGTAGCAAAGTTTATAAGAGCAATATTTAAAATCTGTACATATTTTTGGGTCCTTTTTCCCTCTTATTATTTTTGGCTGTGTCCAGATTCCTTGTGCTAAATGGTTGAAAGGCATGCACAAGAACTACAGAGAGCTATGTAGATGCATACCAAGCAGACTGATGGTTGCCACTACACTTGAAAATGAAATACATGGCATTCATGAGCCTACTTCAATAAATCAGCAGCAGACAGATTGTACACTATGGCTGCTTATGACAAGAGAGTTTCAAAACAGATACAGATATTTACTGTCAGTGGGGAAAGCACTCAAGCTTCAGTGACCCTCTATCAATCCCTTCAATAAATGTGCGCGCACAGACACACACACACACATATATGTCTACTTCTAAATGTTGAACTTTCACAAGGTCAAATTTCTTAAGGTTGAGACCATAAGATCAAACTTGTGAAAGTTTGAAATTTAAATAAAAAAAAAATAAAAATAATTTTTTTACATTTTTGCAGGGGGGTAAGCCCCCTTGCACCCCCATACCCCCTGCAAATTAAATATACCAACTCCAAGATGTCACTACAGTGAGGAAAAAGGTAAATATACCATTCCGCACTGTACAGCGATCTCCATTTAAATGGTTCAAACTTTCAAAAGTTCGATCTTATGGTCTCAACCATAAGTAATTTGAACTTGTGAAAGTTCTAAATTTAGAAGTAAAGATATATATATAGATATATATATATATATATATATATATATATATATATATATATATATATATATACATAGATAGATATATAGATATATAGATATACCCACAGATGTCCCACACACACACACACACACACACACACACACACACACACACAACACACATATATATTTATATATATATATATATATATATATATAGAGAGAGAGAGAGAGAGATAGAGAGAGAGAGAGAGAGAGATAGATATAGGTATAGATATAGATATAGATATAGATATAGATATAGATATAGATATAGATATAGATATAGATATAGATATAGATATAGATATAGATATGGTTTTATGTCAGATGATCAAGTTTTCAGAAACTCAAACTTCATATGGTTGAAACCATAGGCAGTATTCATAGTCCGGGACTTCTCAAGTACATACTGGGCAGATGTGGTAGCAGTGCTCCGCAGATATGTAAATAAGGTTAACAGAACATAGTTGTGTTGAATATGGAAAAGTGAAGAAATTTCTATAAACATGCCCACTTTTTATAACAGTGTAAGTTGTACAAAGTCCATTTTTCATGTGTGTGAAGCATTTTGCAAATCATAAATAGTCTGTGCCTTGGCATATACTGGGCAAGTGTGGCTGAGTGAAGTTATGCTGAAAGTATTATAGAAAAGTTCTGGACTGTGCAGCAGCTAAGAGTTTTTTTTTTTTTTTAAGTAAAAGCGTTACAACTTTTTCATGTAGAGGTATCCATGATGAGTTCATTAAAGAATAGAAAGGGGGTGATAGGACAGATTGAGAAAGGAGAGTCAAAACAAAGTGGTGAACATACAAGGGAGACATCAAGAGGGTTTGAGATGGAGAAGGTGGGAGAGGATGGGCACTATGTTTTTGTTGGAAGACAGACCGCCCCCCATTTTTCAAAACTTTTTTTTGTAAGAGGTTAGTGTGGGTGAGAAATAGGTAGGAGGGTGAAGGAGAAACAGTAAGAGAAGAAGGGTTGAGGAAGTCCCCAAATGTATACTCAGTCCACAAAGCATCAAACACGTCTACTGCTAGATGGTGTTGCAGTGGAGGACCCTGATGTTGAGAGTGGTAAGGAACTCTGTTGGCACAGCGGTCAGCACCAAATGGGTGAGCATGTCTTCTAAACACTGAAGAGAGGGTTTGATTAGCTGAATTCTCCTGTCCACTACCTCTACCAGTACATACTCAACCAAACTCCAAAGCTCCCATTCAGTGAGGCTTTCTAGGCTGCCACGTGCCAGATTGCCTGCAAGACTGACTCCTCCACTCCGACCCTGTAAGGATGTTCCCAGAAGGGCAGAGGGTAATCTTTCCCTAGCCTGAGACGTAAGTGCCTGGTCTGCTCCTGAGAGATTTGAACTTGTATAAAAGATAAATAAAAGGAGAGAGAAGCAAAGCAACAAAGGAGAAAGAAACATATAAGCAAAATAATAGAATAAAGGAGAAAAAAAGTGGGGAGAGGCAAAACAGAGAAAACACAATAAATTCAAGCAATACTGTTTTAATGCAAGGTAGCAACAGAATAAATCACTGCAGAAAAATATTTTTATTGAAGTAAACTTGTGTATAGGAAGTGCTTATGCGTACAGTTAGGGGTAGAGATTCAGGAAATATTGATGCAAATGGGAGAAATGTGTAAGAGTAGTTCTTATGTATATTTGTAATGAATTGAAATGGCAAGGGATTTTTTTTTTCTTACTGAAGGGTTTTATTTTCAGTTCTGTACTTTTCAAACACAGTTTATAGTACCCAGATATCAAACAGGAACAAAATCACTAATTATTGCAGTCAGTCATGGTTAAAATTAACTGTATAACATGTTTAAAAATATAACACATTTTTTTGATCTGTTCATTTCTTCATTTCCCTTTCTTTCAGCTACAAAGTTATAAAGTACAGTTGTGTAAAATCTTACCATAACGGTAGATGCCCTTGCCTTCACCACTGCAGTATTCCTTATGAATGGGGATTCCCTACCATGAAGCCCTCCATCCGGCCAATTTACAAAAGTCTATCATTGCTTTAAGGTACGCTGAATGTCACCTGCGCACTCCTTGCATAAGATAGGGCATAAAGGTAACGCTCAGGTGTACCATCCTCAGAACAGATACAGGAACAGAACAGCAGTCCAAGGAAAACTAAGGAGACTCTACACAGCCAGTATAGGAAAAAGGAGGGAGGGAGGGAATACTGCAGCGGTGAAGGCAAGGACATCTACTGTTATGGTAAGATTTTACACAACTGCACTTTGTCTTTACATTTAATGCTACAGTGTTCCTTACTAATGGGAGAGTGCAAAAGCTCAAGAAGAAACCTGGGAGAAGGAAATAAGAGCCTCCAAGAAGCCATGAAGAATGGCAGCAGTAAAACCAGCTCCAGCTCTGGAGATAATATCCAGCTGGTACTGTTTGGTAAAGGGATGCACAGAAGTCCAGGTAGCAGCTTCAAGAATAGAAGTAGTGTCTAAGCCTTTGAAAAAAGCACCAGAAGAAGCCACAGCTCTAGTGGAATGAGCCTTTACACAAGAAGGAAGGTTCTCGCTATGAAAGGTGGAACAAAAGTAAATAGCCCTTTAAATCCAAGTGGAAATAGTTTGCTTTGAAACAGCCAAACCTAAAAACCTAGGATGAAAGGAAACAAATAATTGGTCAGACTTTCTGATAGCTTTAGTTTTATCCAAATAAGATATGAGTATCTACGGTATGCAGCACCCTCTCACTACCAGATTGCGGAGAGGGAAAAAAATAGGCAAATTAATAGACTGATTGACAACTCATCAACCACTTTGGGCATGAAAGAAGGTTTAGTACACAAGGACACCTTTTCCTCATGAAATATCAAAAAAGGTGGACAAGCCATAAGGGCTTGCAACTCAGGCACCCATTTGGCAGAAGTGAGAGCTAACAAAAGAACTGTCTTCCAAGAACAATGTTGCAAGGAAGCTGAAACAGCAGGCTCAAAAGGAGCCTGAGCCCATTTTTTCCAGAACAAAATTAAGATCCGAGGGAGGAGGGGCAAGCTTCCTGGGAGGTCTAATATTAAGGATGCCTTTAAGAAATTGCTTAGCCTCAAATCTAGAAGCTAACGGGGAGTTAAAGGCAGACAAGCAGAAAGAGATGATAAGTGGGCCTTAATGGAAGAATAGGCCAAACCAGCATTGAACAACTCACACAAATAAGAAAGAACCAAAGGAACATCCACAGAAAGTGGGTCCAGGTCATGAAAAAGAAATCAAATAGAAAACCTCTTCCATTTAGATAAGTAGGGTTTCCTAGTAGTAGGTTTCCTGGCCTCCTGCAGGACCTGCAGCACGTCCTCAGAAAAAAGGTGTCTATGAGGAATCAAAACCCATCACCCACAGTGTCAGTTGAAGTGTGGACAGGTGGGGATGGATGAGAGACCCCTCATCTTGTGTGAGGAAATCCACCCTGTGAGGTAACTTGTGATGATTGCCCCTGGTTAGATGCAGAAGTAGAGGGAACCAGTGCTGTCACAGCCAAAAGGGAGTCACCAACAAGATTTTGGGAGCATCCTGTTGAATCTTGAACAGGACTCTTGGAATGAGAGGAAAGTGAGGGAATGCATAAAGAAACATCTCCTTCGAAGAAAATGAGAGGGCGTCCACCTTCCATACCAGAGGACTTGGGACTCTGGCACAAAGCAGAGGAAGTTGTCTGTTCAGAGGGGAGGTAAAGAGATCTACTTGAAGAGTACCCCACTGGTGAACAATGTCCAGAAACGCATCCCTGTGAAGCATCTATTCATGGGATGGAGTAAAGGACCTGCTCAGATTGTCTGCCACAATGTTCCAATCTGAAGGAATGTAAACTGCCTGAAGAATCACAAGATATTGGATAGCCAGATCCCATACCAGAAATGCCAGCCGGCAAAGATGGTAGGATCTTGTACCCCCCTGTTTGTTGATATACCACATTACTGTGGTGTTGTCTGTGAATGCCTTGAGAGATCCTGCAGAGAAGAGAGGATGAAAGGCCTGAAGAGCCAGCATAAGAGCCCTCATCTCTTTGATGCTGATGTGCTCCTTTGCTGACAGATGAACACACTCCCTGAACCCTCAGGGAGCTGAACGTTGCTCCCCATCCCACATCTTGAAGTGTCTGTGAACAGATCCTGAGAGGGAAGCAGAGGCTGAAAAGAGAGTCTTGGATTCAGAGACAACTGCTGAACCTACCACAAAAGTTCTTTCTTGAGACATGGGAGAAGAGGAACAGAAAAGTCTAGAGCATGCACATGCTGAAGCCACACCGACTTCAGAAACCACAAGAACTTCCTTATGTGAAGTTTGGTAAGAGAGAGAGCATTGGAATGGTGGAAGACATGAACCCCAGAGGTCTCAGAAACTCCCTGGCTGAAATGGAGGCCAGGGGAAGAAGAGTTTGAAAGAAAGAAATGTGAGTTAATCCCTTTGAGGAGGCAGGGATGCCAGCATTTTCACCATTTGAAACCTGCAACCCAGAAAGACATGATCCTGAGAAGGAGTCAGGGAAGACTTTTTGAAAACCCCAGGCTCAGAAGAAGAGAAATGGCAAAATGAAGACTTTATTTATTTTATTTTTTTTTATTTATTTAACATTTGTTGACCAGGAAAGTCTGACTAGGTTCCACAGATCCTGTTTTCAGTGGAGGCCCGGGGAGAAATGCTCCAGAAGCATGTCTTTAGAATGTGGATGACTTTGCAAAAGGACCTCTGGAGAAGATGTCTGAATCAGCAGGTCATCCAAATAAAGAAAGATATGGATCCCTTGAAGCCTGCAAAAGGCAATCACAGGAGTGAGGCATTTGGTGAAAATCCTTGGGGCAGTATAAAAGCCAAAGGGCAAAGCACAGAACTGAAAATGCCAGGAAGCAACAGAGAAATGCAAAAATCTCCTGAAAAGAGGATGGATCAGAATATGGAGATAAGCATCCTTGAAGTCCAGAGACACCAGAAAGGCCTAAGGGAGCAAGAGAAGAAAAAGGGACTGAAGGGACAACATCTGAAAAGAAGGCACCTTCAGAAAGGTGCTCAGATGAGAGAGGTCTAGACTAGGTCTCCAAGTACCTTCTTTTCTGGGCACTAGAAATATTCTTGAATAAATCCCTTTCCCCCTTTGGGACACAGTCACTTCTTAAATAGTACCCTGAGACAAGAGGTCTCAAAGAACCTCTGGAAAAAAAAGGAAGCTGTTCCTGAGGAGGCTGAGGAATGACCATAAAAGGAGGGTGGGAAATCCAGACCATGAAGTACCCTTGCCGAATGATTGACAGAACCCAAGAATCCTGGATGATCTGAGCCAAACAGGAAGAGAAAGAGAAAGGTGAAGAGAAAGAGGAATGTGACTAGGAATGGGTGGATAGTCAGACAGTACCTGGTTTGTCAGGAAAGGGCTTAAGAATCCCTGCAGTCTGAGTGGCCTTAGCAGGAGAAGTCTATTTACTACCCTTTTTACCTTTATAAGGAGGGCAAGACTGACTATGAACAAAGGATGGCTTAGAGGGGTAGTTCCTCTGAAAATTATGCACAGGAGAAACAATGACATGCTTAAGCTCCTGTAAAGCTTTCCCCTTGTCCTGAAGTGACTTAATTAAACCAGCAGCCGCTTCACCAAACAAAAGAGCATTATCCAGAGGAGCATCCAGCAACTTAGCCTTAATATCATCAGGCAAAGGTTGAAGCCAAAGCCATAAATATCTCTTCAGAACCGAACCAGAAGCAGCAGCCCTAGAAGAGGCATTTGCTGCATCATAACTGCATTTGATACAATGATGAACTACCTGAGAGGAGGTCCCAAGCAAGGAAAGAGCAGAATATTTACTCTCAGAGTCTGGAAGATCAGAAAGAATCTGACAAGCTTAAGAAAGAAGAGCCAAGACATACTATGGGTCTAATAATTTATAGCCCTAAAAGCTAGGGTAGATGAAGTATAAACCTTCTTACCCAGCCTATCCATGATCTTACAATCCTTGTCAGAAGAGAGTAACTTGGACAAAGGAAGCAACTGGGATGGTTTATCAGAGGCTACAGTCACCAAAGAGGGGTCAGCAGCAGGACATTGAAACAAAAAGGAGCAATCCTCAGGCACCCTATAAAACCTACCAGACTTCCTGGGAGCAGGGGGCAGAGAATCCAGCTCTTTACAGGAAGTGGAAAAAACATCCAATAAAGTGGGTAAGACAGGAGGAATGGCCATAGGTTTAGGAGATTCCATCTGCAGTAACTCATAGTATCTCTTATGGATATAAGAGAGAGGGTGGGAGGGTGGTGTAATGGTTAAGGTGCTTGCTTTAGAAACACAAGGTGCAGAGTTTGATTCTCATAGGGGGTAATTGCCCAGACTTAAAATGGTTCATGAGGGCATTTAGCCTAGTAATACTCTGTGAATATATGAATGAATATATCTGAAACCTGGGCACAATCCCACTTAAACAATTCCATCATCCTAGAGACCATGTCCTCAAAGGAAATTTCCTCAGAAGGATTATCTAGAGTATGAGAATCCTCCTTCTCAGACCCGTAGTCTAAAGGAGAAGGAATCTGGGTAGAATAAGCAAGGGAGTCATCAGAATCCAACTCAAAAAAATGCAATTCTCTGGGCTTTTAGGGGAACAGGTGGACCAAGGACGAGCAGGAACTGCAACCCCGTGAGGATCCCTCAACGACAGTAAAGCATTAAATGACCCCTGAGTAAAGGCCTGCCACTCACTTTGTGGATCCCTAGGAGCAGAAGAAACATGGTTAGTTTTCTGTTTCTTTTTTTAAAGGGACAGCTGTCCTAGAAACCTGAGAAGGCCCAGACTCAGGACAGCATTCCACAACTGCAGTAGGAAATTCTTCCCTAAAGAGAAACTGCAGAACCCCACTAGACCCCTCAGAAACAGTCAACAATGGTTCTCTCTGAATGCCCAAAATGGACACCTGCAAAGCCTCGTTGGACATCCTGCCCCTCAGATCTACACTGGCCTCCAACCTAGAAGCAGTAGAAGAATCTGACAAAACAACCAGGTGAGCCTCTGGGTGCATAATAACCTCAGCAGAAACTCCCGGCAGAGGTTGGACAGCAGAAGTCTTATCTTATTCACCTTCTTCCCAGACAGCTGACCCTTGTGGCAGGAAGTTCCATCCATAGCACCTGCAGCAAGAAACTTAAGTCACTGGTTCTCAAGGTACAAGGAAAGGGAAGAAAGGCTACTAAGAAGTGTTTTAGAGACAAACGCCTGACAAATTGAACAAGATGTATGGTTGTTACCCTCTGATATCTCATCTCTGACTTCTCTTCCTATTTTCAAGAAGAATCTCAAAAAATATCTCAATAAAAAATGGATATGCCCCTGCACTAACCCAGACTAGCCTTGCTCTTCCTTTCTTGTCTCCTTACCTTCCCCTCTCTCCCTTCTTTACCCAGTAACCCAGTTGAGGTCTCCTAGCTCCTCAAATATACATTAAGATAGTGAACTGACCCACTGACTAGTTATCCCTGAGTGTTTCTCCACTCTCTCATAGGTGTAAATTCTGCCTCTCTTTCATAAAGTAACTCTTTATTTAGCCCTAGGATGATAATTAAATGCATTAACTCATCCTTTACTAACTCTGATACCTTTCCCATCTTTCCTTCTCTTCCTTTCTTACTTTATCCTCAGTCTTTTCATTATGCTTTCTAATTATGTTACTTTGTAAAATGTACTATGCTTTCCCCATGACATAATATGTGGGATCCTATATCTCACTTATGTGTAAGACTATTGTGTTATTAATTTCCCAATTTCCTAAAAAAAAAATGTTTTGTTTTTACTTGACTTACTTCTTACTATTTTAGCTTAAATTACTTTATGTTCACTTTTATTAAACTATGTATTAATACTTGGAGCTTTTCTCCCCGGGCCTCTACTGAACATGGGCATATATCCAGCTAGACTAGCCCGGTCAACAAATGTAAAATAAAAAATAAAATAAAAATAAAAATAAAATTGTGAGCAGCACCAAGGCAAAAAAGAAACTTATTGTGGTGGTCTTTCTGGGGAATCAGTATCCCACACTGGCATTTACCCTTCCTGGATGACATTAATCTCAAATGCACAAAACAAACAGAAAAAGTAACCAAAAACCCAACTGGGTACTTATCTAAAAATGTGAGGACTCCAGCAAACAGGAGTAAGCACAGAAAGGCCAACAAACAGAAAAATGGTAAAAAAAAATGGATGTATGCAACAGACTGGTGGTTAAAACAGTGTTTGGACTGGCGGCAAAGAAGTTCTGAGGATGGTATGCCTAAATATCACCTTTATGCCCTACCTTATGCAAGGATTGCTCAGGTGACGTTCAGCGTGCCTTAAAACAATGGTAGACTTTTGTAAACCAGCCGGACAGAGGGCTTCAATGCAGGGAATCCCCATTCATAAGGAATACTGCAGCGGTGAATGTAAGGACATCAACTGTTGCTTGCAGGAGTACAACTGAAACCAGTTTTAAAAGCATTGCTGTGCTGCTACCCTGAATTATGTATATTAATTTGTATTATGCAGAGTTAAATAATAAATACTTGTTGGTCACCTGTTATACTTACAGGAAGATTCCACCAGACACTGTTCTTCTCTTCTCCTGTTGGGAGTTGTATTGTATCTCTTCCCCAGCTATAAGTAAATGAGAGAAAGATAATCTTGTTTATCTGTATTTGCATGTATTCCACATATACACATATATTCTCTGTAAGCATTTGTCATTTGCCTTGTTTTGTCTGATTCTAACTGTTGAATGCATATTATGTGTGTATTATTAAAATAAAGTAGTTACATTCTCTATTGAATTGGCTAGGATACTAAATAAATATGAACCAAGTCCTGCTTTTTTAAAGATATGTATGTAATAATCTGTGGAATACCTGAACTGCAAAGGCTAAAATGTAACAATTCATGAAAATATGAATTTCCTTTTCTGCAGAACTTTGTCTAATGTACAGTAAATAATACTGAAGTAAAACACCTTGTTCTCTGAAAACATATGTGCTGCTCGTTATTTCAGCAAAGTAACCCCCACTCCCCTCCCCCAACAGACAGTCTGACTAATGAGGTTTGGAACAGACCATTTTGTCCTGGGACATCTTTAAGTTGGGGCTAGATACATAGATTAGTAGGAATTAAGAATAAGGGGAGGATAGGGTTAAATGAGATGGAGGGATGTTTAGGAGGAAATGAGTTAAGGGTAGAGTGGGGCTTAGAGGGTTTTGTCAAGTGAAATTGAGGTAGGAGTCACATTTTTGGCGTGAACCTGCTACTGCAAGTATGATGTCAATGACGACCAGTAGGTACGGTGCAGTAAGTAGGCCTTAGGTTTGATAGAAGGGAGTAATGTTTGCTAAGTAGCCATGTTTAGTGTGAAGTGTTTGGGAATGGCATTAGGGGTGGTGGTTGGGTGTGGAGTTATTATTTGTTATACTTTGGGTAGAAGTAGTCTGGATGCGTGATAATTATTAGTCGGTATATGATGGATGGGGCAGCGTTATTTTGGTGGGCTTGGGTTTCAGGTCATGTGGTAGGTGTGGGAATGAGTAGTGGTGTGTATTCTCAAGACAGGGCTTAGGTAGTGTGATAATTTGTGGTTGGGTGGGTATATGCTGGGCTTTATTGACGACAGTGGTTGTGAGGTGTTTGATTCTCTCTCTCTCTGTCTCTGTCTGTCTTCCCATTGTTCCCCTACATCGGTAGTTTCAGTTGACATGGGGAAGATAATAGAATGGGAATTGCGATTGACCATGTACTGACACTGTTGATATGAGGTACAGTCTACAGACTACCTCTGTGCTGTTTAGTAGGTTTGACAGTTTAACTGCAGTGGGCAGGAGCGGAGAGTGGCAGTCTTTCCTAGGCTGTATGTTTACTTCTGAAGTCTCTGCTTACTTCGGCAGATGAGCTTTATTTACTAAGCTCTGTTTTGTTAAATCCCTGTGTTTTCAATCAAGTACAGGTTAGCTGAGGTTCAGTAAGCTCATCATTATATCCAATCTTAAATTCGTGGGTCTCTTCATTTTAACAGTACAACCAAATAACCCCAGTTTTATTAGGGCGTAAGTATAAAGGGGTTTGCGTCAATTACAATATAGGCTGAAGTACAGAGTAACAGTTATTAGCAATGGTCATTGGTTGCTAGGCGACCACTTGGAAGGTTATCATGGGCACAAATAGAGAATGTGAGACATACCGCTTAACTGTACGCATTGGCGTACACTTTAGCTTTTTGTGGCAGGTCTAGCTGCTTTGTAGATTGCTATGGTCTTTGTGTACCAACAGGTAAGGTAAAGGTTGGGTGATGGTGGTTGGAAGTACAGTGCTGCAGCTGTGGTCTGGCTTTACAATATTTTTGCGTGCTGCAAGGCACCTGTGAGTAACAAGGTCATAGGTGGCTCAGATTTGTGGTTTCTGGAAAATCTGTGTAAACTGTAATCCAGGGAAGAGGAAAATAAAATTCCTTAGTAAACTACACAAATACCTGTTGTTCTACTAACTTCCTAAGCTGAAGATAAGAATGTGAATGCTGCCGTGAGATCTGTGGGGGATGATTTTTTTTGGTCTCGCGGGTTTTTGAGTAAGGAAGACTAATGGCTGCCTTGCACATGCACGGTGCGGCAAATTGTCAGTGGAGTGGGGCATTACCGCTTTAATGGTACCTTATGTATTTTTTTCCCCAGTTTGTTAACTTGATACATCCTTTCACAGGAGGGAAAGAGAAGTTGGTGGGAGTGGACCTCTTGTTCATACAGATTTTCCTTTAAGGAGGAAGTATGGCAAACAGTAACCGCAATGTATGATGGCAATTTTGACTAGATAGAGAACACAGAAATTTACTCAGCTCCAATGGTATGTTGGCCATTTGATCTGTCCTAGGGTGAGTAACCTGGCTTGGGAAAACAGATTGGTGATGCTTGCAATTTGGTGAGTGTCCCTATTTTCTAATTGTGTGACTTCCAGTTATTTGTGGGGTTTTGGAGTGTGGTTGGTCACTGCTCATGTTGGGTGAAATGGGGACATTGCTTTCAGTGTTGGGTGCAGCAAGTGATGGTTGTCTCTGTTTGCAGTTTTCATATTTGTTGGGTCAAATTTGGTTTTCTGTTGCTGAAGTGTTTGAATGTGCATGGGTGGTGGTTCAGAGACAAGGATGTTTGATTCTTGCCTTTGGGGGTGAATGTTTGAGAGAGTTGTGTTCTAGTCTTGAGTTCTTGTCCTCTCTGAGATTAGGCCACATGTTTGTACTTGAGGTGATGGGCACATGTGGGGAAAGGGGGGTGAAGGTGGCTTTTGGCCAGGCATGAGAATAACTGGGTTCACCTAGATGTTTCAGATTCGGTAGTCCTGTCATAATGTCTGCTTCCTCCACATGCACAATGGAGCTGTATCAGTTGGGCGGGGGGTTGGTGCACTTTCAACTTGATAACAGGAATTGGTGCATGGATGTTTGATGCCGCTTAACTGCCACAGCTGTATTTATTGGATATTGACATGGACCACGAGGGGAGGAGGGGGAGGAGAGGGAGGCGGAGCTGTCCGGACTTCGTGTCCTTAAAAAAATAAATAAATAACTCTTGCACTCCTTTCAACTTTACAGATTTTCACAGAATGTCTACATTTTGGCCTCATATTTTGGGTCTGTTCCTCATAAAATTTGTAGTTTTCTGGCAAATTACTTTGGACTAAATCACTAAATAATGACATGTATTTGGGTTTCAGACTTCAGTTCCTTCAGTAAATGCATGTTATTCTGGTAACTTCTGAAGTTTATAAGAGCAATAACAAATCTGTCCCTATTTTTGGATCTTTGTTTCCCCCAGTTACTTGAGGCTTTGTCATGTACTAACTATCCTATGACCTTCCTAGCTGAAGTTGATTGTAAGACACATTTTGCCCATGGTTCCACATTATGAGGGCTAGTGTTCCTCATTTTGGAGATATAAGGTTGAGAGCTATGATTTTACATATTGCTCTCTTTTAAATTTGTAGAGTGGCTGGAGGACAGGTTTTTGTTTTACTGTACATTTTCCAGAAACCATGTTTTCTTGAGACTTTGACAGGATGAGAGATTGTGAATTAATACAGTGTACAGATTTTCATAAAATGTCTGGACTTGAAACCATATATCAGCATGCATATGTTGAAAGCAGATCTAGTACCATCTGTAACCTGAGGGTCTATAACAATATAATAACAGCTATGAATGAAAAAATTGTGCTGTGATGTAATTAATGGAGTTAACTTCAGCATTTTACAGAGTCATACATGTAACACTGAGCAATAAATTAGCACTACTAGGAATTGATGTACTCTTGGTAAGATGGATAGCTGCATGGCTGGCAAATAGGACATGGCAAATATCATACAGCAACTGGACAGGCAAAATCCTCGGTTACAGTCAGGGTTTCCCACCGGGCTCTGTCCTAGACCCTTACTTGTTTAGATTGTATCTTTCAGACCTAACTTTTTCATCTGAGGTGTTCTATAGTCTATATGCCGCCAACCTGAAATGAGGTAAACTGATTACATGTGTTACAGATAAGGCGGGTCTGCAAAATAACTTGACTAAATTGATCATTTGGCCACAGGAGAATAGTATGCTGATAAATTCATCAAGAACTAAGTATATATGGTTTGGTAGACATAAATTAAAAGGCGATATTTAATACAGCACACAGTAATTGAAACTGCAGATTCATTTGAGGACTTATATGGGTAGATTCTGCTATGAGTTTTTCTAATCATATCAACCAATTGGTTAGTGATAGTTATATAACTATAGGTTGTATAAAAATATTTATAAAGTCTAGGAAATCAAAAATAATGACGTAATTGTTAGTTACATTAGACCCAAACTTGAGGATGGAATAACAATATGGAAACCCTATAAGTAAACAAACATAATTAAACTGGAAAGAGTACAATGGAAATAGAGCAATGGTATCCATGGATGTAAAAATGTAAGTTATTATGAAAGACCAAAATATCTGAATATAGTTCCCAGATTGGACAGGTAGTTAATGCAGGCAGTAAGGGATGGGTGTAGTATTTGGTTTGCCATGTACATACAGGGTAGTGGGTTTGTTTCCCATCTTTAATTTGTATTGGGTCTAACCCTATTTGTAGAATGCAAGGGTTTTGAAGGGCATTTGTGTTGCAGCTTGTCTGACCAAATGTGCAAAAAGATGTAAATAGGGCAATGAGATTGATACCTAGAAACTTTGCATTTTTCGTAACAGCAAGGTGCTTCATTTTTTGTAGTTGTAGGTGGGAAAGAGCAGAGCAGACATCAGTCAGTGACCTGAAGGAAGTGTGTCAGAGGTGGAAGTGCAGGTACTGGTGGCTGTCTCCACTGATAGAATGGTGCACAAAGATGTTCAAGTAGGGGAGTGTGAAGTAAGTAACATTTGCTGGCCTGCTGGAAGTTGTTTGATGTAATTGTTTCTGATGGGTTGGATGTTCTGGTTGTTGGAGTGGTGCACAATGAGGTCACAGGGAATTTTATTTTACTCGCAGCTCTTTTAGGTATGTTGTATTTGGAGCAGTTTGGGTAATGTGTCGCCAAGTAAAGAGGGTGTATCTTGGGGCTGGGTTAAGCAGGATTGGTGAATTTTATGAGGTGTCTGGGGTTCTCACAGGTAGGGTGGATTCATAGCTACCCGAGGCATAGGAAGTTACTAGGTTAATGGTTGTTGCTCTTAGTTAAGATGGATATGGGTAAATATTGTCCTTGTCCAGAGGGCAAATAAGTGGAGCCATAAAGGGAATTTGTATCTTTGGTCATCGGCTGTATATCAGGAGTGGGATGGTTTTAATTTTCTTTATAAATTATTAATTTTGTTGAGAACTCCTTTGTTGGTAGAAGAGTGATAATTGTATTTATAGAATAAGACTTTTTAATGCAACATTTTGTTTTATTTTGCATGGGTAACCGTTGTACTGTTACTTTGTGAGGTGAGAGTTAATTTCATGGGGATCTTTGTTAGGACATCTTAATTTTCAGGGGTGTTTTTGCATCCAGTAGTGTCTGCATTTTATCCAGTGGATGAAGGAAATATGCCCTTAGTGGTACATAATGGTCATTAAGAAACTGGATAATGCAAGTGTGGAGTACTTACATTCTTTTCTTTTACAGATTACCCTGAGTGCAGATGTGGTCATGCAGAGTTGGTATTACTTGGGTGCCTGAAGAAATGTGGACTCAACAGGTGAGAGAACAAGCTAAGAAGGGTTTCAGCTGATGGAGCGGCATGAAAGGAGGTAATGGGTTTCCAGCAGTGCAGCTGAATATAGAGTGGTTGGTTTGTTGTGTTTTTCTTCCCTGCCATCACAAGGTAATGTCTTGTTTTGGTTCAATCTTATATGGGGAGCATTAGGGTTGAATTTTACACTGTTTTATGGGTAGCGGTGGTTTTCTTTGGAATGGGTCAGATAGTGTTCAAACATTAGGGGTGGTGGTTTAGTGGGTTGCATTGTGTGATTTAGGCTGGTGAGCTAGATAGGGGTGTTGATAGGAGAATTTAGCTTTGAGTTATGCATTCTCAGGAGAGACTGGGTTGGGTTTATTCACTACATTCTGGATGGTAATAGCATGTAACGGACTTTGTGTGACTTGGTGACATTGGGAATTCTCTAGTTTGTTGGTATATTGTCTTTAGCTATTTTTGCCTGGCTTGATTTATTGGTGGTGGTATATTTGGGGTCATACTGCTACCGGCCATGATGGTGGTTAAGTGTGATATTGTTTATAATGGGTAGTTGGTGTGATGGCAACATTTTACTAAATGGAATTTAAAAAGAGATTTAAGAGGGGTATTACATTCACTGGGGGAAAAATCATTTTCAATGGGTGGTAAAATAGGGCTGCAAGGTAGCATGGTGGTATGCATTTTCTTCGGCATGGTTTCAGTGGCAGTGGACTTAGTATGGGTAGTCCAGTGGACAGTAATGATTTTGGATTCATTGCGAGGCATTTACTGGTTGGGTGGTAGGGATTAGTTAGACCATGCAAAGTAGTCATGATAGTTTAGGAGGTTATGGTTTGCTACCTTAGCATGGGAGAGGGGCAGGTGGTTGTTTTCAGCAGTTAGTTAACTGGCTGTTTTTCGTTAGTTATGTATAGGGTTAGGAGGTAATGACTTTGATCCAGCTTGGTTATGGAGGATGGTTACACCAAATGATGTTTGACCTAGTGCCTTACTGGTGGTTAGATTGCTGGAAGTTTGGTGGAAGAGAGGGGGGACAGTCTGGTCAGGCTGGTGGGGGAGAAGAGGGGCAGGTTTGCCCTCTTCTGTTCCCCCTCTGGTGTTGGATGTGCAATTCAATAAGTTGGGAAGGAAAGTGAGCGGTTGCTCTGTTGGATAAGTTAATAAGCAAGCAGAGCTGCTTATTTGGATGGTGGTTTAATTCAATAAATTGAAGGTGAGTGGGACGCTGCCTTGTTAGTACAAAGATAAGTGAGCAAGTGGGGGACACTGCTTTCAAGGGTGAGTAGTCACGCTGCCCTTATGGTTATTTTATGTTTTATTGCATGGAGGTTATTATCACCTGTGTCATGTGTTGGTTGCAATTTATAATTATTGGTTAACAATCATGTTTATGAAAGTTTAATAAAGGTCGTCAAATGTCATACAGTATTGTGTGTTTATTGAAGTGGACCAGGACAAGCTATGTTGTATGTGTAGCTAGAAATACTTATGAATAAACAATTAAGCTAAGCAATTGTTATATTTAGTTATCACTCTTAAAAAAGTTTTCCTGTAATATTTATAAAAAATTCTTACAAGTTTTTCAATGCAATGCTACAAAAATTCTTTGCATCTATAACTGTAACTTTTACGTCTTAACTACATTATATGCTGTCAGTATTACTGATATTTGAACATTACTAATGCAGTCACAGAGGTACATATACAGATTACTATTTTCATATTATTTACTGACATTTGCATGTATTACTCCAACCTCTTAACAAACAGCTGTATTTTCTCTGTCTTGAAAAGATTATGTCTGCTTACATAAATGGTAGTCCTTTTTTATGCATTTCAGAATGTCACCTCGAGTACGTATTTGCAGGTAGAGATATTTCATTGTTGAAGTACATGTACTTGTGAAAATTTTCCCCACTTTTGTATTATTTAGCTATGTATAGATTAAAAATTTTACTTACTATAGAACTCTTGCCTTCTTACCATAACCTGGTCAACCCACTTGGCCAGCGGGTCAGCACTACGTTTATGCATGTTGTCATGCCTGTGACAGTACTCTTACTGCTGACTGGAGTGGGTTATACCTGTCAGGGTTAACAGGTGGTCACCCAACTCCTGCCAGATGTTTATTTTCATCCATGTACTGTGATGCATGCATGCCTGGATCTTCTCCCAGTACGAGTCATACAGAAGGTAGAGCATGGTTGCGGTCTGTTTCAAAAAGCAGTCAGGAGCATGGACTCATGCCTTCACAAGTGCTGCCATCTTTCAGACATCAGAAGAAGAATGAGGAAAGTATGTCTCCCCTGATGTTGTTTTGTGTTTGTGTGACATCATTTTGACCAAACCCTTTTTTACTAGCATACTCATTAGTCCAGCTATTGATAACACTGGCAGGTTTGGTGTAAACAAAACTGCTTTATTACACACTTTTTTTTTCGTAAAAGGAAGCACTTAACTGGCCATACAATTACTAATGGATTATTTCTAAATTTACCTATAACAATAAGTGTTGCCAGTAATATTTCTTCATAACATTTACATTTTTTCTCTCTTACTGTAGCAATATAATGTGTCATGCAGTGAAGGTGGACCTGGTCCTTGTTTTTCTTACTTTTTTTTTAATGCGGTGGAGAAAGAAACGTCTACTAATGTAAATCGTTATTTGCAGGACTTTTTGAGATCTCTCACTTGTTAGAGATTGATTTCAAACTGACATTCAGATGACCCTATTCTGAATTTGACAAGTGTATCCTTATATTGGCTAGGACTGCTACAGAGTTCATTAATGTCCAGAGCGCATCCACAGCTGTTTTAGATCAGGAATACGCAGATGTACTTCGTAACACATTTGAATTATTCTACTATTCTTATAATGCATATAAATTAGCCTAATTTGCATACTAAACATGTAAATTGGCCTGATTTTACCCCACAAGTTTGAGCTGTATTGACTCACAAGTAGATGAGATAGGTAGCAAATTACCACAGACAGCAAAAAAGTCAAAAAACATATAAAGTAATTAATACTTATTAAATGTCAAATTAACAGTTGCTGTCATATTGTTTTAAAGGTCAGTTGCAATGCATTTTGAACTATAATGTTGCATGACTGGTAATTATGGTAAAGTGGTTGCACGTTGTGTGACATATAGTGCTCTTGACTGAAATTGTAATAAGTTAACAATACATCATTACAGAAGTTTCAGATTCTCCATACAACTGAAAACTGTTACTTGCAATTGAGAATGTGTGCTATGCAGAAGATATCAATATACTTGGCAATGACAGAGTTGTTTTACTGCTGTCAGTGAGGGAGGAATACACAGATAGTACCGCATTTTGATGTTGGTGTAATTACTTTCATCAGTATTGAATAAGCTGAAGTTGTGCAGTTTTAGCTCACATTTCTGTTTGCTTATGTATTCATTTATTTATTTTTGATGGTGGCAGGAGTATCAGGCCAGTGGTTTATAGTTTAACTACTGATGTCATCCACACGGTAGAGAGACAAGTGTCTGGCTGTAGTCCTTTTATTTATTTCTTTTTCCGTGTGTAGCACAGATGGAGAATAAAGGATCCAGGACCAGACATGATAACTTTAGCCATAAGGAAAATGATGTACTCATGGCAGCACTTAGGACATATGGCAAACTTTTGTTTAGTAAGGGGGGGGGGCAGACAAGCCGAGAAGTACTTCTTGAAATCAATGCAGTTGGAGGCAGAAACAGATCACTGGCACAGTGCAAGTTAAGGGCAAATGATGTGGTAGGACATGCTAGAAGCAATTCCAGGCAGAATGCAATATTCAGGACCACTACGAGGGGGCCTCTGAATTTTATTACGTTAACACCAGATGATGAATTTCTTCTGTCCACCCATGGGTATGACTATAATACAGGAGATGGTGCAAATGGAATAATTAGAGGTGGAATGGGCACTCTTCCATCAAACCAACGTCTGCCACAGCATTTTCATTCATCATCTCCTGAAGGTCGGTTTAAAGTATACACGTTCTAAATGTTTAAAATTGAATGGTGACAAACAGTGCTGTAATTAAACACTTCACAATCCATTATTATTAGGTCAGCCTTTTGCATCAGCAGCTAATGAAAATGAAGGCAGACTTCATGGTAAGTGTTCCACCCCACCCCCATAAGCATGCTAAACTGTATGCTGTTACATTGCTATTAACGTGCTGTAATGATTTCATTTACAAACTCAGCATCAGAAACAAAGAGTTCAACTGTACCAGTAATTACAGATGAAGTCAGCAATAGACTGGGTGTTGTTGATGATGATGATGATGAACTTGCATTTATGAGACAACCTGAGGTAAATGGCAGGTTTAATGTCAGGTTCTCTCACCTCACAACATGTTAGTAATGCTACAGAAAGTGACACTGCATCACAAAGTCAAACACAGGCTGACATTCCACTCATGCTTGTATACCAGCAACAAACCTGCACATCTACACCAGTGTTTCCACACACAGAACAACAGTTTGAGGTTGAAGGTAGGCAGTCTAAGGCCACATTTCCCACAGTGACAACATTATAAAGAGGTACCAGATGAAGAAATTATTTTGAACTATCTCAGAAAACACATAAAGTACTGGCTGCACAACAGGAAATGTACTGTGACATACTTAGGGCTCAAATCAGTGCAACAGAGAGTCAGCTAGAAATGGTGAAAGTCCAACAGGGTATGAGTGAAGATTTCCTACACTACTTTGAACTGGCAGAGAGCATGGATAATGCTATGGTATCAGTGATGCATAACATGGTGGCACACCAGGCATCAGTTGCAGCCTCCATTTGTACACTGGTTCAGACATACCAGAGTCAAGCTTGACTAAGTTTTATGAGAGGAAGGGGATGGGGTACTGTCTGGACATGTGTGGGGAGATCACAGGATACTAACACTGGCTCTCAAGACACTAATGTCAGTACTCACAGTGAGCAATCACAACACATTTCTCACAGGCCATGTCAACAGTCATGTACACCTAGGAGAACCTCACGTTACAGGTCAAGGTGACAGTCACACATTACTGTCAAGTCACTAAAAGGAGGGTCACCTTCCTCATGTATATCACACGAATGCACTTATTCACCTTACAGTTCTCATGGTAGTCCATCCTCAAAATCATTCGGACTATCACCAGGCCTATCAATATGTGTATGACACATTTGTTCTGTGGCTACAGTGACTTACATTCATTGATAAATATGTCTGTGTACTGGAAATAAGGTTTAGTTGGGGATAGGAGGGAGGTGTGGAATATATGTGAAGTTATTCCCTTTCCAACTATTTCTTTCACCATATTCTGAAATTGCAATCTTTTCAATTTCCATTTAAATGCAATTGTACTCTGGAGAGGAGGGAAGTCTATGTACATTTCATCATCATCATCAACTCCTTCTTTCCCATTTTCCGCATGGGTCGGGATGTTATGTTATTTTTCATCTCTCCCTATTCAAAGCCACCCTCCTACTTTCTTCAACACTCATGCTTAACTGTCACGTCTTCTCTCACACAGTCCATCCACTTCTCTGCTGAATGCCCTTGTTTGCTCTTGCCTTCTTCCTGTCTGTCCCAAATCTTCTTCACCAGATTGTTTTTTACTTTTCTGCACATGTCCCCAAACCACTGCCATCTGTTCTCTTTGATTTTTTATGTAATTGGCGCTAGTTTGGCTTCTTTTATTATGTCCTCATTTCTTCATCTGTCCCACAGTGTGCATCCTAACACCCATCCCAGGTACTTTGTCTCCATCACCCATAGCTTCCCGAACTGCTCTGCCATTACTGCTCGGGTTTCTTTACTATACAGTAGTCCTGGTTATACCACTGTTTCGTACACCTTACTTTTCAACTTCTTTGGTATTTTTTGTCATACACTACTCCTGACACACTGTGGCACTTGGCTGCAGCCCCTCTGATTCTAGCTTTTATCTCCACATTTAGACTTTCATTCTATTCAACCACTCCTCCCAGATACTTGAACCTGTTAACCTCTTCCACTGTTTTCCATTCTAACTCATTTTTCAAATTCTGGTTTCCCTCATTTGCTGCCATTACAACTGTCTTATCTGTACTCAGTTTCATCCCATGTGCCTTCAGTTTTGCATTCCATTCTCCTACCCTTTGCTGAAGTTCTGGCTCAGAGCCTGCCTGTAATACCATATCATCTGCATACAGCAACTTTGTTGACCTGTCCCCTCCAACCTGTTTGATAATGTATTCCATCACCAGTATAAACAGCAGTGGGCTCAGAGCTGAACCCTGATCCATACCCACTCCCACTGCAAACCCCTCTTTAAGATTAAACAGTTTGTACTTGAGTAATTGTGTCCTTGTATATAGCTTGCACTAATTCTGCTAATGTTTCTGGGACTTTGAACCATTGCAAGACTGGCAAATCAGCTTTCTTAAGACCTTGTCATTTGCTTTCTCCAAGTCCAGGAATGCCCAGTTGGACTCATTCCTCATTTCTAGCTTCTTCTCAAGTATCTGTCTCACTGCAAATATCTGGATGGTTGAACTGCCTTCTGATCAGAATCTAAACTGCTCATTTCCCATCTTACTTTCTACCACTCTATGTATTTGTTTATCAATCGCCCCCTCCAGAACTTTCATGCAGGGTGATAGGAGCTTGATACCTCCATAGTGCCCTTTGTTCTTGAATACTGGCAATAGCATGCTTTTTCTCCAGCTATCTGGGATATGCCTTTCTATCCACACTGCTATGTAGTGTTGTATGCAAGAATTGGCCCATCATTTTGTCTGATGACAAGATTGGGAGTAGTAACAAATCTGCATCCAAAAAGGACTCTTGCCCCCTCATATGCTAATTTAACTATGGGCTTATTTGAAGTTGAATATGTTTATAAGAAAATATTTTTTGTCAATATGTTAAATGTTACTTTAGATTTATTGATGATTTAATTTTTTATGTGAAGGAGGGGAACGGGAAGTGCAGAATGCTTTGGATGAATTACAAGTAAACAGATTTAATTTCATATTTGATGGCATCCAAATAAGGAAAAATGTGTCCTTTTTGGATGCAGATTTGTTACTTAAGAAAGATGGTATACTAACCACAAAAGTACATAGGAAATTTCAGGGGGTCATACATTATTTGAAAGCAACAAGTTGTCATCCTGGGCATGCGATTGATACCTTACCTTACGGTGAATGCATACGTCTTTATAGACTATGCAGTGATGAAGAAGATTTTTTAAGGGAGATAGGTTACACTTTTGAAATGTTTAAAAGTGTGGGTATGGCGAAGACATAATTGCTAAGGCATGGACTAGATTCAATAAAGAATATATATGAAACAATAATTGAAAATGGAAGGGAGTTTCCAAATTAAATAACAATATTGAATCTGGTTGTGAAATGTATTTTGTAACCACATATAGTGGATTTAGTAATAAGTTTTCTGAGATAGTACAAACACAGTGGCAACTGTTATCAAATTTAAAGGTTGGAAGTTCATGGATGCCTAATAAACTTGTTGCTTCATATAGAGTGGGTAGGAATATTAAGAGCTTTTTGGTGAAATCTAGGTTTTGCAGACCCAAGGAGGTGTTATATGAGTCATTAAAAATAAAAGGAACAGTAGGATGTGGCAAATGCAAGGCATGCAAATTTATCGTGCCTTATTTTGGACTCTTAAATGGTCAAAAATTTGAAGCTGGTGGGAATTATAGGTGTGACATTGAGGGCATTATTTATGCCCTCAGAGGTTCTTGCAATAAGTTTTATGTGGGTGAGTCCAAAAGAGCTTTTAAAATAAGGCTATTAGAACATGTTTGTGATATATTAAATAAAAAGGAACAGAGTTCAGTGGCACAACATTTTTTGGAAGCACATGGTAGTTCTGTTCATGGTTTACAAGCTACAATTTTAGAAAAAGTAGAGTGCATTTTTTTTTGGGGGGGGCGTCAGTACGAATAAACTTCTTTATACAGAAGCAGTGTATATATTAAAGTTTGATACTTTGTTTCCAAAGGGTATGAATGTTGATTTTAATTGGCATGTATTACTTTAAATGCTTTTTAAGTGTTTTATGGTATCAATTGATGATTTTATTGTTTAATTGCCTATTTAGTAGTGTATATAAAACAAGTGCATGATGTGAAGTAATTGTGTACTCCAAGAAGGCAGTGTATGCCGAGACGTCAGAGAGGAATACATTTTATTCATTGGGTTCCTGGTCTTTGTTCTTCATTGTATTTGCTGCTGTTCTTTTGCTGATTTCTATTGTTTTTGCTGCAATTCTTGCATACAGTCTCACATATCACACTTATATCATTCATATAGGTTAAACAACCGGGTCTATATTATGAGAGCAAAAAGACGTTTGCTCGAATACGTAAACGTCGAACCATATAGTGTGAAGTGGACTTAGAGCGAAAGTCGGAAACTGCGAAAATGGAAATGTCGAATTTCCATGGTTGGCCCGTCTGTGGATTAGCTGCATTACGGAGTTTAGGATAGGGTGCGGGTTAAGGTAAGTGCTTAGATAAGTAATGTATGTTAGATTTAGTGTAGGATTAGAGGTAGGGTTTTGTTAAATGTATGTATGTAGGTTATTTATTTTGTTTGTGTATATTTTCGTAGGGGAAATGTGCGATAGTTACAGACCTTAGGGTTAGGGGGGGTTAAGGATAGTGCATAGATAGTTTTGTATGTGGGGGTTAGTACTGTTGGAGGTAGGGTTTTGTTAAATGTATGTATGTGGATTATTTGTTTTGTTTGGGTGTATGTCTATAGGGGATGTGTGCAGTAGTTACGGACCTTAGGGTTAGGGAGGGATTAAGGAAAGTGCATAGTTAGTTGTGTATGTCAAGTTTAGTGTCAGGTTAGAAGTAGGGTTTGGTTAGTGTATGTATGTGGTTTATTTATTGTATTTGGGTAGGTAGTATATAGGTAGTGGTGGGGTTGGCCGACTATGACAGTTCAATTTTTTTTTCTCTGTTTAGTGCATTCGGGATTTTCATGTTTTCGGTATAAGGGTTGATATTTTGGTATTTGCTCATAGGGTTTTTCGCTTTCATAATATAGACCCAAACAACCCTATTATTAAAAAAACAAATGATCCCTTGTCACTTTTTCTTGACTTTTACTGTAGATATATGGTCTAGCAGTAGCTTTACATGCCTCTTTGATATCACCTACCAAGGGGGCTAACTCACATCTAGAGTACCCCCTTTCTATAAAACCATCAAACAACTGTGTCAAAGCTTGCTCAGACTCATTATCATCAGTGTGTAGCCTGGGCAGCCTCAAAGATTGGCTTCTGTTCACACTGCAACAGACATATTCGGGGTGCATACTAGTCCGATGTAAAAGATTATTATGCCAGCAATCTTTCTATATAGACTGGTATCAAAAGATCCACTCTCAGTTTTTCTCAAATCTAAAAAATTGATGGCAACAAAAGCCACCTTCTTACTAAATTTAAGAAAAGTGGCAATGTTTTTGAGGTAATATATAAACTGTTCAATAGGCCCTCCCCATAACAAAAATATCTGAAATATCTCAAATATGTCAAAAAATTATGAGACCCTAAAACAAAATTCTCTTCCCATTGTGCCATAACCAGATTGGTGTAGCTGTTGGTACAAGCTGTGCCCATAGCCATGTCAGTCTTCTGTAGATAGATACTTTCACCAAACACAAACACATTGTTCTCCAATACCAAATCTGGCAGGGAGCAAATAAAAAAACTTATAATTTGAATAACAATTATGTTTATGAAGAAAAGATCTAACTGACTCTACATCTTCTATATTTGGAATCACAGTAAAAAGTATGCACACATCAAGAGTAACCAAAAAGCATGTAGAGACATAGAACTGTGTAGCACATTCATATAAAGTTTCTAGGAAGTGCTGTGTATCTCTGAAAATTGAAGGGGCACTATCTACAACAGGTCTTATCATATGTTTAACAAAAATAGAAAGCAGTTCAGTTAACCATCCCATACCAGACACTATCGGACATAGTGGGGATCACACACATTCTTGTGCACCTTAGGAAGGCCATGAATAATAGGTATAAGATGCTTCTCAACCAACAAATACAAATATAATTCATAACTAATCAGCCTATTCATAAGCATATTATATAGTCCATCATGTACATGCCTTGTCATCTTATCAATAGCAGACTTGTTGATACACAAATGCACAGCAATGTCAGACAACATATTCTGCATTTTATCCAAATAAACAAACCTATTTAAAATCAAAATTGCCCCACCTTTATCAGCAGGGTATATCTGTATCAATTCATTGTCTTTGAGTTCATTGAGCACATTTATCTCCTCTCTGGTCATATCATAAAACCTAATCATTTTTGACCCTTTAAAAGTCTCATGCAAATCATTCTCACACATTTTCAAAAAGGAATCAACAGAAGTGCTGAAGACAGGATGAAAAGTACTTAACTTCTTAAAATCTGTCTTACTTGTCAGAGTAGGACTTTGGGGCAGAAACCCTGCAGTATTGTGTTCAAGTTTAGTTTATGCAGGCTATTATACAGTGACAAAATTCTTAGTAAACTTGTCAGAGTAGGGCCTTGTGGCAGATCTCTGGCATTATCTAGGTCAGATACAGTGACTGCAGGCTATTATACAGTGACAAAATTCTTAGTAAACTTGTTGGAGCAGGTTCTTGTGGTAGAGCTGTTTCAGTATCAATGTGAGATGTACTGACTGCAGGCTGCTGTACAGTGACAAAATTCTCAGTAAACTGGTCACAGAAGGGCCTTATGGCAGAACTACTGGAGTATTGAGATTAGATGTGGTGAATGCAGGCTCTTATACAGTGACATAATTTTCTGTAAACTTGTCACAGTAGTAAATTATGGTAGTGCTGCTGCAGTATCAAGGTCAGAGGTAGTATTTGCAGTAAATTTGTCATAATAGGGATTTGTGACAGAGTTCCTGCAGTATGGATTTCAGATGTATTGACCACAGGCTATTACACAGTGACAAAATTCCCAGTAAACTTGTCAGAGTAGGATCTTGTAGCAGCACAACTTCAGTATCAAGGTCAAATGTAGTGACAGCAGTCTATTGCACAGTGACAAAATTCTCAATAAACATGTTAGAGTAGGGCCTTGTGGCAGAGCTCCTGCAGTATCAAGGTCAGATGTAGTAACCACAGGGTATTATGCAGTGACAAAATTCTCAGTAAACTTGTTGGAGTAGGGCATTGTGGCAAAGCTGCTACAGTATCAAGGTCAGATGTAGTGACTGGAGGCTGTTGCGCAGTAATAAAATTCTTAGCAAACTTTTAGGAGTAGGGTCTTGTGCAAAGCTACTGCAGTAGCGAGGTGAGATGTAGTAAATGCATGATATTACACAGTGGCAAAGTTCTCAGTAAACTTACAGGATTAGGGTCTTGTGGAAGAGCTGTTGCAGTATCACAGTCAGATGTAGTGACTGGAGTCTATTATGCAATGACAAAATTATCAGTAAACATTTTGGAGTAGGGCCTTGTGGCAGGGCTGCTGCAGTATCAAGGTTAGCTGTAGTGACTGGAGGCTGTTGTACAGTGACAAAATTCTCAGTAAAATTATCAGAATAGGGTTTTGTGGCACAGCTGCTGCAGTATCCCAGTCAGATGTAGTGACCGCAGTCTATTATACAGTGACAAATTCTCAGTACACGTTTTGGAGTAAGGCCTTATAGTAGACCTGTTGGAATATGGAGGTCAGATGTAGTGACTACTGGGTATTGTACACTGACAAAATTCTCAGTAAACTTTATTATTCATAAAATATTACAAGAATGTTAACGCATTTTATTTATTCATGTCTGGTTAAGTAACTTGTTCAATGTCACAGAATATACAAATGAAGACAAAGGGTGTCAAACCCTGACTGAAACTCATTAGCAGGTTTTGCTCTAAACTGCCATGTTAATGTATATAATTCAAGAGAGACAACTTATCTTATTAACAAGCAAGTAGCTAAGAAAATTCTTTGAACTACAAGAATTTTTGCCTGATATCTGCATCCTAATATTTACACTCCATGTATTTCCATCCACTTTGAGAAAGAAGTTTCCTAGCTTAGCTTTTGTTATTCAGGTGTTTCTTACAACCATGTACTGCCATACTTTGTCCAACTTGAGCTGGATAAATTTTGAGTTTGAAAAGTCATCCATATAACACAGTCCTCTGAATGTGAGAAAACGGTAAAAACTGATGCTTTCCTAGTTATGTTTTACTAATATTTTTTCTCTGTACAAAAAAAAAATAGTAGCATTCCTCCTAGAGGCGAATTTTAAGTACACAAGAATAGGATGTCTCAGTTGTATCTTTTTCTTTACTAATTTCACAGGTGCCCGTGACCTAAGACGATGTAAAATATTTGTGCAGACTTTAACCCTTCAAGCATCAGTAAAACTTTATGTGGCATGCTTCACCCTGTGGCATCAGTAAAACGTTATGTGGCATGCTTCACCCTGTGGCATCAGTAAAACGTTATGTGGCATGCTTCACCCTGTGGCATCAGTAAAACGTTATGTGGCATGCTTCACCCTGTGGCATCAGTAAAACGTTATGTGGCATGCTTCACCCTGTGGCATCAGTAAAACGTTATGTGGCATGCTGTGAGGTTTTGGACCAGACATTCCCGTTATCTCCACTGACTTATCATACACATTGCGTATTAGAAAAATGAACTTTGCTACATTCATAAATGCTGCATATTACTGCATTCCACTAACACCGAAGATATAAGGAATGCTGGTCCAAGACCTACCTCTTATCATAAATATGCTATATTAGGAAATGCACTCTGCTGCATTCATAAAGACTGCATATTAAGTAATGCATTCAACTAACACTGAAAAAGGAAATGCTGTTTCAACTTGAACTGTAAGTAGTGAAGCTTGCAGGGTTAAAATATGCACACATAGTTTTTTATGGTCTTGGGTCCTATGCACCTGTGAAATTAGCAAAAAGATACATTTAAAACATCCTGCTCTTCTGAATAAAAATAAGTGTTATTTAGTTCCATGCATTTGTGTACAATATATATTATAGATGTTGTAAAATAAAATTATAACTGCACATGTGGTTGAGGTAACTTTTAACAGCAAATTCACCTACCAAAAGCAAAATCACAGACAACACCTATGCATTGGCTACTCAAAGGTGTACTTACACCTGCTGTATGACTACTTCTTTTTCTTCACCTTAACTCTCTCACCTTGTTTTCCCTAATAATAATGATGCAACATTGACAGCTACTTGCAATGACTATCCCCCAAACACACACACACACACACACACACGCACACACACACGCACACACGCACACACACACACACACACACACACACACACACACACACACACACACACACACACACACACACACACACACACAGACACACACTCTTACATTAGTCTGCTGTTAGAGTAAGCTAAAATTTGAGCAGCACAAAGTTACTGTTTCCTAGCCTAAAACGTTCCCCCTTACTTTTTAATTAAGTAATTTTCTCCCTGTAGTCTTTCTGGCTGTCATAATTTAAGCATATTAAGGCATCTAAATGATTGCTGAGAAAAGATATCCTAATACCTAAATGATTTTTCATCTATTGATAAAAAATACTCTCTTCCTTGTTATTACTACTGGACATGCCTAGGTTCTTTCTTATGTAGCTGTCCACACCCAGGTGCATAACCAGAACTTACATAGTCCCACGAAAAAATGCAGAAGATGTCCTTAAGCTACTTTCATGCTTTGACCCACTACTAAACTCACACTTAGTCACCAACGTGAGCTCCATTCACATATCCTTAGCAATTCTCAAGCAATACGCCACAATCAACAGGCAACTGGCTCTCACCTCCTGCCCTGTGGAAAGTGATATATATAATCATTGATAAGACTGCCAACACAGGGTGATATGGGGTGATACTCTGAGTTGGATGGGGCATTAATAGGTCACTTGAGGCAGGGAGAAAGACAAAATGGTTGAATTGCTGGTGAGCTTTCTTAGCAGCAATATCTAGGTTTTGACACTAATGGGAATACTTGTGAGGGATGGTTAATGTTGATGACAGCAATTGCTAAAATACCAGGGCAACAATCGTCATTCCTAGTATTGCTTGTTATAACTGGTACAGGCAGAGCTACAAAGAAGAACATCTTCTCCCTTTTAATACCTTTGTTAATCAAATGTGTGTGGCAGTCAAATGACTTATTTCAACCATTTACTTACCATTTGTTAACTGGATATAGGGACTGATCCATGGACCCTTTTCAGGGATAACATGGGTCAGAACAGCAAGGTTAAATACAAATATGTCTTTACTTTTACAAGGTGTGAGTGGGTCAAACTGCCATAGAGACATGCAGACTCTACACATACCCTGGTAAACAAATATAAATAAATAAATAGACAGATTGATAAATTAATAGAGCTCCCTGAATACGTGCCTCAGGTGGGTATGTGCCTTGGATTGAGCAACATTCTACCTTCACCAAGGATGATGCCACAGTATGAACAAAAGATGACTGACTTCAATAATTGGCTTAGTTGCTTGTGTCTTTCCAGGGGACTCAATACTTGTCAGCATGGACATGGCTAACAGACCACATTGCTTTGCAAAGGATGGTCTTCACCTGTCTCCCCTAGGCTTCTGTATATTGGCTAAATCTTTATCCACCCCATTAAAGCCTTTCATAGGTAATGCCAAATTAACAAACCTACCAACATGGCAAATATACTCAAAGAAACCTAAATGTGTTACTTCTCAATGCTAGGAGCCTAAGCAAGAAACTCCACACCCTATAAGCTCTCCTCACTCTGGGTAATATAGACATCTGTGCCATTGCTGACACATGGTTTAAATCAGCAAAAAGCACTTTGGCAGGCAAGGCTTCAATGCCTTCCACACATTTAGGCCATCAGTTGCACAGACAGAGACAAAAGGTGGAGGAGCCTCAGTCTATATTAGTAACAATAATTTCTCTACATTGGTAAAATAAGATGATGCCCTGGAATTTATCCACTTACAAATCACCATTGATAAAATTCCATGCCATATCCTAGCAAGCTATAGCTCACACTGTAGGTCCCTAGAATCCCATAGCTCATATTTAGACCTACTGGTGACACTCACCATTAAACAAAATATTGTATTCATGGGAGGCTTTCACTACTCTGGGAAACATACACTGCCTCATACTCACAGACACAACAATTGCTGGACTTTATTAACACAAATACCCTTGACCAGATAGTATTCACTCCCAGTAGAGGTTCAGTCATACTGGACCTAGTACTCACCAATATGAGAGAGTGCTGTACTCCCCCCAGTGTCATGTCCTCACTGCTGAGGTCAGAAAACAAAGCTGTCTCCTTCAAAATATAAATCAGCTCAGTAACCCCAGCAAACTTGTACTAGTTAGGAAATATTTCAAAGCAAACTAAATCCTATTAAGTGATAGTTTGTCAAAATTCAGTCACCCTCTCAACACAAAGTTCACAGCAAACTATGTGGAATTTTTCACTGAGACTCTTTACAACCATGTAAATGGCTGTATAGAGCCTGCTGTACCTACCAGAAGTAAGCCCAAAATAAACTCTAGAAACAAACCAGACTAGTCGAATCCTAACCATAATAGGGTACATAAAATGAAAAATGTCATGGCTAAAATGAGGAAGAGCAACTCCCATAATGATAAGAGCTCTCTAATTAAATTAAACATGCAACTAAGATGGCTAATTAAGTCCAACAAGGCCAATTACAAGGTCAAGATAGCCTCACAGGCTAAAGATAACCACGAGGCTTTCCACAGCTATGTCTGAAACCTCAAAGGCAGCACACATCACTGTGCTGAACTGGTGGTCAATGGTGCCACCTTCACTGTGCAGAGTGACATATTTAATTTGCTGGCTGAAAATTCACCTCAAACTTCACTCCCCATGAAATACCTACTAGCATACCCCCAACTATTAACAGGGAGCAGGTTCTGGCAACAATTGCTAAGGCCAAAAACACAGCTTCAGTGGGCTCTGAAAGTATCTAAGAATGCCTCCTAAATAGCTTGAAACAGACCTATCAGGACCACTTGAGTCACTTTTCAACTATAGTCCTAAAACAGGTTTTGTACCATGAGAATGGAGGACTGCAATGGTTATCCCACTTCACAAGGGTGGACCATCAACCAATCCCAGAAATTACAAATGTATTAGTCTGACTAGTCTGATACGCAAAGCCATGAAACAAATTATCATGGAAACAATCAACAAAGAGACAGGCAACCTTCAGATGCTGGACCCAACACAGTTTGGCTTTGTCAAGGGAAGGTCATGCCCACTAAGGCAATGGATGAGGGGAAAACTGTGCATACCACCAACCTGGACCTGGCTAAGGCATTTGATACAATACCTCATTCGAATATAGTTGACTAACTCATTGGACTGGGTATAAACTGCTACACAGCTTGCTGGTTTATCAGCTGGCTCACAGACAGGACCTAGGAACTCATGAATGGTGATACCACCTCCACTAAGAGACCACCAGCAGGGTACCTCAGGGCTCTGTACTGGGACCACTCCTGTTTGGAATCTAGTTCTTGGAGGTGAATGCTAATGTCAAGGGCCTCTGGCTGACCAAGTTCATAGATGACTGCAAACTGGGAGCTATCATGGAGTCACTCCATGACAAAAACTTCTAACAGGAGGGTCTAACACAGTGAAATGACTAGTACCAAAGTCACAGAATAAACTCAATGCCAAGAAATGCACTATATCATCTTTTGGGAAACTGCCACCTAGGCTAATTATTCCATCTATAAGACACCCTTCAGAGTTAACCCAGTAGTCAGAGATCTGGAAATATTTGTAGACAGTAATCTGACCTCTGACCAATATGTAACCAAGGTAGTAAGAAAATCATTCAATGTCACCCAATTTATAAGTAAGGGCATGCAATCCAGGTCTAAGAAAGTCATAGTGCCATTCTATTCAGTCCTTATCATATCCTTCATTGAGTATAATGTCCCCTTCTGCATTCACCTGTCCAGACAAATGCAACAGCTGGAATGTCCAGAAAGGTTCCTTACTGGAAGAATTCAAGGTCTAAACACATTGTTCTATACAGATTGCCTTTTATGGATTGCCTTAAAGCCCTAACTCTATACTTCATCTCCTACAGGTTACCGAGAGGCAATCTATGCCTGGCATTCAAGGCATCCTCAGATACAGCTCTGATGGACCTTTTGCAGATACGCAAAATGAACAGCATCAGATCCCCTAAATCCAAGATTTCAGTTTTGCTTATGACATAAATAAGACATGTTAGCAGGATAGATATGTGTCTTAGAGCACCCCCATGCCCTGGGACAGGCGCCCCATCCATGAGAAGCAAAGCACATGCCTAACCTTATTTAAGCATAACCTTGACCAATGGAACTTAGAAATTCACCCTGGATCTGGCCCCTATGTCTCTGAAAGATAGAGGCAGACAGTAATGCCCAAATTAGCATACTCTCCACCTAACCTCTAGAAACTTCCTAACTAACATACCCCCTCCTAATAAATGCCTATGATACACATGGACACAGTTGGGTTGGATTGCATGTCTAGTCTTATAAAGGCTCTTGTTGTCATTATCATAGTATATACCTATGGCTCTATAATAGATATATTTAAACACTAATGAGGAGGTTGGTTTAATGGCTAAGGTCTTCACTTCATAGGTAGGTACTAGGCTATCAGCCCAAGGACATAAGTAAGTCTAGCCAAAAGTGTCTTGGCTTTCGCCACCCATGTAGATTAAATTCCTGCTTCTCTATCGAGCAGAGCCACAGCCGTGATCCCAGGGGTAAATTTCCTATTACCCATCCACTCATCAAGGTTTTTCTTTTTTTTTTTAAAACACTTTTTTTATTAGAAATACTGTTGAATATATAATGAACATTTTTTAAGAATGAACCATTTTAAATTATGTTAAAAGAAAATGATCATACAGAAAATAAATTATAACTATATACAAAGTCATTCACCATAGATCTTAACATGACAACTAAAATAATTTTATATATATGATATTTACTATAATATTAAACTATTTTTGTAACAAGTCATAAATTTTGTTCCAACTGTATACAGACGTATTCTTAGAACATCTAAATCCGATGGTTAATTTTTCTCAACAACAAACTTCATTAAGAAGACTTTTAAATTCTTGTAATGATGGAGAGGATTTTGATTTCCAATTCTTTGTAATTATCTTTCTAGCTATAGCTAGTATAGACCAAATCAAGGGGTAGCTAGATACCTTTATACAGGCTGGAACTGGAGTATTAAATAATATCAAAGATTTAGATAAAGTGAAATTATCTGCAAATATTGCCTGCATAAAAGTCTTTATATCTTCCCAGAATTTTTTTTAATTCAGTACAATCAAAGAACATATGGCACCAATCAGCATTTAATTGTTTATTACATCTCCAACAAACTACATCTTTTTTGTCAATCTTACTCATTATAGGCACAAAGTACAGGGTTTGATTCTAGCCACAGGTAATTGGCTAGATTTTAAGATGCCCATTCAGGGCACTTAGCCTAGTAATTCATCTGTGAACCTTTGAACCTATAATAGATATATTTAAACACAGATAATTTAAAAGGGTATAACCTGAATCTGCTAACCAGGTCTAAATATATTTAGAAACACTAACGGTCACATTACCATGTACTATACCACTGCATGCTATATAATAATACACTACTCTTTTAACCCTTTGCTCCATGCAGCTATCTCATATTTCAAAAGATATGACACTGATGAGTCCTGAAGGGCTGTACTGTCATAAATTTATGAACACCATAACATAGTTTATAAAACAGAACAAACTTCTTCACTGCCCCATCTAACACTCAGAAGCCTGTTTCTGGATACAAGGAGAATTGTAAAAATTACTTGTTTTTGAAAATACTCGGGTTGCTTAGTTCTAAAAGTATTAATACATTTAAACATTATTTTTCTTTTAGTCCTCACTGCTAAATTTACATTGTCATTATGATACCCACAAACTATATTCCAGTTGTCATCAATCTAATGCAATTATTTACAGTGCCATGACTATATCTTATAGCATGCTTACCTACTCTACCTGTGATCAGAGGCAATCAGATCATTGTAAACTTCAAGTAATTAACCTGGATATTCTTGGCTAGGTCATTACTTTATTTCACAATATCACACAGCTGCTGCAACTTGTGGGATATACAACTGATTACGCAAATAGGTCGTCTTGATAAGCCATGAGCTATTTGATCCAATTGGTCTCTCTGTACTGCTTCCTTTGTGTAAAGGGATGACAGTGGCTGTCCTCCACTCAGCTGGGACAAAACTGGTACTCATGCTTTGGTTAAATAGGGCACCTAATGGTGTAGCAAGTTCCTGCCTGAGTTTATGTAGGATGCAGCCTGGGATGTTATCAGGTCCCATGGAGGCTGTATTTTTTGCCTTTGAGAGAGCAGTGATGACCTGATCCCTAGATATAAGGGGAAGGGAGCAGGTACTGAGAATGTCCTGATTTCCTGATGGGGGGACAGAGGGGTGAAATTTTCTCTGAATCTGTCAGCCAGCAAGTTTGCTATATCTACAGCATTTGTATATGTGGTGTCCTTGACCACCAGTTCTGTACAGATCTGGGTGCTACCTTTGAGATTACACACATATGGCCTTATGATAGTCTCTAGTAGATGTGGCCAATTTGGACTCGAAGTTTGCTTTAGAAGATTTCACTAGTGCTCTTATTAGCTTGTTTAGGCTAAGGAGAGATTGCTTCCAATTGGGCACCTGCTCCTTCTTGGTCCTGGACAGCATTTTTTTTCTTTTGTTATAGAGTTTATTTATTGCAGATGCCCACCAGACAGGTTTACCCTTCCTTGCAGGGGATGATTTAGTCCTGTCAGGTACTCCTGATTCCATGCATCTATATAAATGTTTGTATAGTAATTTGGTATAGTTTTGGATGCTGGTGCCAGTTCCTAGAGAGGGGGAGGGGGCTGTGAAGCTGTTTATACCATCCCTCAGGAGGCTGTAATCAGCTTTGGAGACTTTTTTTGATTGACCCTAGCTAGAGGGGGTTTGGGGGAGATGGTGTCTTCGAACGTGACCACTTTCTGATTGGGTCTTACGAGGGAGGATGATACTGCAGGGATGCTGCAGTGGTTACTCATGTTGGTTAATACCAAATCCAAGATATTATCACCTCTTGTGGGTGTATCGACTAGCTGTTCCAAAGCATTTGCATTGACAAAATTGAGGAATCTCTGGACATTTGTGTTCTGGCAAGAGTTCTTCCAGTCTATGTTTGGGTAGTTAAAGTCACCCAGGATCAGGGTTTTATCCTGGTATTGACCAAGAACTGAGCCAGATTTTAGCAATATGGGAGGGGGGTATTGACCTGATGGATACAGATAAGGAGTTCCTGGCCTTAGCAACCTTGTACGAGTACAGACAATGCCTAGGAGATTTGATAGGTTTGTAGACAGACAGGAGTTTTTGGTCACTTGATTGCAATCACCGACTGGGAACATAGCTGTATAGAATGTTTTTTAGTGCTGGACAGGCGAATGCATACCAAATAATTTTATAGGTGGTAAGAAGCTGCGTATATGCTAGTTGATGAGGCAATTCTAACCAATTTAGGCTTTTTAGCGCTATATAGTGGTGGATTCTGAAAGGGGTATTTGCTGCAAATTTAGCAACTTTGTTATAGCATTGTTCAGGTTTTAATTTTTGTGAAGCCTGGAGGTTAGTAAGGATGGGAACACCATAAAGAATTGTGGGAGAAGATAAGTACACAAGTGTAGTTTTAGTTGCATCAGTGAGAAAAGTTTTGGTTCTGTAAATCATCCCTAGTTTTTTTTGAGTTTTTCTTATGCAATTCTGTATATGCAGGTTGAATGTAATTCATCCACTATCACTCCTAATAATTTGCTATGACAAGTGACTTCAATGGTTGTATTATCAAAAGGGAGGACTTTAATTTTTTTTTTTTCATGAGAGAGGGATTTGGGGGAACAAAGTAGTTGTTTGGTCTTTTTTGGCTTGAGCATAGTTACAAAGCCATGTTTCAGTGGCTGTTAAAGCTTCCTGGGTAATTTTTTTAGAGGTGTACCATGTTGTCAGATGTGCAGATGAGAGTGGAATCATCTGTGTATTGTGTTTGGGTAGCCTGTTGTATGGCTGTATAGAGAGTGTTGGTGAAAATGTTAAAGAGGGGTGGTCCAAGGATATAGCCTTGTGGTACACTGGTGATGACTGGGAAGTAGGGGGAGAGTGTGGAGTGCAATCTTACTAACTGATATGTATTGGACAGGTAGCGTTTGAGCTACAGTAGGGTGGGTTGAGAGAGGCCTAGTGAGGACATTTAAAGTAGAAGTTTGCTGTGACAAACTGTATCAAAGGCTTTAGACAAATCTAAAAATAAGGAAGAGACTGGGTTTGCTGTTATCTCTAGCTTTATTCTCTTCAGCTCTCTTCCTAGACCTTTCCAAGGAATTCGACATGGTAAACCACCAGCTACTCTTAGGAACACTAAAGACACTCTCTATAGATAACCTAGCAATTAGCTGGTTTCATTCCTATCTAAGTGGCAGACAACAAGCTGTACTATGGAAAGATAACTTATTGTCCCTATTACCAATCATTCTTGGAGTCCCCCAGAGGTCTATATTAGGCCCCGTCCTATTCTCCATCTTCATTAATGATCTGCATAAAGTTATCCCAGATGCAACATGTATACAGTACACAGATGACTCAACCCTAATCTGCACTGCCACGTCCCTCACAGAATTACAATCTTTATCCCAAAACACCTTCAACAAAGTTGAGAACTGGCTCACTGGTCGCTGTCTACTATTAAACCCAAATAAAACCAAGCTGTTAATCTTCACCCCCACTCAAAAGGTCCCTTTACTATCTCTCACCATAGCATCCAACAATGGTACCATAATTTCCACAGAACCTAGTACTAAACTGCTAGAAGTAATTATTGACAACAACCTTAAGTTTGATGCTCACGTTGACAAAACTATTAAAATAGTTAATAAGAAACTAGGATCTTTATATAAGATTAAACTATTCCTAACCCCATCTGCTTGGACTGTAATTGCCTATACCCATTTTCTATCATCCCTTCTTTATGCCTCAACCATCTTCGCAAACCTAAGCAAATCTGACTTCAATAAACTTACTAGCTGCTACAGTAATATTGCCAGATTTGCCACCAGATCTGCATATAGAACACATTACTATTTAAACCTTAAATCGCTAGGCTGGCTAGAACTACCCTACCAACTTCAATATAACCAATTAATAGTGGTTCACAAAGTTCTCTACCAACCAGATAGTACACCCATACTGAAAAATATTATCACTCCCTACAATAACCTAAAAACACTCCGCTCCTCCAACAGAACGCGAGTACAAACTGTTAAATCCAACAATTCAGCTGGTGAATCACTATTTTCCAACTCTGTTGGTAAAACCTGGAACTTACTTCCTGCAGAAATTGCTACAGTTCCTTCCTTAACCCAATTTAAAATATCTCTTAAAAAACACCTAAAAATGCATTGGCTTTGTCCCTGCACAAACCCTGTCTAAACCCTACTCAAATGCCAACTAAATATGAAAACCTTAGTACAGGAAGAAACTTTCACTGTATAACTCTGATTCATTAACTTTCTAGATAATTGATTATAAGTCTCTACCTACTGGAAAGTATTAATGTAAGGATGATATCTTGACACAACCATGTACTACTAAAATGTATGAGAACCACTAAAATGTAGGTGTTTTCCTTTAACAGTAAATAATCTCTAAATATTTCATGTGTGTACTCTAGAAAATCTTGTATTATGTTTGTATCTATTGTTGAACATCTGTCCTTTTTGTAATACTTCACTGTATGTATACATGTAATGTATGTCTGGAGCTTTTCTCCCCAGGCCTCCGCTGAAAATGGACCTATATCCAGTTGGTCTTTCCCAGTTAACAAATGTAAAATAAAATAAATAAAAATTTATTGACAGTATCTATACAAGTTAGAAGGGCAATGCTAGTACTATGGGAAGGGTAGAAGCCATGCTGTGTAGGAGATAGGAGTTTTTCCTGCAGGAGATAGCCTAGAAATTGTTTTTGAATACATTTTTCAAGTGTTTTGGTGAAGGGAGATAAAATTGCTATAGGTCTAAAGTTATTAATGTCTGTCAAATTTCCTCTTTTGTGCAGAGGGATAATGCGTGACTTTTTGCAGAGAGAGGAAATGTGGGATTCCTGGACTGACCTATATATAGGACTGAGACAGAACAGACAATGCTATTGGCTGCTATTTTTAGGTACTCACATAGAATGCCATCAGCTGAAGAAGTGCATGTTTTAAGTTTGTTTGAGTAGTTTTATATAGGATGTGGGCACAGGTTTGAAGATGAAAGTGCATTTGCTGATATGTGGCTGTTGGAAAGGGTAGGGATTAGATGCTCTAGAATTCCTGGTTAGAGATGCTATACTATCTATAAAATAGGGACCGTATTTACCAACATTTATATGCCATCAAGAACCAGAGGAGCGATAATGCCCTCTCTAAACACATATTGAACAATTGTGGCCACAGTTTTAAATTCATGGGTATTGATCATGTAAAGTGTGATGTAAGGGGGGGCCCGCAATCTTTACTATTAGAGACCCGTGAGTTAGAGTGGCAATTACAACTAGATGCTTTCTTTTACCCGGGTCTCAACGACAACTGTAATATAGCGTCTATTTTAAAGTATAGAAGTTATTTAAGGTGATTGTCGCTTGAAATGAGTTTTCTCATAACCCTATGATGTATGTGATGGTATGTTATGGCATTTTGAGCTTTTATGGGTGGCATTAGTAACCTTTACATAAGGTATGCCACTGTAGAATTGGGATTTCACTAGTTTTAAATTAAAGTATTACCTGCACATGGATATGTTGTTCATATGCCTCTTTTGTAGATTAGTAATGATATCAGGATTTATCCTATTACTTTTCATACAATCTCTTTCACACATGGGCAAAACTTGTAAAACCTTTAGGTTGGCCAGGGAGTTTGTAACCATATTGTTTGCGCACTCTCTATCTGGTTATTTATTTTATTTGCCCAGCTAGTCCGATGTGTTCCTTTTCTATTCATGTCATTTCATTTAATTTTTTAATTTTTTGAATGTGTGATTATTGGTATGTATAACTTATTTTGGTGCATTTGCATTTTAAATGTTTAATTAGAGTGACATCAACAACTCGTCACCCAATAGTTTTAAATAATGTGAGCTTGCGCTCTTTTCATGCTGAAGAAGCTTCTGTTTGAACAGGTTTATCTATTTTAAATAAATTGCGTTACACTTTATTTGAACCTTGGTTTCGTCTGGGCACTTTGTTTGTTTTACAGTTTTGATCTATAAAATAAGGGTTGAACTATATTGCAGTTTCAAATGGTGAGTTATCAGGAGAGGGGTTTGAGTTGAATTTTTGTCTGGGATGTAAGATTTCTTTAATGGATTCCAACATTTTTAGGTTTGTGTTTAGTACTATTCTGAAAATTATTATAATGCAGTTTTTGGTCTTTATTTGCTTTTTAGTATAATTGCAAATGAAGTTTTCAAGATATTAAGGTGTTTTACATTTTTGCCATTCTTTCCATGCCTTTCCTGTATTTTGCATTAACATTCTCCTCTTTTTGGCTAGCCAAATTGCATTATTTGTTTTTAGTCTCTTCATTCTAAGAGGTGCAAAACTGCACTGAATTCATTTACAGCATTGTCGAAAGGGAGGATTTTTAAGAAGTTCCAGTTAATAGATGATAGCGTAGTTATGAACATTTCTGGGTTAAACTTGGAAGGGTACATGGTTTTATAAATATGCTGTTTAACTGGATGTGTGAGATGTCTGGTCATAATGACTGGGAGATGATCACTGAGAGAGTTTGACATTGTACCTCTGGTAATGTATTTGCTGGGGTCTGATATTAGGATGCAGTCTAATAGGGAAGTTGATGTCTTTCTACAATGCGTGGGGCAATTAATTAGTTTTGTGAAACCATATAAGTTCGTGCTAGATGGAGGGGAGTTAGAGTTTATGTCCAGCCAACCGACATTCACATCAGTTAGTAGTATTTTTTCTTGTCGAAATGTTATGGATATCCAATGCAGGATATCTTCCAGTATAGCTTTATTGTTGACAGGAGGGATGTAAAGGACAGTAATACATATTTCTTTATAATTGTTTATTTTGAGGAAAGCAGTAAGAAGCTCTGCTGAACTGAATTTTAATATTGGCTTGCTGTAAGGGGAAATGTAGTTAGGTGCTGGGAAATATTAAAGCAATTCCACCACCTTTCCTCTTTATATGGTCACTATGGATGATATTGTAGCCAGGATGTATAACTTCAGAATCATTTATGGTGGGTTTAAGCCAAGTTTCAGTTACACTAAGAATGTCAAGCTTATGTTGTATAATCCAGGTACATAGCTCAGCAGTTTTATTTCTTATGCGTCTAACATTTATTGCAACAATTATTGTTGGTTTAGTGAAAAGTGTGGGAGAGAATTATCCATGTGTTCATTGTGATAGGTGGGGCCAGGATTAGAGTGTATATCTCCTCCTAGAAGGATTTTAGTATAGTGGAGAATTATGCATATTTGTTTTTGGGAGAGGATTCTTGCACTTAATTGTGTTTTGGTTTGAGTTGAAGTGCAGTTAATCAGTCTATATTTGGAATAAAGGTGAGGGGCAATTTTAAATAGGTTTGGTGCAATTTGTGGGGAGTGTAAAGATGTAGTATGGATAGGTAGTTGTGACAGAGTTGGAAATGTTGAGACATATTATTGAGTCATGGTAGGATAAAAGATGGTACAGCAGGAGGAGAAGAACAGAGGCTAAGCTGAAGAGTAACATAATTAAGTACAGGAATCTGTATTTTATAGATGTCAGGTAGTGGTGGATTAGCAATGAAGACAGAAACAAGATGTTGCATGGCAGTAAGAGATTCAGTGATGGTGGATTCTGAAAGCTGGTAACGGATATGCAAGGATAAAAGTATTTTCTATAAAAGAAGAGAGTTAGGTTGTCCTGGTATCTTCTCTGGAGTATAAGGAATACTGAGGTATAAAAGACTAGAGTATAATGATATAGTCAAAATAAGAAGAAATGAGGGCTAATTTCAACAAACTAAAAGATACAATGTGGAATAGATAGGTATTATTAGAGATGGTTGTGATTACGAATGGATATAGTGCAAAGCAGTATGAGAGGAAGAAAGATAGTCAGGAATGGGGCAAAAAATTAAATCCAGACAGGGAAATAGGAAACAAGAAAGAAAAGTGTATTTATAGAAGTAGCAAGGTCATTTGGGGAAAGCTTTTGAAGAACAGTCACAAGTAAAATCTCTATGTAAGTATAATGTTAGAATACGAGGGAGTGGTTAGGGGAGAGATGCAAAGCCAAGCACAGCGAGGCTGAGAGTAGTGGGCTTAACACCCTCAGGTCAAATTATAACTGAAAGTAACCAGTTTATAGTACAAAGCAATTAACAAAGAGATACGAAGTAAAACAGGTTTTGGTAATTTCCTGAGGCTAAATAATTGACATATGTAGTATAGTCTACTGCTCAAGAAAAGGGGAACCATGGCCAACTTAGTAAGAGGACCTTAATGTCTACATATTATTTCTCAGAAACTTTCAATTACAGAGCAGGAATGTATTTGACTGATTAAAGTTAATAGACAGAAAGGTTCTTCATGATAAATGTGCTTACATTATACAATGACAAAATTCTCAGTAAACTTGAAGATGTAGTGCCTTGTGGCAGAGCTCCAGCAGTATCGAGGTCAGATGTATTGACCATGGGCTATTATACAATTCTCAGTAAACTTGTCAGAGAAGGGTCTTGTGGCAGAGCTACAGCAGTATAGAGGTCAGATGTACTGACCACAGGCTATTACACAGTGACAAATTATCAGTAAACTTGGAGGAGGGCCTTATGGCAGAGCTCCTGCAGTACTAAGGTTGGATGTATTGACCACAGGCAATTATACACTGACACAGTTCTCAGTAAACTTTCTGCAGTAGAGCCTTCTGTCAGACCGCATGCAGTATGGAAGTCAGATGTAGTGACTGCAGAGAATTACATTGTGACAAAATTCTCAGTAAATTTGTTAAGAGTAGGGCCTTATGGCAGATCTCCTGCAGTAAGGATGTCAGATGTAGTGACCACAGGCTATTACACAGTGACAAAATTCTCAGTAACGTTGGAGGAGGGCCTTGTGGCAGAGCTGTTGCAGTATCGAGATCAGATGTGAATGCAAGGTATTACAGAATGACAACATTCTCAGTAAACTTGTTGGAGTAGGGCCTTGTGGCAGAGCTGCTGCAGTATCAAGATCAGATGCAGTGAACACAGGCTATATTATACAGTGACAAAATTCTCAGTAAACTTGTCAGTGTAGGGCCTTGTGGCAGAGCTGCTGCAGTATTGAGGTCAGATATAGTCACTGCAGGCTGTTATACAATGGCAAAATTCTCAATAAGCTTGTCAGAGTAGGGACTTGTCGTAGAGCTCCTTCAATTTTGAGGTCAGATGTAGTGACCACAGGCTCTGAAATGAAAGAAAGAAAGAAAAAAAAAACTCTATTAAGCTGTAAAATTATATTAAGGCAATAAAGTTAGTCTTTATTATGCAAAAAAGAGATGGAGGAAGGGCCACAATAAGTCAGAGCAAGAGATTACATGGGAAATATAACAGTAGCGTTATAGTAAAAAAAGTTTGTGAATGTAAGTTAAAACTAGTTTTAGCAGGCATTATTTATTTATTTATTTATTTATTTATTGTTATTTCTTAACCCGGTTGGTCCAACTGAGCCAAGGGCTCATTTTCAGTGGAGACCCGAGGAGAAAAGCTCCAAATACAATTACAGTCATTCAAGACAGACCTTACACAACAAATAGGTGTATAACAAGAAATTTTACATCCAGATGAAGTTAACTAAATTAACAGTTTGTACTCATTTCTATGTATATATAGACAGTAACAGCAAGATAATTTGGATAGAAAAATATTTACAAGTTCCAAATGTTGGTATGTAGTGACAGTATCACTAGGGAGAGGAGAAAGAAAAGAGGAAGAAAAAATAATGAGAGTAGAAAAGTAGATTTAGGAAGAAGGCAATAAGAATCAGGCTGGAGCTTGACAAGGACAGGACCAGGTCTTTTGTAGGTAGCATTTGAGTTCAAGTTTGAATTGGGACTTATAGGGGATACTTCTTATATTAAGGAGAAGGGAGTTCCAGGAGTGAGCTACCAAGTATTTATATACTGACTTGCCAATATTTTTTGATGGTTTGTAGATTTCCAGAAGATGTTTGTCAGATGTACGAAGCTGACATCTGAGGTTGTATTGAGATATAATATTAGAGACTGAGGGACTGGAAGTGGGGTTATAAAGAATTGAGTGCATTATATACAGTTGTGGAAGGAGAAGTTGTTTAGGGAATTTAGGCCACTGCAATGACTTAAGGACAAGGCAGTGGTGGGATTTCTAGGGAAGATTGGAGACAAAATTAGCTATTTCATTGTTGGTTTGCTCTAATTTGGAAAGAAGAGATGCGTGAAGGTTAGTAAGAACTAGGGCTGCATATAGTAGACAGGGTAAGAGAAGAGACATGGCTAGGAAGGGTTTGGTGGAGGGAGAAAGAAATTTATGATTATGGTATAGGAGACCAAGTTTTCAGTGTTTTTTTTATGCATTGATTGATGTGTATGTCAAATTTTAGTTTGTCGTCGATGGTAACACCAAGTAATTTAGTATGGGGTTCTGGTCTGATGATGGTATTGTTAAGGGAGGTGATGCAGAAAGAGGATTTATGTTGTGCTAGTGTTTTAGGAAGGAAAAGAAGTTTAGTTTTTTTAGGATTTAATATTAGTTGATTATCAGTGAGTCAGGTTTCTATGGAAGTGAATGTGTCTTGTGTAAGAGAAAGGCGTTCTGGGATGTTGTGGGCAGTGGTAATAATGGTGGAGTCATCAGGATATTGTAAAAGAGTCAAGAGGTTAGTAGCAGAGTGTAAGTTGCTAGTAAATATACAGTGGATATAAAAAGTTTATACACCCGTGTTAAAGTACCAGCTTTTTGTGATAAAAAAAATGAGACCACAATAAATCATTTCAAAACTTTTCCCACCTTTAATGTGACCTATAACCTGTACAATTCAATTAAAAAATTAACAAATCTGTTAGGGGAAAAATATAAAAAATAAGAAACGTATAATAAGCTGGTTGCATAAGTGTGCACATCCTTAAACTAATACTTTGTTGAAGCACCTTTTGATTTAATTACAGCATTCAGTCTTCTTGAGTATACACCTGCCATCAATTAAAGAGACTCTGATTAACCCCAAATAATGTTCAGCTGTCCTAGTAGGATTTTCCTGACATTTACTCAGTTGCCTGCTACAGCAAAAGCCATAGTTCACAGAGAGCTTACAAAGCATCAGAGATCTCATTGTTGAAAGGTATCAGTCAGGAGAAGGGTACAAAAAAATTTCCACAGCATTGTATATACCATGGAACACAGTGACAACAGTCATCAAAAAGTGAAGAACATATGGCACAACAGTGACGTTACAAAGAAATGGATGTCCCTCCAAAACTGATGGTCAGGGACCTATAGCAACATGGAAGGAGCTGCAGGAATTTCTGGCAAGTACTGCATGTGACAACAATCTCCCATATTCTTCATATGTCTGGGCAATGGGGTAGGGCTGCAAGATGGAAGTCTTTTCTGACACAGAAAAATATCCAGCCCAGCTAAAAGTTGCAAAACAATACATCAAGTCTCCCAAAAGCATGTGGAAAAATGTTTTATGGTCTGATGAGACCAAGGTTGAACTTTTTGGCCATAATTCCAAAAGGTACGTTTGGTGCAAAAACAACACTTTGCATCACCAAAAGAACACCATCCCCACAGTGAAGCATGGTGGTGGCAGTATCATGCTTTGGGATTGCTTTTTCTTCAGCTGGAACTGTGGCATTAGTCAAGGTGGAGGGAATTATGAGCACTTCTATATACCAGTCACTTTTGGCCCAAAACCTTCAGGCATCTGCTAAAAAGATGAAGATGAAGAGGAAATTCACCTTTCAACATGACAATAACCCCAAGCATACATCAAAATCAACAAATTAATGGCTTCACCAGAAGAAAATTAAAGTTTTGGAATGGCCCAGCCAGAGCTCAGACCTAAATCCGATAGAAAATCTGTTGGGTGACCTGAAGAGTGCTGTGCACAAGAGATGCCCTCGCAACCTGATAGATTTGGAGCACTTTTGCAAGGAAGAGTGGGCAAATATTGGCAAGTCAAGATGTGCCATGCTGATAGACTCCTACCCAAGGAGACTGAATGTTGTAATTAAATCAAAAGGTGCTTCAACAACGTATTAGTTTAAGGGTGTGCACACTTATACAACCACCTTATTGTACATTTTTTATTTTTTATATTTTTTCCCCTAACAGATTTGTTTGTTTTTTAATTGAATTGTATGGGTTATAGGTCACATTAAAGGTGGGAAAAGTTTTGAAATGATTTATTGTGGTCCCACTTTTTTTATATTACAAAAAACTGGCATTTTAAGGTGGGAAAAGTTTTGAAATGATTTATTGTGGTCTCACTTTTTTATATTACAAAAACCTGGCATTTTAACAAGGAGTGTGTAAACTTTTTATATCCACTGTATTAAACAAGCGGGGGCACAAAATAGAGCTTTGGGGAACACCAGTGTTGACAGGCAGAAATGGGGAGGAGACAGTTTGCGAGCATATAGATCGCTGTCTATTAGATAAGTAGGTAGAGAACCAGGCTAAAAAGGGGTAGAAAGATGAAAGTCAGAAAGTTTTGTTAAGAGTTTGGAGTGGGAGACAGTGTCAAAAGCCTCAGAGAGATCAAGGAATAAACAGAAAAGAAGTAGGTTGTTATCATGGGCATCTGCTACTGTTTGAGTGAATGAAAATAGTGCAGTTGATGTGCTATGATGGGGTCTAAAGCCATACTGGGTGGGAGTTAGGATATTATTATCAAGCAAGTGTTTAAGTAGCTGAGAGTGAATGCATTTTTCTAGCATTTTGGAAAGGGGGGATAGTATAGCAATGGAACGAATTACCTCCCTTGTGGAGAAGGATTGTGTAAAAGGATTTCCATAGTTCAGAGACAAGAGCCTTGATAATAGAATGATTAATAAGGATAGAGACTGGGTAGGCAATAGAATTGTCAGCAATTTTAAAGAAATGTAAATGTAAATTGTCAACAGAGGGAGAGCAGGGTTTGATTTTATTCAGTTGGGATTTGGTGATGGCAGTGGGAACTGGTTGTAAGAAGAAGGTATTGGAGGAAGAAGGACTGGGAGGCAGAGGCAGAGAAGAGGCAGTTTGACTATGTTGAGTTAGTCTTTGAACTGTTTCTGTGACATGATTGTTTAATAGAGCAGTAGTCTCTGTGGCAGTATTGAGAAGGAAGGGTTTGGGGGTAGGAGGGCTATCTGCATAGAACCACAATTTCTTATGGTTAGTGCATGGGCTACAATGGTTGGAAGTGAATAATGTTTTTTTTTGTCTTTTATGACTAGTTTTTTTACATTTTTCCAAGTTTTTTGTAATGTTGGAGTAGGGGAGGAGTTTTATTTTTGACTCAAGTTTTCCAGGCAGCATCCCTCATATGCATGACAGAGCATGTTTGCTTAGTGAGCCAGGGGGCACAGTTTGATTCTACCCTGATTTTTCTGGATGAAGCCACGGTGTTCAGTATATCAAGAAATATCATATTGAATGTGGTTACAGCATCATTAAGGGGGAAGTTATAAAGGAAGGTCCAGGTGATGTTGGAAAGTGTAGAGTTAAACTTGTCTGGATCAAAATTAAGTCCGATTGCAACATTCTCTGTAAAGGTGTTCTTTGAGAGACTGTTGAGAGTATCTATGGATGTAGATAGGGGAATGTCACTCAGAGAGTTAAGAAGTATGCCAGGGTTGTGATAGACACTAGGATCACAAGTAAGTATCCAGTCTATAATAGATCCAGAAGTAAAATTTTGTTGGTCCTTCTAGGAGAAGATATGAGTTGGTGGAAACTGTACAGATTGAGGCCATGAGGAGGGGAAGAGGAGGAAAGTGAAGCCCAAGCGATGTTAACATCACCAAGTATAATGGTTTCCTAGGGAACATGTTGGTTGAGCCAGGAGAGAAAGTTTTCAAGAATAGGGATGTTGTCACCTGGGAGATATAGATGGATATGATGGCAAATTTTTTATAGGGGTTAAGATGGTATTTTACAATGAGGATTTCTGTAGGGCCAAAGCTGGGTAAGAAAGTTGAGAGTGAAGATATAATACATTGGTCAGAGTAGAGGATAGCTACACCCCCACCTCTCTTATTTGCTCTGTCTACATGATATATATTGTAGCCTGGTGGTAGGATTTCTGAGTTAGTTAGAGATGTGAGGCTTTAACCACGTTTCAGAGAGGGTTAGGATATGAGGGGAGTTAAGGTGGATCCAAGACTGCAATTCTGTGGTTTTGTTTCCAATGCTTTGGATATTCAGAGAGAAGAAGGTTAGAGACTTAGGTGGGGGGAGTATGGAAGTGGGATAAAGACTGAGGGGGTGAGGTAGAAGGTGAATGTTTGTGAGAGGTAGATGTGGTTGGTCCTGGATTGGGGTGGATGTCACCATCCAAGAGAAGAGTATCAAAGAAAGAAAGCAAAAAGGAGAATAGGTCCAGAGTACAGGGAGTTATAGGTTTTATACAAGTAGAAAGAGATATATTTGGATATATTCTGATCATAAAGAGGTTGGACGGAAAGATTGGGAATAGATAAGGAGAGATTAGAAGTGTGTGAGGGTTGATGCATGAGTAGTGATTGTAAGAGAGAGAGAGAGAGAGTAGGTGCTGGCGTTAGGTAACAAAGTGATGACTGGTATGATGTAGACAGATATAGGAGAAGAATGGAGATGTTAAGATAATGAGGTGACATACTGAGTAATTATAAGGTGACTGTTAATGAGTAACAGTGAAGGTGTATTTGAGTGGAGAGTAAAGATGAGAAATTGGGGGTTAACAAATAAGGGATAAGGCAGATTGGCAGAGGGAGAGTGCACAAGGTGGTGTAGTGTTAAAAGGGGGAGGGGACTATAGTAGGAGGGAGACAGCAAATTGGAGGGGAGTATAGATTGGATGGGTAATGGGATTGGAGGGAATGTGGTGCGGAGGAGTGTAGAAAGTATAAATCTAATGAAAGTGGGGGGTGGATAGAAATGGGGGTAGGGTAGGGGAGAGGAGTGAGCCCAAGCATAGTGAGGGTGAACAGAGTGGATGTTATCTGGCTGGGATCAGGGAAAGATGAAAGAAAAACAATCAGGACAGGGAGTGGCTATACTGGCTGAAAGGGAAAATGGCACTAAGGCAGGTCAGGAGATTAAGCAGGTATAAGGTACGGAGCTCTTGTAGAAAGAAAGTTATTTGCGGTGGTATGCACTGCTTTATCTTATAAAGCAGCTCTTTAGCTAGATGTGACTATAGTTGAACAACAAAATAAATGGGTACTAGAATGCTAGATTTGGTTTAACAGTGTAAGCTCTGACAGGATCAGCTCCAGGAGATCCAAGAGCTGGAGAACTATCTAATCCTAGTCACATACTGCCACCTAGTGGCAGAAAGGGGGTACGTTAAAGAAGGAAAGGTAAAAAAAAGAAGTAAAACACGAGACGGGATAAACAGCAAGGAAAAGAGAAAAGATGGAAATCAGGGGAGAGGGCTCGGCATCTGTGCAGGCTACTATAATTCAAAAACACTGTTAAAATAAAAGTATAGGTATCACAGTAGGCAAACTCCTACATTAAAAATACAGTAAGGGTATGTTTTCAGTTCCGCTCTTTTCTGACAGTATTCCACGAAACTTGTAGTCAGTAGAAAGTAGTGTATAGCTAGTTAAGGGAAGGCAGATTGAGTTTGGGAAGAGGAGTAGGATTAAAAACACAGTAAGGGTCTGCTTTCAGTTCCACTCTTTTCTGACAGTATTCCACAGAGTGCGTTGTCAGCAGAAATAGATGTATAGCTAGTTGAGGGAAGGCAGATTGAGTTCAAGCAGAGGAGTAGGTGGCATGCACACAACGTCAAAAGAAAGGGGGACACATACACTGGTGTGTAGAGTGAGATTTATAGTGATAGAGAACCACAGTAATCAGTGTAACTATAAAGCTGCATCAAGCAAATTATCAGAACATGGCACTACACTGATAAGCACAATATAACACCATCACTTAGAAAGCATTCATGAGATGAACTAGTATATCAAAACAGTGTAATATATATGTCTCTACCAGAACATCAGCAACTCACATTATATACATATGTGTTAAAGGGAACAATGCCCAGCATACATAAAGCTTATCTAATCTGAATGAAAGTGTTACAAATGTAATACACTAATTAAGTCTTTACACTGTTTTACACATTCTTTAAAAAAATATGTAATGACATATGACACATACCAGCTTTATGAAGGAAGATAGTGACTGAGTGCAAAAGGAGATAACACAGAGGAGATATTTAGCAATACATTCTACTGCAGTAACAATCCCACTCTCATAGGTTTATAGGTGTGTGCTAGGCTAATGGCCCTGGAGCCTTTACAAGTCTAGCCCATAGGATTACCCTGGCATTGTGTCACCTGACCTTAGTTCCCAGTTCCTCTGTGGAGTAGAGCCACTGGGGTAATCCCCAGGGTGAATTTTCTATTTCCCATCCACTCATCAAGATTTCTCTTGATGAGGGCCAGTGAGGCACTCTGGTTGACATGTATGGGAAGTCTATTCCATAGCATGGGCAGTCTCGGAGTTATGAATATGTCCCCCCAGCTTGTTCTGTTGATTGTGGTAATGAGGTTGAAGTATCTGGAATGTGTAGTGTGGAGGGACAGGGATTTCTTTAGATGTAGCATTTCTAACAGAGCTGGGTCAGATATGGCTTTGTAAGTCAAGCAGAGATTGCCTCTAAGTAGGTGATATGACACAGAGAATAGTTGGAGTTTTTTGAGTCTGTCCATATAGGACAAGTGTTTAAGGCCTAGGATCCTCTTTCTGAGGTACTTTTGCAGGCTCTCCAGTTGTTGCAGGTGTCTAGTGAGGTACATGCCAAATGGGGCATTGTACTCAATGATTGGCCTAATGAGGGAAGAGTAGAGGGAGACAATTACCTCTTTCTTCCTGAACACAAAACCCTTAGTGTCACATAGAAGCACTTTCTGACCACAGTGGAAATGTGGTGGTCAAAGGAGAGGTTGCTGTCAACCTGTGTTCCCAGATCTCTTATGACACCTTCTGTGTTCACTGGACTACCATCAATGTGGTAATTCATGAGAACTGGATTTTTCACAAAGGGGATGACAACACATTTTTTGGCACTGAGCTTAAGGCCATGGTTCTGACACCAGTCGTTGGTCTCAGTGAGGCCTTTCTGTAAGATGTCAACATCACTTGGGGAGTTAATTATGTTTCCCAACTTGCAATCAATCGTTTGTGAACTTTGTCAGCCAGAGTCCCTTCATGTTGGCTTAGACTTCTGAAAAGTATATATCAAACAGGAGAAGACCCAGGACCGAACCCTGTTGGACTCCACTCATGACTGGTCAGCAGTCTGACTTGGCGCAGCTACTTTCACACTGTGGGTTCTATCTATGAGCCAGTTTGCAACTCACCTAGTGATATGGTGTTGATGCCTAGCTTAGTGAGTTTTTCTTTGATTCCTGAGTGGGAAATGGTTTCAAAGGCCTTGGCCAGATCAAGGTAGCTGTATGAACCACCTTGCCTTCATCCTCAGCTCTGGTGACTGACTCAGATAAGTTGACCAGGTTGAGCAGGCATGATCTACCCTTCACAAAACCAAACTGTGTGGGATCCAGAGTTTGGAGATTCCCTATATCCTTGTTTATTAGGTCCATGATGATGCATTCCATAGCTTTGCATATCTGACTTGTCAGGCTAATGGGGCGATAGTTCCCCGGGTCTGTAGTCACTCCTCCTTTGTGGAGAGGGATGACTGCGGCAGTCCGCCATTCAGTAGGGACAAAGCTTGAAGTGAAGCTGTGATTGAACAGGGCACACAGGTGAGCTGCCAGTTCACTCTGTAGTTCATGCAGAACACAGCCAGGGATATTGTCAGGTCCCATAGAAGCTGTATTCTTGTCCTTGGATCATGCTGTTTTAACCTGTGCAGCAGTAATACTAGGTTCCTGGTAATTTACTAGTACTGTGATTGGTCCTTTGGTGGGGGAGAGAGGGGTAAAGTTGGCAGTGAATCTGTCAGCCAGTATACTGGCAATATATGTTGGCTCAGTAGAGGAGGTCCCATTGTGCAATAGCTCCAAGCAAATTTGGGTATTGCCATGGAGATTATTTACATAACTATAGAAGGCCTTGTGGTCGTCTTTACTATCTGCTGCAATTCTGTTTTCATAGCTAGCTTTGGAGGATTTGAAGAGGGATCTCAACTTTTTGTTGAGGCTGATAAAGGAGTTTTTCCGGTCTTGGGACTTCACCACCTTATTCCCCATCAGTTTCCTCCTTCTGCTGTAGAGGTTGTTTATGGCAGGGGACCACCAGATTGGCTTCCTATTTTTGGAGGAGAGTGATTGGTTCTCGCTCTCAGGTCAATTTATAACTAAGAGCAATCGGTTTATAGCCAGAACAAAGCAATTAACAAAGAGATACAAGTAAAACAGATTGTCTGTCATTTCCTGAGACTAAATAACTGATATACGCAGTATAGTCTACTGGTCAAGCTAAAGTGGACGGTGACCAGCTTATTAAAAGGCCTTTAGAATGTACTGATTATTTCACAGACTTTCAATCACAAAGCAGGCATGTATATAACTGATTAAAATTAATATGCAGCAAGGTTCTTCATGATAAATATGCTTACGTTAAACAATGACAAAATTATCAGTAAACTTGTAAGTGTAAGGCCTTGTGGCAGAGCTTCTGCAATATCAAGGTCAGATGTAGTGACTGCAGGCTATTAAACAATGACAGAATTCTCAGTAAACTTGTATGTGTACGGCCTTGTGGCAGCGCTCCTGCAATATCAAGGTCGGATGTAGTGACTGTAGACTATTAAACAATGACAACATTCTTTGTAACCTTTTAGGTGTAGAGCCTTGTGGCAGAGTTTCTGCAATATCAAGGTCAGATATAGTGATCAATAGATATTAAACAATGAAAAAATTCAGTACACTTGTAGGTGTAGGGCCTTATGGCAGAGCTCTTGCAATATCAAGGCCAGATATAGTGACCACAGCTATTAAACAATCCACTGACTATTTCACAGAGACTTTCAGTCACAGAGCAGGCATGTATGTAACTGATTAAAGTTAATATGCAGCAAGGTTCTTTGTGATAAATATGCTTACATTAAACAATGATAAAATTATCAGTAAACTTGTAAGTGTAGGGCCTTTTGGCAGAGCTCTTGCAATATCGAGGTCAGATGCAGTGACCACAGACTATTAAACAATGACAAAATTCTCAGTAAACTTATAGGCGAAAGGCCTTCTGCCAGAGCTCCTGCAATACTGAGGTCAGATATAGTGACTGCAGGCTATTAAACAATGACAAAATTCTCAATAAACGTGTAGGTGTAGAGCCTGGCCCTTGTGGCACAGCTCCAGCAGTATCAAGGTCAGATGTAGTAACAGTAGACTATTAAAGAATGACAAAATTCTAAGTAAAACTTGTAGGTGTAGGGCTTTGTGACAGATCTCCTACAATATCGAGGTCAGATATAGTGGCCACAGGATATTAAACATAGACAAAATTCTCATTAAACTTGTAGGTGTAGGTGTAGGGCCTTGTGACAGAGCTCTTGCAATATCAAGGTCATATGTACTGACTGCAGGCTCTGCTCTGTGAAGGAAGAAAGTGAATGAGTTTTTCATTTTAGAATCTGTGCAGCTACATATTCCATAGACTCTGTATCTGCAGGGTTGTCTGATTACTGAGAAGTGTCTATTCACTCACTTACAGTGTGAGGCCAGAAATTTCCAAGGTCAATATGGGTGAGTGTCAGCCATCCACAATCATGCAGTCATAACATGAACCTCATATGTCAAGTGACGTGCGAGACTAATGAAAATATGAACACCTACAACCAAATATAGTCATTCATTTATTATATGAACCTTTGAAAGCCAAAACCCTACCACTGAGTCACAACATAGTTCCTAACAAGTCATTTATAATCATCTAGTAGAATTGTAAGTACTCGTGCTGATAGAATTGACCTTAAAGATAATGCAGCTGAGATAGCTGATGCATTCCACGTTGACCGACAAAACATTTCATACAATTACTCGAACAGCAGAATAAAATAAGCCACCTCTGTAGTAAATGAAATCCAAAAGGAACAGCCAGTGGACAAACAAAGGCTAAAACTATTGTTGAAAATGGTGAGGGACCACAATTTTACTAATTTACCCAATCAAACCTTTAATGCCTGGAAATATCACCTGCAGTTACATCTCCTGATTCTTATAAAAGAAACATAAAAAAATAAAGTTTACATTGACTGAAAAAATGAAGGTATGAATGGTGTCCTGGACATAAATCAAAACTTAGGTGGATTTCCCAAAAGATGCTTTAAAAGTATTTCTTACTATGTGATCTTGCACCAGCATTTGATGCTTTTAATCTCAGTTGTAAGTACAGTAAAAACTGATGCATAGACTGAAATGAAATAACACTACCCATGATGCTAAATAGCTAACTGTGCACAGCACACATCAATCATAAAGCTGCAAAAATGTGACATGCATATAATAATCCGTAAAAACATGGTTATTTTCAGATCAGGATATCTAAAAAGATATAAAATCTGGCAAAGTAGTTTTTCTTTCTATGACACAGGTATTAAAGCTCTTTAGTTACATGTACCACAATTATGCCTATCACCAGTTCCTGCAACTTACAGAAAAATGTTATATTCCTGCAGAAGAGGCACTCTTCCTGTTTGGGGGAAAAATGTTATACCAGCGATAATCACTAAGGTTATGTCAAGGTCAGCAGACGTGAGAAAAGAATAATTTAAAAGTGTATATAGAAAACTGTTAATGTTGGAGAAATGTATTACAGGTCTAGGTTTCTTCTCCTTTTCTTAATATATATATTTAATTAAATGTTTTTAAGTTTTTTTTTTTGAAGAAAAAAATCTGAGTTTTTTGACCCCTTTTGTCAATTTTTTACAAATTTTGTGAGTAAGAATGTATAAGTAATAACTAGAAAGAAAACCCATGTAAAAGCTATAATTTTAATCAGTTTAACATACTTTATTGTAATAATGCAATTTAAAGATTTTAGCAGAAAATACACTTGTTGTAGGATTCTGAGACACATGCATGTAGTTATGTCTCAGAACAGTGGTATGCACTGTACTTGATTGCAATGTATTCAAAACAACAAAATAATATAACTGCACATGAGTAAAGGGCAAATAATGCACAATTATACCTGCTATATGACACACAAAAAGATCATGCAGCTTTTTAAGTATGAGTTTTAGTAATTTATTAATGCAAAAACAGCAAAATGCAAGCCCGCCCAAAGGAAACAAAATTGTAGCACACAAAAGGAATGTGAAAGACATCTGAAGGGCAGGAACTTTGTGAAGGTTAATATATCTATTTTACATGGGCAAGGTCCATTGGTCTTAAAGTATATCTCTGCCAAGGGTGCAAGCTGCCTTAACCAGCAGAAGTATATCCGATACTCTTACTGTATAAACTCACACTTTTCAGTAATCATAGAAAGTATTTCTAATTTTCCAGCTACCATATTTAAAGCTCTCTAAAGCTAAAATGGGCTTGCTTTTCAACCATCATTATAGAGTGATATTTACTACTGGAGAATAAAGACAACAGAAATCATGTCGCGACTGCAACAGTAGCAGCAGGTTTGATTCTTAGAAACAGGCAAAATAATTTACATATAAATAATTTATATGGTGATTTTATTTAACTAAATCTCTCCCTCTGTCTTTTTATCACTGCAGGTCTCTCCTGAAAATAGGCCAAAGGCTTAGTGAGACTAGCATAGTCAATACAAGTCAATATACAAGTAAATACATAGATAAATGTACAATAAGGAAAACTCAGTGTTACCTGATTATTATGTTTTATGATATATTTAGTATATTTAATTATGTATTTTACTTTCTTTCGTAACTGGGGTTGGATGAATGAGCCAGCTTCAGCCTTCTTTCCAGGTGTGGCCCAAGGAGAAAATCTTCAAAACACAGAATGCATTCTAAACAGAAATTGACTTAATTTCAAAAGTGGATTACAAAATAGTCAAAGAGAACATGTACTGTTATGCATATATCTATATCTATATTTATATCTATATCTATATCTATGTCTGTCTGTCTCTCTTTCTCTCTCTTTCTCTCTACATATATATATAAAGCATCATATTGAATCTATGCAATCTCTAAATGTTTTGGTGGCAGTTAGAGTTTGAATAATAGCTTAGAGAATAAATAGTTGAACATTTGCTGTTGGAGGTTGATAGTAATGTAATCTTTAATAAGTGTTTAAAGTAAAAAAATGCATAGATGAGACAAAATGTGCAGAGAAGTGAGTAATAAAAATATGCAATTTTGCATTATGTACAGAAATAAAGTAAGCATTTGAGATGTTCTGTTATAAAATGCAGATCATGGTATTATTGGAAATGTACACATATGAAGTTACATGCAAACATGTGCTGCTGAAGTTATCAATTTTGTGTACAATACTTCTGCTTTTTTGATAGTTGTTGAGGTGTAAATAAAATGACTTAGGATGGTTAAAATGTTACAGTAGGGCAGATAATGAAGTACTTAAAACTCCTTTACACTCAGTCTGGGATAGCAGTTACTTCCCCATCCAGCTGCAGACCTCTGCAAATACTGTGGCCTCTTGCCAACCAAAGTATATGCACACCCTGCAGCATCTAAACCCTGAAGTACCAACTGAAGGTAAGATAGCTGCCTATTGATGCCCCATATTTGCTCCCCTTTCTCAGCAGTTAAACAGCATCACACTTCTTTGGCCTATTGGTAACCAAACTATTTGCACACCCTTCTATATCTGAACCCTGAAGTACCAACTAAAGGCGATACAGCTGCCTATTGACAATCCATACTTGCTGCCTTTTCTCACTGGTTAAAACAGCATCACATGTATGTTGCAAGCATGTAAATATGATCGCACAGTTCCTATACAATTTTACTGCATTTCGTTAATTGTGGCTGGATGTGAAGTAGTCATTCTGTCTTCCCACACTCCTTATTTCCTACAAACCAGCAATCTTGTGCCCTAATGTAGGTGAAACAGTAGTCAGAGTCCAACACTTTTAGTAGGCCCTCTACTTATTATTTCTTTTAGCCTAGCTATCTCCTTACTATAATTATGGTTTCTCTCTGTACTAGTCCCATTAATTTTTGTTCTGCTGTGCCCTGTAAAAACTCATGTAATTACACTTATTCCATTGGGAGATTGTTGTCTGTAGGTTGCCTGCTGACTCTTGAGTGTGTCCCTGCTCCAGTCACACCTTCACTACACTCAGGATCACTTCACTCCATCTACCCTACCTCTAATTCCCTAACGCCCTTCTTACTCTACTCAAATACATAGGCTTACTCCTCCCACTTCAATTTACGCCCTACCAGAACATTCGCCTCTAGCCACACCTTTGCTTATCTGCTTTCTAAGTTATACCTCCCCTCTCAGGCTAACAACTCCTGCACATCCCTCTACTACTCACCTACACATCTTCTTATAGTGTCACACATCTTTACCTCTGTATCATGTGTACCATTTGCTTCATAAATACTGTCTTACTTTAGTTCCCCTCCCCACTCACACAGCACACTTCTACCTGTCCCCATAATGCTCCATACTTTATACCCCCTAACATATACCTACTTTGTATAACACATATTCCTTTTCTGTCCCTCATCAACAGAGAATCTTAGCTAACCTCTCCTTCTTCTCCTCCCTCACAGTCATCCCATTCTTATGTCACATAATTACACACTTCCATATTCTCCTCTCCTAAACCAGCCATACTCTCAGACACCTCATCCTGCCTGTGGCCCTCTTCTTTCTCTCTAGCTACCTTCACAGCTCTAACTATCAATGCACACTGCTCCCACTTACTTATACTCTTGTCCTTATGACTGATAACATACTCTGCATCACTCAAATACCCCCATCAAATCCCCCACACACCATCCTCTGTAACTCGGCCTATCCTACCAGCTCACACTACCATGTGTTCATAGTATCAAACTACCTACATCCACATGTTTAAAAAATTATCCAGACATTAAGCAAACTACCCACAAAGAAAGACTAAATCCTAAAATCAAAAACAAGTTTCAGTTTTCTACCTTTTCCTATTTCATAAATTCGCTCTCAGTGGTAACATCTACCCTAACCTTGGACTAGCATATCCAGCTCAGACCTTACGTACATTTTCCAACAAGCTTCTCTCAGTTACACACCCAAAACAAAATCAACTGACTTACATCTTTATAAAATAAACATCCACAGCATACATAATAAAGTTCCTGAATTTAATGTATGGATGCACACTAATGCCCCAGAAACTGGGGTTGTAACAGAAAAGTGATTAAAAGAGGATGTACAGGATGAAGAAATTCACCCTCCAGGATATAATATTCCTAAAATGGATAGAAAAAAGGGAAAAGGGGCTGGGGTAACTATACTGTTTTAAAATACTCTGGAACTCTCTCGCCACCAAGCTACACCTCTCCAAAACAGTAACACTGAAGTCCCCTTGTCCTCATTCAAACTAAACATAGTAAAAGCATATGCATCACTGGCATCTATATACCTTCAGGTTACACAGCAAAGGATGGAGCAGGAAACAGTGTCACCTCTAATGCAGGCAATGTTGCAAAGTGATGGACCAATAAGTACCCACAGAAAGGAGCAGCAGATGAAACAAGGTGCATCTGAAGAAGATATGCCACAAGAAGATGTTCTGGAACTTTCTGTAGAATACTCTCAGGAAATAGAGAACAAAAAAGTACTCTTAGTCTACAAGAAAATGATCTAAGGGAAGAGCTGCTTAGTTTAATAAAGATTGATAAATGTATTAAGATTGATGAGAAAAATAGATTACAGAAAGTTAATAAGACCCAAAATGTTAGACGTTTGGTAAAACAGATGAACACGGTAAATTGGATTATTAAAAGAAATTCTTGTGATATAAAAGAAATAAATAGGAGCTATTACTGTGCAGATAAATGAATGACAGACAAAGTCTTACCACAAAAGTACACAGCAATAATGGAAAGGAAGGGAAGAAGAAAATGTCGACATGGAAGCATTGGATAGAGAAGATTATGAAGCAATTAAGACAAGAAGTGTCACTGTTAGAAGAGTATAGAAGAGGGAACAGATCAACTAAAATACTTAAAAAGATAAATGTCATAAAGGCAATGTACAGTATCAGAACAGAACAGGATCTATTATGCACTATTGCAAGTAACAATTTAAAAATATCAGCACAGGCAGAAAAAAAATAGAAGATATGCTGATAAATATAAAAGAAATATGCAAAATAAGCAATTCACTAATGACCACAAAAAGTTTTATAGAGAACTTGGAAACAAAGCAAAAGGAATTGAAACACCACCAAAAAGAAGAAATAGACACATTTTGGAGAAATATTTATGAATACACTGTGGAAAATAGTAAAGAGGCTGAATGGATAAAAAATTAAAACAATTACTTATATGCACATCCTGAACAGATACCATCCTGGTTAACAACAGAAAAAAATACTCCTCTTTTACAGTAAACCTGCAAGCCATCCTAAAAAATGTAGACCAATAACTTGCCTTCCAACGTTATACAAACTATATACCGGAATTGCTGCTGACAAAGTTTATAATCATTTAGAAAAAAAAACGCAGTTATGGCAAAACAGTAAACAGATAACAAAAGAAAGTCATATGGAACAAAGGATCATTTGTCCCGAAATAAAACCATAATAGAGGATTGTAAAAAGGGGAAGAACCTAAGTATGGCATGGATAGATTTCAAAAAAGCATTTGACAGAATCCCATATTCATGGATAAAGGAATGCTTACAGATGTATAAGATACACTGTACATTGATCAGTTACATTACAGCAGCTGTGAAACAGTGGCAAACCACTTTTCAGCTAAGCCATGACAAAGGACAAATTATTATCCCAAGGATAAAAATTCAAATGGGGATATTCCAGGGTGATTCTTTGTCACCCCAGCTTTTTTGTCCTGCCCTTAACCCATTAAGTTATTGATTTAACAGGTTAGGTCATTGTTACAATCTGGATCCCAGAAAACAACTTTGTTTAAAGGCTTCTCGCCTACTTTTTGTGGACAACTTAAAACTGTATAGTTCATAAGATGAAGACTTGAAAGCACAACTGCAAGAGGTTAAAGCTTTCTCAGATAATGTAAGCATGTCATTTGGTCTTAATAAATGTGCAAAAACAGTGTTTAAAGCAGGAAAGCTGCAACACCAAGAAAATATCAGTCCAGGACTGGAATGTGATGTACAGTAGAGAGTTGATTATCCAAACGTCAATTATCTGAAATGTCAATTATCTGAACCAGCCTTCCAAAGTTTTTGGGTAGGAAAAATCATAGAGTCTGAATATGTAAACATTATACGTCTTTACTTGAGCATGTTTTTTGAGGTTGTAGCCAGCTCATATGTGAAAAATATTCTTTATTGTCCACTGAAATCGCTGAATGGTTGAAAAGTATATTCCTGCATTCAGGAAAAAAACAAGATTTTAGAAGTTTGTTTTTATCCAGTTCAATTATAGGTTTGATTATTCAAACAGTTTGATTATCTGAACTACCCTAGGTCCCAATTAGTTCGGATAATCAACTCTTTACTGTAAATGAACTTGAGTAGGAGGGAGTACAAAAATATCTGGGAAGCGATGAAGGATTGGCAATAAAACATGAAAAAATGCAAATAAAACTCAGTAAGGAATGCTTTGCTGGACTAAAATTAATACAGGAAACTGCCTTGATATCTAGAAATAAAGTCCAAATATAAACCAATTTGCTTTTCCTGTTCTAACCTACAGTTTTGGGATTACTGAGTGGCTCCAAAAGGTATTGGATCAGTTGGATAGGTGTTTATCAAATGATAGATAAAAATCAATGTACACCACGATTTTATATCCCTCATTTAGAAAGGGGTAAGGGCCTCTTTGAAAGTTATTACATGTACAGATCTACAGTTGTAGGACTACATGTGTATCTGCTGACCTCACTAGATCCAAAGACAGTTAACATTTTAAAACATGAGGAGAAGAGGTCTAAGATGATTTCTCTACTCAGTTTAGCAGAAGCATATTGGTATCACACAGGAATGGAAAATAACAACAAGTAAACAAAAATCAGATAGCAGCTGAATATGCCAAAAACAAAAGAATACAAGTAGAAGGATCAGATAAGAAGGAAAGAAATGCCGAAAAGGAATATACTGTGGCAAGTACAGAGATCCTGAAACAACCTCACATTGATAAGGATTTGACACACTAATGGTTAATGTGAGTTGAATTGAATCCATAAGGTGAAAGGTTAATAAGGATAGTGGACTACATATATGTTGGTTTACAAAGTCCATTGAACATGTGAGAGGGACAGACAAATGTAGGTTCTATTAAAAAAAAAAAAAAAAACAAATGGAATCAGTTGCACATCTTGTTGCTGGATGTGATACACTTGGGGCAGAGGGCCTGTATACTGAAAGGCACAGTAATGTGATAAAACTGTTTCATTGGGGATTGTGCAAACACTGCTATTTTGAAGTAGTTGAGAAGCATTGGAAACATGAACCACAAAGAATTATAGAGAATGATGAAGTTTATATCACACGGGCTCACCCATTTACAACAATTCAAAACCTAGGTGCAAAAAAAACACATATAGTAGTCCAGGGAAAAAGACAAAAGTAACTTTGATTATTGAAATTGCTATACCCAGTGACTACAATGTCTCATGTACAGATAGACACAAAGTCATAAAGTACCTGGATTTGCAGACGGAAATGAGAGCAATGTGGAAGATATACAGACAGTTTCAATAGAAGTTGGAGCAGCAAGTGTAATAAAAAATTATTTCTAATCATATGTAGATGGATCTAGGACTACTGAATGAAAGTTCAATAGTCCGAATCCACAATCACTGAACACACTTTAAAGAAAGCGCTTTCACTGAAAAAGTGCTTTTGTTAAAGTGTGTTTAAAAAAAAAGAATAAAACATTACTTTTACGTTTTTGCAGGGGGGCAAGCCCCCCTGCACCCCCCACACACACCCCTACTTAAATATTCTCACTCCGAGGTTACACTACAGTGGAGAAAAGGGAATTTTCCCTTATCCCCACTGTAGTGCGATCTCCGCAACAGGCATACTTACGCGAAAGTGCCTTTCTGTGAAAATATGCCCGACCGAATCTGTTTCAGTTATGTTGCTGTCCGGTGATCTGTACGGATCCCATGTAGATATGCTGCCAATATATATAACTCCATCAGAATTTCTAAGCAACTAAACAAAATTCAAAAATAAACATTATAAGAACTCATGCTATTATGACCTCAAAAACCCAAATGAAATAACCCTAAACTCTTCTGGTCCTCTGTAAACCACCTTCTACACCCTGGTCATGACACCCAGCCTACCAGGGACGTTGGGAGGCATACGCACTGCACTGTACTGATTTCAGTACAACTTTTTTAGAAAGGGGGGTAGCTTTTTTTGAAAAAAAAAAAAAAAAACGTACGTACATTTAAGGAGGTGTTGGCTCCTTTAAGGAGGATACCAGCCAGTCGGAAGTGAGCTCACATCATGTCTGGCTGGCTGTAAGCGGGCAGGAAACAAGCAAATTGAGTTGGAGCATTCACAAATGGAAGGCAGAGTTTGAACTGGCAAGAACATTCACAAATGGAAGGCAATCAACTGAAGTATGCAAGCACAACGAACAGAGGATTAAAGTGCAACGAACAGAGGATTATCACTGAGGCAAGCGCAACGAACAGAGGAGCGCAACGAACAGAGGATTATCATTGAAGTAAGTGTGTGCAAGCACTGAGTTGGAAGGCAAGAGCGTACAAGCAAATGGATTATCATTGAGGTTGGAAGGCAAGAGCGTTCACAAATGGAAGGCAATTAATTGAAGTGTGTGTGTGTGTGTGTGTGTGTGTGTGTGTGTGTGTGTGTGTGTGTGTGTGTGTGTATGTGTGTGTATGCATATACGTATACATAATCAATTGTTCAGTACATCATTCTCAGTCATAGTTGTAAAAGTATCTCACCAAGGACTTTATATAAATAATGCTACATGCCATTTGTAAAGTACCACAGAAAATGTCTATACTGAAACCCTACAATCCAAATATAGAAAATGGCATAAGTTATTAAGAGTGTTGAAATATATAATATTCAGTCTTATCCTAAGCTTTTGGTTGTATTTGGAAATTGCATTTTTATCATAACTAGTCACTTAATAAATGTGGTAGGAAAAATAATCACATGCTGTACAGTGTCAAAGCATGTTATATTTGTGAAAATATTTTGGGAAGATGACAGCTATCTCATTTAAACAGTACTATAAAAAGATGGCTACAACAAAACATTAGGCTGAATTATGTGAAGTTATAACAGTTAGGAGGTGTAATGTTCAACAGAGGTGCACGAGTTTTTATATTTTGCAAAATATTTTAAGCATCATCAGTTTACTGCATAAACCCAAGAAGGGAAATTATCATCAGTGTCCTTCAGAGCTGTCAAGGTCAGATGTAGTGACCGCAGGCTATTAAACAATGACAGAATTTCAGTAAACTTGTATGTGTATCGCCTGTGGCAGCGCCCCGCAATATCAAGGTCGGATGTAGTGACTGTAGACTATTAAACAATGACAAAATTTTGTAAACATTTAGTGTAGGAGCCTGTGGCAGAGTTTCTGCAATATCAAGGTCAGATATAGTGATCATTAGATATTAAACAATGAAAACCAGCACACCTGTAGGTGTAGGGCCTATGGCAGAGCTCTGCAATATCAAGGCCAGACATAGTGACCAGCTTATTAAAAGGCCTTTAGAATGTACTGATTATTTCACAGACTTTCAATCACAAAGCAGGCATGTATATAACTGATTAAAATTAATATGCAGCAAGGTTCTTCATGATAAATATGCTTACATTAAACAATGACAAAATTATCAGTAAACTTGTAAGTGTAGGGCCTTGTGGCAGAGCTTCTGCAATATCAAGGTCAGATGTAGTGACTGCAGGCTATTAAACAATGACAGAATTCTCAGTAAACTTGTATGTGTATCGCCTTGGCAGCGCTCCTGCAATATCAAGGTCGGATGTAGTGACTGTAGACTATTAAACAATGACAAAATTCTTTGTAAACATTTAGGTGTAGAGCCTTGTGGCAGAGTTTCTGCAATATCAAGGTCAGATATAGTGATCAATAGATATTAAACAATGAAAAAATTCAGTACACCTGTAGGTGTAGGGCCTTATGGCAGAGCTCTTGCAATATCAAGGCCAGATATAGTGACCACAGCTATTAAACAATCCACTGTCTATTTCACAGACACTTTCAGTCACAGAGCAGGCATGTATGTAACTGATTAAAGTTAATATGCAGCAAAGTTCTTTGTGATAAATATGCTTACATTAAACAATGATAAAATTATCAGTAAACTTGTAAGTGTAGGGCCTTGTGGCAGAGCTTCTGCAATATCAAGGTCAGATGTAGTGACTGCAGGCTATTAAACAATGACAGAATTCTCAGTAAACTTGTATGTGTACGGCCTTGTGGCAGCGCTCCTGCAATATCAAGGTCAGATGTAGTGACTGTAGACTATTAAACAATGACAAAATTCTTTGTAAACTTTTAGGTGTAGAGCCTTGTGGCAGAGTTTCTGCAATATCAAGGTCAGATATAGTGATCAATAGATATTAAACAATGAAAAAATTCAGTACACTTGTAGGTGTAGGGCCTTATGGCAGAGCTCTTGCAATATCAAGGCCAGATATAGTGACCACAGCTATTAAACAATCCACTGACTATTTCACAGAGACTTTCAGTCACAGAGCAGGCATGTATGTAACTGATTAAAGTTAATATGCAGCAAGGTTCTTTGTGATAAATATGCTTACATTAAACAATGATAAAATTATCAGTAAACGTGTAAGTGTAGGGCCTTTTGGCAGAGCTCTTGCAATATCGAGGTCAGATGCAGTGACCACAGACTATTAAACAATGACAAAATTCTCAGTAAACTTATAGGCGAAGGCCTTCTGCCAGAGCTCCTGCAATACTGAGGTCAGATATAGTGACTGCAGGCTATTAAACAATGACAAAATTCTCAATAAACGTGTAGGTGTAGAGCCTGGCCTTGTGGCTGGCCTCCAGCAGTATCAAGGTCAGATGTAGTAACAGTAGACTATTAAAGAATGACAAAATTCTAAGTAAAACTTGTAGATGTAGGGCTTTGTGACAGATCTCCTACAATATCGAGGTCAGATATAGTGGCCACAGGATATTAAACATAGACAAAATTCTCATTAAACTTGTAGGTGTAGGTGTAGGGCCTTGTGACAGAGCTCTTGCAATATCAAGGTCATATGTACTGACTGCAGGCTCTGCTCTGTGAAGGAAGAAAGTGAATGAGTTTTTCATTTTAGAAACTGTGCAGCTACATATTCCATAGACTCTGTATCTGCAGGGTTGTCTGATTACTGAGAAGTGTCTATTCACTCACTTACAGTGTGAGGCCAGAAATTCCCAAGGACAATATGGGTGAGTGTCAGCCATCCACAATCATGCAGTCATAATATGAACCTCACATGTCAAGTGACGTGCGAGACTAATGAAAATATGAACTCCTACAACCAAATATAGTCATTCATTTATTATATGAACCTTTGAAAGCCAAAACCCTACCACTGAGTCACAACATAGTTCCTAACAAGTCATTTATAATCATCTAGTAGAATTGTAAGTACTCGTGCTGATAGAATTGACCTTAAAGATAATGCAGCTGAGATAGCTGATGCATTTCACGTTGACCGACAAAACATTTCATACAATTACTCGAACAGCAGAATAAAATATGCCACTTCTGTAGTAAATGAAATCCAAAAAGAACAGCCAGTGGACAAACAAAGGCTAAAACTATTGTTGAAAATGGTGAGGGACCACAATTTTACTAATTTACCCAATCAAACCTTTAATGCCTGGAAATATCACCTGCAGTTACATCTCCTGATTCTTATAAAAGAAACATAAAAAAAATAAAGTTTACATTGACTGAAAAAATGAAGGTATGAATGGTGTCCTGGACATAAATCAAAACTTAGGTGGATTTCCCAAAAGATGCTTTAAAAGTATTTCTTACCATGTGATCTTGCACCAGCATTTGATGCTTTTAATCTCAGTTCTAAGTACAGTAAAAACTGATGCATAGACTGAAATGAAATAACACTACCCATGATGCTAAATAGCTAACTGTGCACAGCACACATCAATCATAAAGCTGCAAAAATGTGACATGCATATAATAATCCGTAAAAACATGGTTATTTTCAGCTCAGGATATCTAAAAAGATATAAAATCTGGCAAAGTAGTTTTTCTTTCTATGACGCAGGTATTAAAGCTCTTTAGTTACATGTACGACAATTATGCCTATCACCAGTTCCTGCAACTTACAGAAAAATGTTATATTCCTGCAGAAGAGGCACTCTTCCTGTTTTGGGGAAAAATGTTATACCAGCGATAATCACTAAGGTTATGTCAAGGTCAGCAGACGTGAGAAAAGAATAATTTAAAAGAGTATATAGAAAACTGTTAATGTTGGAGAAATGTATTACAGGTCTAGGTTTCTTCTCCTTTTCTTAATATATATTTAATTAAATGTTTTTAAGTTTTTTTTTTAAAAAAAAATCAGAGTTTTTTGACCCCTTTTGTCAATTTTTACAAATTTTGTGAGTAAGAATGTATAAGTAATAACTAGAAAGAAAACCCATGTAAAAGCTATAATTTTAATCAGTTTAACATACTTTATTGTAATAATGCAATTTAAAGATTTTAGCAGAAAATACACTTGTTGTAGGATTCTAAGACACATGCATGTAGTTATGGCTCAGAACAGTGGTATGCACTGTACTTGATTGCAATGTATTAAAAACAACAAAATAATATAACTGCACATGAGTAAAGGGCAAATAATGCACAATTATACCTGCTATATGACACACAAAAAGATCATTTTTAAGTATGAGTTTTAGTAATTTATTAATGCAAAAACAGCAAAATGCAAGCTCGCCCAAAGGAAACAAAATTGTAGCACACAAAAGGAATGTGAAAGACATCTGAAGGGCAGGAACTTTGTGAAGGTTAATATATCTATTTTACATGGGCAAGGTCCATTGGTCTTAAAGTATATCTCTGCCAAGGGTGCAAGCTGCCTTAACCAGCAGAAGTATATCCGATACTCTTACTGTATAAACTCACACTTTTCAGTAATCATAGATAGTATTTCTAATTTTCCAGCTACCATATTTAAAGCTCTCTAAAGCTAAAATGGACTTGCTTTTCAACCATCATTATAGTGATATTTACTACTGGAGAATAAAGACAACAGAAATCATGTCGCGACTGCAACAGTAGCAGCAGGTTTGATTCTTAGAAACAGGCAAAATAATTTACATATAAATAATTTATATGGTGATTTTATTTCTTAATAAGGCTGATTAACTAAATCTCTCCTTCTGTCTTTTTATCACTGCAGGTCTCTCCTGAAAATAGGCCAAAGGCTTAGTGAGACTAGTATAGTCAATACAAGTCAATATACAAGTAAATACATAGATAAATGTACAATAAGGAAAACTCAGTGTTACCTGATTATTATGTTTTATGATATATTTAGTATATTTAATTATGTATTTTACTTTCTTTCGTAACTGGGGTTGGATTTCCAAAAATTAAAAACCTAGGTGCAAGAAAACCAGCTATAGTAGTCCAGGGAAAAAAGACAAAAGTAACTTTGATTATTGAAATTGCTATACCCAGTGACTACAATGTCTCATGTACAGATAGACACAAAGTCATAAAATACCTGGATTTGCAGACAGAAATGAGAGCAATGTGGAAGATATACAGACAGTTTCAATAGAAGTTGGAGCAGCAAGTGTAATAAAAAAAGAAGCATATTTGGGTTAATAAAAAAGTTATACTCAAGGATTCCTGGGACTTATTAAGAGAGATTACTCCAGATTTATATACTGAAAATTTATTGTTTGTTACTATAGATATAGTTGACCTCTTTTCCTCTATACCTTATGGGACAGGAATGAAAATGTTTGAGGACATCGTTTTTCAAGATAAGTGTTTATCCCACAAAGAAAAGGTAGCAAGAACGGGGCTTATGGAAATGGTCCTGAAAAATAATTTCCTGATATTTAATGGGGAATTTTTTCAACAAACTCAAGGGGTGGCCATGGGTGCAGCCTGTGCTCCAACCTTTGCAAATTTAGTCCTGGCTAAGTGGGAGGAAACATATGTTCTGAATTCAAACTTTAGTTCCTATTGGACTCTATATCGTACATTTTTAGACGATATAGCTATGTTTTGGACAGGGAGTAGTAAAAAATTTGAGGAATTTATGGAATATATTGGTAAGACCACGGACTTTCTCAGATTTACTTATAAAGTGTCCTATGATACTTTACAATACTTGAACCTAGAAATATACAAAGTAAATAATAAATTAGAAACTAGGATCCATAGGAAAGTTACTTTCTGTAATTCTTTCCTTCACTATAGGAGTGCACATCCTGCACACTGTAAGAGGAATATAGTGAAAGGACAATTTGTCAGGGGGTCTCGCATGATGAGTATGGATAGTGACTTTGTTATAGAGTGTAATTTGTTGGAGAAGATGTTCATGGAAAGGGGGTACCCTAGGGATTTTGTCAAAAATATTAGGTCTGAGGTGGAAAGTGGTAGGGTTAATAAATTTAAACCCATTAAGGGGCTACAAAAATGAACGAAAATAATGGATTTGAAAATAAAGATATGAATAATACTGTTGATTATCAACAAGCACTTGTTTTAGAATATAATGCAATCAATTACAACATAAAAGGAATTTTTCAGAAAGAATGGGATAGATTTGTCTCTTTCACAGATTTGGAAGATATACCTAGGGTAACATCTAAAGTGGTTTACAAAAATTCAAGTAATATAAAGGATATTTTAGAAAATAAGAATAAAAATAACAAAAGAAATCTGTATAGAGAAAATGGAAAGAAATCAGGTACTTACAAATGTGGACGGTGCAATCAATGTGAATATATTATAAACAGTGGTGAGTTTTTTTTAATAAAGTAGGGAAAGATGGATAAGAAGTAAAGGGTACTATAACTGTGAGTCTAAGGGGCTAGTATATCTTGCTATTTGTCGCAAATGTAATTCCTTTTATGCATGCAAAACAGAGAGAACCTTAAAGAGAAGAATATACGAACATATTATGATATATCAAAAGGAAAAGAAACTAACACACTATTTAAACATTCTAAAGTGTGTGAAAGTTATAAATTCCTCTTTTTGGTTCTGGAACAAATTAAAAATGACATTAGGGGCGGCCCATGGGAATAGAAAATAGAGTATAAAGAATTATGGTGGCAAGTAACCGTAGAATCAGGTAAAGCTCCAGGGTTAAATTATTATCTTTCCATTTTGCCACTTTTAAAGTTAAGGGCTGCCAAATGGTGAATGAAAAATAAGATTCATGTTATATTTTTTTATGACAGAAGGTGTCACTGTTTCCCAAGAAAATATATGGTTTAAAAGGAACTAAATAAGTATTCTTTGAAAAAGCATCCATTCTCCTATATTTTATAGTATTTTAAATTATAAAAGTTTTATTATATTATTTATTGTGAAGTATTTATTGAAAAGTATTTATGTGTTTATATTTATTAAAGAGTTTTAATAGATATATATTATCAATGGTAAAATTTATGAGTGGAAAATGGAGGGTATATGTTTAATATTCATGAGCACATACCAATGTTTATTTGTTCATTTGAATAAAATGTGGGAATTTTATTGGTTAAATGGTTTTAAAAGCAGTATATATACAATTAAAGAATTTAAATTGGGCATCTGATGAAGTCCAAGAAATGTGGACGAAAACGCAAGGTGGAATATAAGGCATTTATGTGTTTTTTTTTTTTTTGTCAACTGTTGTTTGAAATAAATTACAAATCCTCAAAGTTTGACAAGTTTGTTTTCTTCATCTCTCCACACTACCTGCACTCTTGTTTTTGTATTATTGGTTATTGGGAGTGCTTCCAACAACTTGGTTTGTAATAAAAAAATAATTTCTAATCATATGTAGATATGCTGCCAATACATATAACTCCATCAGAATTTTTAAGCAACTAAACAAAATTCAAAAATAAACATTATAAGAACTCATGCTATTATGACCTTCAAAACCTAGATGAAATAACCCTAAACTCTTCTGGTCCTCTGTAAACCACCTTCTACACCCTGGTCATGACACCCAGCCTACAACCTGCAATATCTCAAAAACAGAAAGTTTAACTAACTAATAAACCAGCTAGCACTGAAAGAAGGCTTGACAACAACACTCAAGTTGAAAGTAGGCTTTATTAAGCGAGTTCAGGAACATAAACGCAGGAATAATCCACACAGTGTTTTCATCAGTTAAAAACAGACTTCATCAGATAAAGCAAGTGCAATGGTGCTGCTTGTTAAGTACTAAACCTTATTTTGATCAACCAATAAGCTCGCTTAATAAAGTTTGCTTTCAACTTGAGTGTTTATTGTCAAGCCTTCCTTCAGTGCTAGCTGGTTTGTTATTTGGTTCTTGCAGTTTGCGAGCACTTGCCCTGATATACTTTTTAAGTTTAACTAACTCTTATTTCATTCAGTCATCTTCCTTCTTAGAACCAACCTGAGCATTACAACAGCAACCATACCCTTAACTCACACAATGAAAGACCGAGCCTTCTCCTTCCACCCAGTGCCCACATCTACAATCAGAAAGCTACTTCTCAAACTAAAACCAAAATCCTTAACTACGGATAATCTACCTGATGAATATATCAAAACAGCAGCAGACACCCTTGCATATCCTGTATCCATCTTAATTAACTACTGCATCAAATAATATAATGTCGCAGTGTTTTGGAAGAAATCTCATATAATCCCACTACACAAAGGTGGTACCTTGCACCAAACTCTCTAGCTATGGACCCATTCCCATACTGTCCACTCTCACTAACATGCTAGAAAAATGTGTACAATCCCAACTATTTATATATGGCATCAATATCAGCATTCTATTCCCCACACAGTACAGCTTCCATCTACATCAGAGTAACACAGCACTCCTTCTGAACTTTATAACAACTATAAACCAGAAAACAAAATTCAGGTAACCCAGCTTCAGCTAATTTCCTATATCTCTTGGCATGGTCTGCTATGTTAAACAACTACACAGCCTGCCCTCACTATGACTTATTTCTCCATCAATCTCCTGTTTTGCAAAATATCTCACTAACAGGTGACAAGCTGTAAAATGACTGAACATTTTGTTTTCCTTCCTTCCCTCTGATCTCAGTCAGACTCCCCAAGGACCTATTCTTTGACCTCTGTTCTTTAATGTATTCATGAACAATCTCCATAAAGCCAGAAAACATGCCACCATGGTGCAATACACAGATGACACTACTCTCATCTGCTTCACCAAAATCAGGGACAAAGTACTAAACATAACACAAGGATCCCACACATCAATTGAAGTATGGCTATGCAACTCCCAGCTTTTCCTTTATCCTAAAAGAAACTAATAATATTCACCACTAAACAACTCTTTAATCAGAAAATAATTTTATTATAATCCCATCTAATAATACTAAAATAGAACAGGTATTGCATACAAAACTACTAGGTGTCATCATTAATGACAATCTAAGGTTTGACCACTACGTAAAAGAACCAGTAAGAACAACTCAGCACAATGTAGGCAGCCTCTACAGAAGCTTCACTTACCTAACAAATTCCTCATGTAAAGATATAACATTTCAACCTTCTTGCTCCAAACACTCCTGCATGCTACTCCAATATTGTTTAATCTACAAGCCTCTCAACTGAACTTCCTGGGATGGTGCTGCAATAAAGTTGCCATTTTTGCCACAAATACTCCTTATAAAGCCAACCATTGTCTTACTCTGCAACAACTGGTTAGATCTACCCCACTTCCTAACCTTCCCCAACTAACCACTTCACATAAATTCATAAAAAACTCAGTCACTGACTCATTTTATGTAATGTACTCCAGTTATACTCCACAAATCAACCTCTCCACTCTGAAAACAAAATGTTCCTTCATGTAACTCCCACAGACAACCAGGTATGTGTCTCCTTGTACTTCTCATGTTTCGCCAGACTATGAAACAACCTACCCTTACAACTCAAAGTGTCACTTACAAAATAGTTCAAACTCCAACTCAAACAGCAGTTCCTAGACTCTCGGCTCTGTTTTTAACTCTAACCTTCATTATATATTATATAACACATCACAAAACTGATTGCATTCTCAGAAACCAAATGTTTAAATACTTTTGTAAATATATTGAATTTTATTTATTTATTTGACATTTGTTAACCAGGATAGTACATCTGAGTAAAAGCCCTGTTTTCAGTGGTGGCCCAGTGAAAAAAACTCCACAGTACAAGTAAACAAGAAAATTTACACAACTGAAGATGAATACAGCGAAAAATTTACAATAAAGTAGTTAAGTAAATGTAGAAAAAGTTCCACAGTACAACATAGTAAGAGGCATTATAACATTGAAGAAAAAACATGGCAAAGAAATATACAATAAAACATTTGAATGAATTTACATAACAATGGGTTATCTTCAGAGAGTAATTGTACAATACAGAGCAGATAAGTGAGTTATGGTAGTAGGGAAGGGAGGAAGAGAGAGGATAGTGAAAAAAGGGTGGGTTCATGTGGGATGATTACAGAGGCAAATCCATGTTCTATTAAGGTACCTTTGGAGAGTTTTCTTGAATTCATGGATGTAGGAAATGTTTCTAAGGTTCATGGGGAGCTTGTTCCATGCAAGAGCAGGGAAGTAGCTGTAGAGATTGCATCCAATAGATTTTTTTTAGAATTGTGAATTTGTGAGAGACATTGGTCAGAGTTTCTGAGGGATTGATGGGGCTTATAGAGGGAGACAAGTGGGGAAATGCTAGGGCAATAGGAAGGCTTATTCAAAATAGTATAGATAATGAAATGTTGGGTAAATAAGAGTTGATTAGGAAACTATAGCCAGCTGAGTGTCTGGAGAGTGTGATAGTAGTGTGTTCTTGAGGGCAGATTGGCTGCAAATCTAGCATCTTTGTTGTAGGTGGTTTCAAGTTTGGAAACTAATGAAGACTAAGTTGGTTAAAATTTGAGAGCTGTAAAAGAGGTTGGGGAGAAAGTAAGCTTGGGCTAGTGAGATCCTGGAGTTGGGTGTGAGGAAACTTTTGTTTCTAGATAGCAAACCAAACATTTGGTGGGTTTTCTTGATGCAGTTAAGTACATGAAGGTCAAATTTTAGTTGATCGCCCACTATAACTCCAAGCAGTTTAGTGTGTGATTCAACTATGATCATAATGTTGTTGAGGGAGGAGATGGTGAATGAGGATTTATGATGGTAAAGGGATTTTGGGAGGAAGAGAAGATGTTTTGACTAGGAATTAATGTCTGACCCCATTTAATGCTACCCCTCTTTTTGTTATATCATGTAAACTCATTCCTGACTCTGCTATGCAATATATTGTTAGTATCGTGCTGTTTTATGTAATTATTCATATACGTTATCAGAGTTTTTCTTCCTGGGCCTCCCATGAAAATGGATCCCTTCACAGACCCATTTGGACTATCCCCATAAATAAATGCCAGTAAATAAATAAATAAATAAATAAAGTGCCTTGCTTGTAGGGCCCCACATATCCTTTGGGTGGCTGTGACTGGCTCGTAGGGGCCCACTTTATCACTGAATATCTCTTCTGCTTGTAGTATTACTGTTGTGTTTTTTCACTGCCATAATGGTCTGTTACCTCATTGCAATAACATTGCATCATATGGTTAAAAGCAGTAGAAGAAAAAAATCCTATATAATCTGCCACTTTAAGAGTTTTCTGGCAGTCCATTCCATGTACTTGCAACCCTTTCAGTGAAATATACTTCAATAATTGTGGGAGTGGTTAGTTCTCACAATCTGATGCTTGCCCTCCTTTTCCTATGAACTTTCTGTTGAGAATGATCGCATCACATCTTCCTGACATGATCCTGGATAAAAGAATCATGTCCTCTCATGTCTCTTCCATCTCAAGTCAGAAGAGCATTGCGAGTCTATCCCCCTGAGGATGCACCCCCATATTCTGTTTGCAGCTTCCACTATCTTGTCACTCTGCTTACAGTATGCCACACCAGATGTGATCAGTCCCTCTAGATCTTTCTCTAGCTCTGATGCCATTTGTTCTACTCACTCCATCTAACAGCTCACAAAAGGGCTGTGATCAGTGCCTCTAGATCCTTTTCTAGCTCTAATGACATTGGTTCCACTCACCCAGCTGAAAGCTTACACCGGGGCTGTGATCAATACCTCTAGATCCTATTCTAGCTCTGATGCCATTGGTTACACTCACCCAGCTGACAGCTGACACGAGGGCTGTGATCAATAATTCCAGATACATTTATAGCTCTGATGCCATTGCTTCCACTCACCCAGCTACAGCCGATGCCATGGCTGTGATCAATACCTGCAGATCCTTTTCTAGCTCTGATGCCAATCCACTCACACAGCTGACAGCTTACACCAGATGTGATAAATGCCTCTAGATCTTTTTCTAGCTGTGATGCCATTGGTTCCACTCACTCAGCTGACAGCTCACACCTGATGTGATAAATGCTTTTAGATCTTTTTCTAGCTCTGATACCATTGATTCCACTCACCCAGCTGACACTAGGGCTGTGATCAATAATTCCAGATACTTTTATGCCTCTGATGCCATTGCTTCCACCCACCCAGCTGACAGCTGGTGCCAGGACTGTGATCAATACCTCCAGATCCTTTTCTAGATCTGATGCCATTGGTTCCACTCACCCAGCTGACAGCTTATACCAGATGTGATAAATGCCTCTAGATCTTTTTCTAGCTGTGATGCCATTGATTAATCTCATTCAGCTGACAGCTTACACCTGATGTGATAAATGCTTCTAGATCTTTTTCTAGCTCTGATACTACTGATTCCACTCACCCAACTAACAGATGACACCAGGGCTGTGATCAGTGCCTCTAGATTCTTTTCTGGCTCTGAAAATATAAGTTCCATTCACCCAGCTGACAGCTCACACTAGGGCTGTGGTGGCCAAAGTGCTACAGTTTGCATTTGATTGGACTAAACCTCAAAAACCACCTTTCTTTCCACATGTTTAGCCTTTCCAAATCCTTCACTAGACTCTTCACCAATATCCACCTTTGTGTCATCAGCAAAGAGGTTAATCCTGTTCTCTGTTCCCTGAGATATGCCAGAGACACATTGAAGACAGGCCCAGTAGTGACCTTGTGGGACTCCAACAGTCACACTCCTAATTGACACTGTTCATCTCACTGCAATACTGTGTCCTACCATTTAACTGTGCAGTTATTCATTTCCTCACTTTTGGTCCCACTCCAACCTCTCCAATTTTCCTGTCAGTTTCTTATGCAGAAGCAAGACAACTGCCTTGCTGAAGTCCAAGAAGACTGCATCTAGTGGTACTCCCCTGCCAATTTCACCTGAACTCCAGTCACAAAGCTAGATCTGGTTTGACTGGCACCTTCTTCTGGCTATGATTTTTCTGTGGATTCAAGCTGGTTACTTTCCTGGGGACACTGTCCTCCACATCAGCTACAGCTTTCACATTCACCTCAGGATTGCCCTCATGACTTTCTCTTTCATTGCTGTTAAGCTAACAGATTTGTAGTTCCCTAGATTTTTATGATTCTCCCTTATATGAAGGCACCAAACTAGCCGTCTTCTAGTCCTCTGGCATTTCACTGGGCAGAGATCTGTTGCAGCTCTTCATCAGTGGGAATAGGAACACACTGTCCATATTTGTGAGGTCATTGCGATTCAATCTCCCCATTACAGAGCCAATAGTCGTGGACCTCCTGTATCTCCACAAGTCCAATATTTCCAGTAATAATAGAACCAGAGACCTACATTTTAGCCAAGCAATAAGTAAAATATTATGCAAGGACAAGTTTATAAAACAGCACCTTGTAAACTTCTAGAATAAACTTCCCCTGCATGCTAAGCAGTGCAATGTACCATCTTCCTTTAAGCATAACTTTGATGACAGGATGGGTATCCACAAGTTTACTCCAGGGTTGACTGGTATGGCCCTTCTGGAGAAAGGATGTGCAGCCTGAGTGAGGTTATTGGTATGGTATTAACAGTCATAACACTCAGTGGCACTGGAATATCAATGAACCTATAAAGGGCAGCTCATCTGTCTGAATCCACTCCCTCTCTCTGTCTTATATTTGCCCATTGTGCTCTCCATTGTGTCTGCCTCCCTCTCTCCCTGCTTCCCCATTGTCCTTTGTGAAGACTGAAACTTTCATTAAATACCTCTATTTTTCCCTGTCTTCAGTAATCTTTCTCTCTCTCTCTCTCTCACTCTCTCATTTTTGTTCAGCCTAGCCTTTACATTTCCTCATTTCCTTCTTTCTGCTGTCCTTGTTTCCCTTGACACCTTCTATCACTATACTTTGCTGTTTTTGTTGCCTTTCATCTAACCTTCTTATCCAATGCCTATTCTATCTCCCCACCCCTTCTTTCCACATTGTGTTTCCCCAGACCTTTTGCTTTAGCATTGTTAGCCTCAGATTCCTGTTTTATTCATTTATTTATTTTATTTTGTCATTTGATAACTGGGAAAATCCAAATGAGCCAATAGCCCATTTTCATCAGATGCCCATAGAGAAATGCTCCACAACAGATTCAAAAAACATTTAAACAGTAGTGAAGTAAATATATACAAGAGGAGAAAGCCCTTAGACAGATTAAATATTTAACAAAGAGTTAGGGAGAAACCTCCACAAAAACACCCAGATAAAAACATTTTACAGTAGCTGATAAGTAGTTATATACAGTACAAGGGGAGAAAATGCTCGCAACAGATAAACACAAGCAGATTGAAATACATTTACATAAATATTACTAGGATGAATTACGATAACGAATAAAATATGTACTGCAAGTAGCAGGACTCACTGCAGAAGTGGATAGCCTATATCAAGCAAAACTAATAAATAGTTATTCAAAATATTGACTACATTTCTAATATTGTATGGAGCTGAAAAATAATAGAGTATTCTGCTGCCAAAATAGACAGAGGAACAGACTGAGATGCAGAGGAGTAGTGAGTAGGAGGGAAAATTAAGGACACCAAGAGAGTGAATTGATTGTTATCTGAGAGATGAGAATATTATACAAGGAGAAGTGAGAGGAAAATAAATAGTCGTAAGTGTTGGCTGAAAAAGTAGAAGAGCCTACGTTAATAGCTTGGTACCATTAAAGTGAGAGCTTCTTTTGATGTTAGGCCATTATTACCTGCTAACATATGGAGGTGTTAGTGAATTTAAAGTGAGAAATATATAGTTATAGTGAGTAGGAGGCCATGCATCTGTTTTGAGGGTTGTGCATTTATAGTTCCAAGTGTCAGATAGATACTCATTTAGATTGGTTTTGAAATTGGAAAGGTTGCTAGTATGTTTAAGGGGCTAGGGGATAGAGTTCCAGGAGTGGCCTGTATAGCTGGAATAAAGAGCTTCCAGCTGACAGGTGTAGTTTGTAGGTAGTGAGGAGAATTTTCTTTTTAGATCAAGATGGCCATGCAGGGGTGTATATATACAATAAGTCTACAGAGCTTTGCTTTGTTCAGGTTTGTGGACTAGAAGTTTCTGGGTATAAGTGAGCTGCTTGAGTAAATCAAGCCAATCAAGCTCTTTTAGGACTAAGCAGGAATGGGTTCTGTTTAATGAGTTGGCAAATTTTGCTATTTTATTGTAGCACTGGTTTAGTTTGTTTTGGACAGATGCTTGAAGGTTAAGCAGTACTGGGGAGCCATAAAGTAAAGTGGGGAGTAGGAATGTTGAGGTCAGGAGTTTCTTGGATGAATCAGTTAAATAGTTTTTATTGTATAGAGTATCCTTAATTTTTGGTGATTTTTTTGATAACTTATTGCACATGTAAGTCAAATTTTAGGTTATCAACAATTATCATGCCTAGTAGCTCAGTATGGGGGATGACTTATATAGGTGTGCTATCAGACGCTGCTATTGAGAAATTTCGTTTGAGGTGTGTTAGGGCTTTGGGAAGGAATAGCAGCAGATCTATTTTTTGGATTGACTAGAAGCTGGAATTTATGGAGCCAGATTTCAACTCATGAAAATGACATTTGAGTGAGGTGTTGTAGAGTAATTTATGTTTTTGATAAAGCGGTAGGTGAGCTGGTCTCAGGACACTTTTCAGTATGACCCGGGCACAATGATGTACATGCAAACAATGGTTTTATACTTGGTAATTAAGTACATTTACAAACTGTGTATTATATCAAGATTATGAACAAATTCATATAGAGTTATGACATTTTAAACAGTACAATTAAAACATATATATGCATTTAATAGGAAAGACACACACACACACACACACACACACACACACACACACACACACACACACACACACACACACACACACACGCGCACACACACACACACACACACACACACACACACACACACACATATATATATATATATATATATATATATATATATTATATAAACCACCCTAACGTAGACCAAAAATATGCAGAGAGACACACCCTGGAGCTAAGAAACAATATAATAACTGCTGAAATGCTGTTGTAAAAGTCAAGAGGGTGTTGGGGTGCTGTGTAACCAAGCTATAGCACCAAACACGTAGCCGTAATATTAAATGTCTGTAACAGTTAATTCAGCACTAAATTTAGTACTGCGACTACAAAGAGCTCTTTCACTCACCAAACTGCTTCAGCGTAACTTCACCAGCTCCCAGAAAACAAGCTGACGAACGTTCCAAAGCAAAACAGTATCTGCGTTATATAACCAACTCCCCCAAGCAAGTTGACGAACAAACAAAGATATATTGTTCAAATTGTGGTAGTTCAGCCAAATACCGGCTCCAAAAGACTCCTGGAAATAATCCGCTGCAAATGTCCAAAGTTCCAAACATAAACTGAAGCACAACCCTTCGGTCCAATCTGGGATTATGTGTAGAAATTGTCAGGTAGTGTTAACAATGTTTTTCTCAACAGGTATAACAGGTAAGAGGTGTAGACTATACGTAAGACACAGTCCATGCATATACTAATCTACAAACATACCATTGTACAAAGTAAGGACATTGGGTAGTGTAATAATACATGTAAGGGACAGATCCCTGCAGTGACTAAGAAAGTTGTGAAAACTACAGGGATATATTAGTTGTTAATTGACCTCTCTCTTTCACCCCCTCCATATGTGCAACAATAACCTTATTACACACCTCAGTGGGTACGTGTACACTCCAAACTTGTGTTGGGACATATGTCCTATTGGTTTATAAATATTCACATTTGGTTCTATGCATGTGCCATGTTAAAATACTCTCATATTGGTGGACTGTTGCCATCAATGATACCTGCATGCTGTTGTAATGACCACTGTTGTACCATATATGCATGTGTTCTGCTTGATCTGCAACTGTTGTAAACTGGTGTCTTGGGTTAATGGAAATACCTATGCATGCTGTTATAACTAATCCTGAATGCTGTTGACTATGACTAACTGATATCTTTCTTAAAACTGCAACACCATAGCTTGTATGGGAAGGCCAGTCCCAGCGGACCCACCTGTCCCACCTCTGCACATCTGGGGCCCAGCTTAGGACCTCCTCCTCCTCCATTGGCTCTGCACCACCTTCGGGTGGAACCACCGCAGGGGATGTTGCTCAGCCCCCCCAGGAGCAGGGGGGAGAGGTACCTGTCACTCATCTTCAGGTCTGGGCCGTGGTTCGTAGGGAGCTCAACAGGGAGTTTCGAGACCAGGTACGCCAGGTTGAGGGCCACGTGGCTCAATTAGAGGGTGAGCCTGCCCCTCCTACCCAGCTCCTAGCACAGCCACATTTGGGGCCGTGAAGGTGCAGTGGTGACTGCCCATGGGTGGGGACCTCAGTCTCACTGTTTCCATTTGGGGGCTCATGGGCTTGCAACTTCCAAACACCCCTACCCGTCAAGATGTTTACCCCCACATGTGTCATATACTGCCCCTGCATGTGTCTTGTTTGTCTTGTCTGTTAATCTATCCCAACCTACTGCTCCAAATATACCTACTACCCCTCCCCAACATCCCACTCTCACCTGAAAAAGAAAAAAAAGGGCAATCTGTTCCCACAAAAAAATCTTGCCCCATACATAGCTGTCCATTTCGCACCCTTGTCCACTGGACACATGTAATCCAGTCTAATTGGCATCACAACTTATTATTGTTGTCCTCACCCCACCCAGGGGTTTGAGTGTCCAAATCTACCTCCAAATTCAGTGTATATGCACAGATGTTGCTGTAGAAGAAATGAGCAGCTATGGACCTTCCCTACACCCTTCCTGCACATCCCTGACTATTTTCCCTACCGTCTTTCCCTCTTTCTGCCCCTTTTTTCCTACTTTCCTAGCAACCCCTTTTTCTTTTCTTTTAAAGAAATTAGTGTGGGGGTAAGCAGGAGTACGCACTTTTAAGCAGCAGTAAGCGGGTTTAAGCCTGTTTGCATGGGGGTAAGCAATGCCTACACTGGTTAAGCAATGTAGAAGCTAACTGAGTGTAAGAAACTGTAACCAGAATTAGCAGTGCTTACCTCCACACAAACCCACTTACACCTGCTTTAAAGTGCCTTAATCACTTTGTATCCAACAGGCCATGTTCTGCCCAGCAACAAAATAAACAGCTCTTGCAAGCCATAAACTCAGGACCCTGCAACCATAGACAAAGTGATTTACCACTAAGCCATGCCAGATACAAACAAATCTGATGTTTTCAGAAACATATCATCCAGTCCAGTCATCCAACAGTACAGAGAATGTATACCAACATCTAGATGTATGTGTGTGTAAATATATTACTATCTAAACAAATACAACTTATCTATATATGTAGATATATATTTCTAAAAATGTATACATATAATAATATATATGAACATATATACATGCAAATGCCTACATTGACACATATATGTGTCTACACCTATATGTCTACATATACACAGCAAGTTACATGTGTCTACGCAGATACATATCTATGTAGGTATATACGGACATAGTTATATATATCCAGGAGTAGCCACAAAACCATGATGCAGAAGCCAAAAAGATATTTTATTGAAGACAAAAGCTCAAATCAAATAAACTGTGAAGCGCTTTTCATTTGATCTATGTCAAACTTCTTCAGACAAACAGCAGCAATGATGTCATTTCCTTATATAATTTCAAATTGTCAGCTGATGAGCAATCTAATGATGTCATTTCCTTTCCACATACTGGTTATCAGTAATACGCCATCTACTGGTTGGTTACCAAAATAACTAGATGTTTTTACAAAATTCATTAAAAAGAGCACAAAAATTCATTTAACAAAATTCTAATAATAATATTCTGAAAAATGTATATAAAATATATTAAAAATCTAATTTTTTAAAAAATTTTATATAAGCATTAGTAAAAAATCTAATTACACACAACACTGTGCATCAAACATTGCAAACTTGTAAAGCATAATTCTGAATATTAATATTAATATATTAATGTATTTTTCCCCTGTGCAACGCTTTAAGTTTCAATACTGGAGTGATAGATGTTCTCTCATTGAGACCTGGCCATGTATCAGATTGTGTCAATATTTGCCATCTTAATTCTTTCAATTCTAATAAAACTGGCCAAGCAGACCTATCACTAATAGTAACATGATCTATAATGGCAAAACCGAAAGAATGAGAAGGAAATTCTTTTATATGCTTGGCTAAAGCATTATGTTTAATGCTTTTTTTGATGGCATAATCATGCTCATACAACCTACAAGTAAACATCCTCTCGGTTTTGCCTATATAAAATGCTGTGCATTGGTTGCACTGGGCAAGATACACAATCGCTTTACTTTTACAATTGTATGTGTATCTAATTCTATATGTAATGTCTCTGATTTTAAAAATAGAACCTGTGTTAATTTTATGACACCATTTACAGGCACCACATTTCACCATACCTCTGTTTTTCTTATTACGATCATAACAACCATATTTCAATATTTCTTTAAAATATTTCCCTTTCTTATATACCACGTTCACTGTGTTGGGCAACATGTTGCGACACAAGTTGTCTTCCATAACAATGCTCCAATTACGAATCAAAACATCTTTTATAAGACTGTGATCGTAAGTGAATGTGGTAATAAAAGATTTCATGAATATGTTGTTTTGTTGAAAAGTTGTTCTAGTAATAGTAGTATGCTCATCATGTGAATCTGCCAGGTTGACCACGGGCTTGTTCAATATGGGTTTATAAAATCCAATTTGACGTTTAGTAACAACTTCCTGAGTCACTACATCAAGTAAATCATTTGGGTATCCCCTGCTCAAAAACATACATCGCAGATTGTCACATTCAACTAGAAATTCCGTGAATGTAGTTATCATTCCAGCTGCTCTTACAAGTTGACCTTTTATCACTGCTTTCCTTTGTTGAAAAGGATGACAACTTGTGTAATGCAGAAAAGAGTTACTGTAAGTTTTTTTCCTATAAATGGTTGCCGTGTAACATTTATCAAACTCATTTTAGACCAGATGGACATCCAAATAATTCAAAAAAATCAAATGTTACTTCATAAGTAAATTTTAAAAATGTAGTAGTACTATTAATGTGTGCCAAGAATTCATTCAAAGAATCTAAACTACCTTTCCAAAAGATACAAATGTTGTCTTGGAACCTCTGATAAAATCTGATGAACTTGTTGTAGATACTAGAAAAGACATATGTCTTCTCCCAAAAGATCATCACAATGTTGGCATAAGCACCCCCGCAAGGGGAGCCCATGGCAATACCACTTTTTTGGAGATAATAATGGCCATCATGGGTAAAGAAATTGTGGCTCAAAACAAGTTCAAGTAATTCCATAATTAAATTAGTTAATGTAGTGTCAATTTTTAGTTCAAGTAAAATTTCACTTACCCATTCAAGACCAATATCTTGGGGAATAACTGTGTATAAATCTTTTACGTCAACTGTGACCAAAATGTCACTAGTGCAATATTCTACTTCATTTACTTTTTCTAAAAAAGACCATGAGTCTTTACAAATATGTGCAAATTTCTGGATGTTTTTTTTAAGTTCATAATCAACAAATTGCGCACTAGCTCACGTAATTGACTGACGTCCATCAATAAGAGGTCTCATTGGAGGATCCAGGCTGTTTTTATGTATCTTTGGTATTCCGAAGAAAACCGGAATTCTTGGTGTAATGACACGTAAATAATTATATTGCTCTATGGTAATTCTCCTCTCTAAAAAATGTCGTTTAACTGTGAATATAGCCTATTGTAAGCCTGGTTTAATTCATTCAAAGAAACCTTAACATATGTTTCTGTATTTAAAATATTACATAATTTTTCATTATATGAATGTTGATTCATTATAATAGCCCCCCCACCTTTGTCCGGTTTCATAACTATTACTTTGTGTGTTTTCAAATTATATAGTGCAGAAAGTTCGATTTCAGATAAATTAGATTCAACATCAATGTGAGAAACCATGTTCTTATAATTAAGTAATTCATGTTGACAAACTTCTCAAACAAAACTAAGTTGGGGTGCAAAGGTGGGTTGAAAGTACTACTTATATGAAACTTAGAAACATTATTCTGTAAATTATCTTGGTATAATAAACTAAAGTTTAATTTACGTAAAAATAACTTTAAATCAATGATAAAATCAGTAAAATTAAATTTAGCTGTTGGCACAAAAGAAATACCTTTTGACAAAAAATTAGCTACATTCACATCAATCTCACAATCTGAAAAATTGTATACAGCAAAATCACCAGATGTATTAAAACAAATGTGGTTTGAATGGTTTGAACATGCGTCCATATCATCATTTTCACAATTAAAATCATCACATACATGATTGTCCACACCAGACACTATAGGACTTAAGTCCTCCATTCTTTGCTCTTTGGTCTGGCTCCCATATACCCCGCTGCATCAGCGTAAGAACTGACTGACTTATTCTTTAGTCTTTCGGACCTTCTAATTTCAGGAAAATCATGTTGTGGTAAGGACATCATGTGTCCATCAGAACCAAAATCATCATTATTATTAAGTGCGCGTTGACCATTATGGCTAGGTGTGCGTCTATTTTGAGGCACGGAAGGTTTAGGGTAAGCTACCCCATTAGCATATTGTTTAAGGTCTCTTTGTAATTTTTCTATTTTAGTTTGCTTCAACCTAGCTATATATTGGTCTATGGAATTATAAATTTGTGTCATTTCATATTTTACATTTTCAAAATGCTTATCTTGTCTTATATTATTGTCTAAAATGTCCAAGTCTTTAACCAAAGTATCAATTTCAAGCTCATTGTATTTTATCATTATGAGCAAAAGTTCCTTACCGCTTTTGTCGAATAATTGCAATAATTCTGTATGCATAGAAGAATTATTGACTACGCCCACAGGATATCTCCAAAATCGAAGTCCCTTTGGAATTATGTTATTTTTCAAGCACTCTTTCAAATACGAATTTTCGAGCTGAAGTTTGCGACATCTAGCAAGCTTTAAATCGTATGTGTTTAACAAAGATTCAGATGTAGTATCTTTGGACGTGGGAGTTCCATTGAATGCAAATGAATATTTTAGCCACTCGTGTAAAATAGGTAAACTTTGATTTTTCCGCTTTCCATTAGGGTCGCTATGAACAGACCCACGCGGGAGTTCTTGATGTTCAAGCTGAACACCTGAATGTGAAGCTACTTCAGGTGTACCGCCTCGTTTGTTCTCTTTCAAATAAACTGGTGTATTATGGAAATCACCGCTGCTGCCAACAAGGTCTACTGGTGCACCCTCTTGAACAAGACGAGAGGAAACAATGGTATGAACTTTGTTTTGCAGATTGTCCACTCGATGTGTTAACTGTAGAATTAAAGCAGTTAAGTTGTTAATAGACTGCTCAAGGCCATGCTGCGAACCCGTGGGCTGTACGGCTCCCTCCTGCTGAGATGCAACAGACATTGGAAAATAAACAATAACAAACTGAAGAAAATATCCAGGAGTAGCCACCAAACCACGATGCAGAAGCCAAAAAGATATTTTATTGAAGACAAAAGCTCAAATCAAATAAACTGTGAAGCGCTTTTCGTTTGATCTATGTCAAACTTCTTCAGACAAACATCAGCAATGATGTCATTTCCTTATATAATTTCAAATTGTCAGCTGATGAACAATCTAATGATGTCATTTCCTTTCCACATATTGGTTATCAGTAATGCGCCATCTACTGGTTGGTTACCAAAATAACTAGATGTTTTACAAAATTCATTAAAAAGAGCACAAAATTCATTTAACAAAATTCTAATAATAATATTCTGAAAATGTATATAAAATATATTAAAATCTAATTTTTAAAAATTTTATATAAGCATTAGTAAAAATCTAATTACACACAACACTGTGCATCAAACATTGCAAACTTGTAAAGCATAATTCTGAATATTAATATTAATATATTAATGTATTTTTCCCTGTGCAACGCTTTTAAGTTTCAATACTGGAGTGATAGATGTTCTCTCATTGAGACCTGGCCATGTATCAGATTGTGTCAATATTTGCCATCTTAATTCTTTCAATTCTAATAAACTGGCCAAGCAGACCTATCACTAATAGTAACATGATCTATAATGGCAAAACCGAAAGAATGAGAAGGAAATTCTTTTATATGCTTGGCTAAAGCATTATGTTTAATGCTTTTTTTGATGGCATAATCATGCTCATACAACCTACAAGTAAACATCCTCTCGGTTTTGCCTATATAAAATGCTCTGCATTGGTTGCACTGGGCAAGATACACAATCGCTTTACTTTTACAATTGTATGTGTATCTAATTCTATATGTGATGTCTCTGATTTTAAAAATAGAACCTGTGTTAATTTTATGACACCATTTACAGGCACCACATTTCACCATACCTCTGTTTTTCTTATTACGATCATAACAACCATATTTCAATATTTCTTTAAAAGATTTCCCTTTCTTATATACCACGTTCACTGTGTTGGGCAACATGTTGCGACACAAGTTGTCTTCCATAACAATGCTCCAATTATGAATCAAAACATCTTTTATAAGACTGTGATCGTAAGTGAATGTGGTAATAAAAGATTTCATGAATATGTTGTTTTGTTGAAAAGTTGTTCTAGTAATAGTAGTATGCTCATCATGTGAATCTGCCAGGTTGACCATGGGCTTGTTCAATATGGGTTTATAAAATCCAATTTGACGTTTAGTAACAACTTCCTGAGTCACTACATCAAGTAAATCATTTGGGTATCCCCTGCTCAAAAACATACATCGCAGATTGTCACATTCAATGAGAAATTCCATGAATGTAGTTATCATGCGAGCTGCTCTTACAAGTTGACCTTTTACCACTGCTTTCCTTTGTTGAAAAGGATGACAACTTGTGTAATGCAGAAAAGAGTTACTGTAAGTTTTTTTCCTATAAATGGTTGCCGTGTAACATTTATCAAACTCATTTTTGACCAGATGGACATCCAAATAATTCAATAAATTCTTTTTAATGAATTTTGTAAAAACATCTAGTTATTTTGGTAACCAACCAGTAAATGGCGCATTACTGATAACCAATATGTGGAAAGGAAATGACATCATTAGATTGTTCATCAGCTGACAATTTGAAATTATATAAGGAAATGACATCATTGCTGATGTTTGTCTGAAGAAGTTTGACATAGATCGAACGAAAATCGCTTCACAGTTTATTTGACTTGAGCTTTTGTCTTCAATAAAATATCTTTTTGGCTTCTGCATCGTGGTTTGGTGGCTACTCCTGGATATTTTCTTCAGTTTGTTATTGTTTATTTTCCAATAGTTACATATATGTAAGCAGATATATATATATATATATATATATATATATATATATATATATATATATATATAGGTATATATAGCCTCGACACTCATTAGACCCATTATAGAGCACAACGCCCATTTTGGAATGTACCTCACAAGACATCTGCAGCAGCTGTAAAGGCCACAGAAGTACCTCACAAAGAGGATTACTGGCCTCAAACAAATGCCCTACACTGACTGCCTCAAAAATCTCCAGCTTTACTCCGTAGCATATCGCCTACTCCGAGGTGATCTTTGCCTAACATATAAAGCTATGTCAAACCCAGAGCTATTGGACATGCTACACCTAAAGAAATCCCAATCCCTCTGAGCTACACGCTCTAGGGACCTAAACCTTGTCACCACAATAAACAGGACATGCTGGAGGGATAGATTCCTATCCAGAGACTTCCCTTACTCTGGAACAGGCTACCCATCTATGTCAAGCAAAATTCTTTATTAACACTCTTCAAGAAAAATCTTGATGAGTGGATGGGAAATAGGAAATACACCCTGGGGATCACTTCTGTGTCTCTGCTCAACAGTGGCACAGGAAAATAACTTTCTTGGATGGTGTAAGCCAGGGAACCTTGTTGGCTAGGCTTATGTAGGCCCTTCGGCCGATAGCCTAGTACCTACCTATGAACCTATGAACCATACATCTGTAGATAGCAAGGCAGATTAACAAAAACACATATGTCCACATGCACTGTTAATGGGGTTGAGTGGCCCCAAACACTATACGTCTTGTACGAATATGCATCCCCCACAGCCAAACACGTCCACCCTGCAATACACTACCAAGTGTTGCAAATCCCATAACCAGGACCGGACACAACATGGGCACAAGATACTAACAGTACTACATCCCACCTGTATGATGTCAGGCTGGTATTGGTAACATATAATGCAGTACAGTCTGCCTCCCATAGGAAATGTAAAATGTGGAAGCCATCAACATCCCCTGGATACAGATACACAGACACAGATATGCAGATACAGATATACACACACACACACACACATATATATATATATATATATATATAGATATATATATATATATATATATATATATATATATATATATATATATATATATATATATATATATATATATATATATATATATATATATATATATATATGTATATATATATATATAGATATACATGTGACTACACATACACATGCAGAAATATGTACAGTAAGATACATATGTAGAAGGAGCACACAATATGGAACAGCCACTATGCCTACAGTTAACACCTGAACAACTGGACACTGTATGAGCCACCCATACAAATGACAGTCATTGCCTGCAACATATACCCACAGAGAGGTCATAGGAAAAAGCACCACACACAAGTTTGCAGAAATGGAAAACCTTTAATTGTGTACTATTACAGTTCTATATGCCATGTCATATAGCTGTTCAGACACTGGCATCCATATAAACAGAGTAATGTAACTAGTAATGTCGCTAGTTTGTGCACTGTCCTTTCCTGTTTTAGAGTAATGTAACTGTGAAACAGTTATACTAATACTGTAGTCTGGAAAGGTTCACAACTGTTGCTGTCCAGGCCAAGCCCTTCAAAATGTACAATAGTGAAGACAGACTGGACCACAGGACACCAAACAATCAACAGTATGTAATGCAGGTGTATAGCTCAGCAGCCTCTATCTACAATCTGTACAAAATAACTAGGTGGTAAAGACGTCATGTGACCAAATGGGTTGTAACTGTTCCATAACAAGGATTAACTGACACCATCACAAGTACACTGACAAACACAACAGTCTATATGGCAGGAGGCAGTAGGCTTTCATTAACCCAATTTATGTAAGTAATGTAAATATAGTTGAAGTATATGGTACAGTACATCCAGACACCCCTGATACCCCCACATTTTGTAACAGCCTAGGTCATTTATGGCGCCTCCCCCCTTAGACTCAGTAATACAGGGCCATATACCACTGTTACATACACTGGCCTGTGGAGTGCATAAGGGCACACATGTATTGTGTAGGTGATGTCCACACATATATGGTCCCAGCCCCACCATATGTGTGGGGGATACAACAGCAGTGGACTGATGGCAGCAATGGCAGTGTGATATACTCACAGCCCACTACAGAACAACCCCCGACAGCATGTCATATGTGCAAAGCTTGATATGTAGGTGGAGGACAGAGGCTGGAACACAGGCACATATGTGGAAAACTGTTGCCATACATTAAGTAAGTTGCTGGTGTTACAGGATAGTCTGCAACATACCCTCAGTCAGGGAATTGAGGTTAGACACAGAAATGGATGTAGCCATGTACTGATAGCAGTCAACACACACACTGTCAGTAAAATATCTGACACAGGACCTGTGTGGTGGACAGACAAATTATGATAGGCATACCTCTGGCCACCAAGAGAATAGGCCTACAGTTGAGAGCTATGCAGACAGACTGCATTCCAAGGTAAACTAGTATGTACACATACACCCTGTAGTACCAGTACTATACAAAGCATAACACAGCTCTACTCACACTCTGTCTGTAGTTCCTGAAACTCCTACAAATATGTAGCTGCCCTGAGTGTGCCAGTTGTCCTGTAAAAGGTATTGCTACCTGCTGTCTGTAACACTGATGTCCACACACAGGAAGGATGTCCATCACACAGGAAATGTAAAGGGACCACACCCACATGATGTAAGGATTTATAGTAGGTGGATGCCATGACAGTGGTAACTGGAAGTACTACACATGGATAATCATATATATATATATATATATATATATATATATATATATATATATATATATATATGTATGGCTATCTGGATAATTATATGTACATATATTTCCACCATATGTCCTGGACATGGAATGTAGCCCTACCCCAGCCTGTATAGTCCCAACGTCGTAGTGCACGGGGATGTCAGGTATGTATAGCAAGTATATTAGTAGACTATTGCTGCTGTCATTGGGATTGTCTTCACAGACATGGTGTGATTGGGAGGTCACATCTGCTTATAACATGTGTGCCATTGGCTACTGACAGACATCCTAAGGACATCATAGTAAAGTATCACTGCTAGCACGTAATGCCCCTGTGGACTGCAGCAGAGATATTGGCCAATATATGTGAACATTCTAACACACTCTATGCAGTCCAGAGGTATACGCATAACCCCTTAGTGCACAACATGTGTACCATGCCTGACAATATGGATGTAGACAGCCATGTAGATGAGTAAAACACATAACGACTGGTATACATTTACCACCATAGGTTATGCATTCACACACCCCTATCTGGCCTGACACATAATAACCTCTGGTACAGAGGTGCCATGGCCACATACTACCCACTAGATATTGACATACATCTGTACAGCATCCCACTGCTCTGTCTGACATACATGACTGTTAAGGGAGTCCCAGCAGCAGTACATGTGGCAAGTTTCTGCACATGACATCTCACTGGGTAAGTACACTAAGCTGCTAGGCATGTAACAGTGCACTGTGCAGGCTACAGGCAGACTGGCTCAACACTGGCCTACATCTCCTATGGGGGAATGCACATGTACCTGCATATATAGCAGGCTCTACACGCATGTCACAACACAGGGCAAGATACACCTGTGTGAAAGTGCATAACCACAACCAATGTGAACATAGCCACAGCCACATATGTTAAGCTAGCATAATATTACAGTATATGGACTATCTGTTCGACACCATCCTCATATGTGCCACTCACAGACTGACCCTGCATATACTGGGCTGCTACACAGTTTGGTCTAATGGCTGTCTGTGGTATGGGACATATGTGTGTATGGCCCTACAAACATGTACGTCAATACGGTACCATACAGTAGAGCAGCATGTAACATCAGATAGGATGGGACCTAGAACAATGACATCTACCACAGTCTGTACACAGACTAAAGTACATATAAACAATACACACACTGTTGACATTCACCATAAGTGCACAGACCTCAGTACTGTACAAACATCCACAGAATGTCTAGGTTATGTCACCAAATATAACCCCTACTGTACATAACATGTGTAGCAGTCTGATATCTCACTGGCTTGTTATCAGATATGATGACACTAATTATGGTGTACAGCACATATGCACCACTTCATGCATGACTTATGCACAAAGGTTGACAGTTGTGGCTGGAAGCATATACACAGGGCCAATATTGACATGATGCTGTGATAATCTCATACATTTACTGTTGTAACAGGGTTTGTTGCAACATATGTCCTATAAGGGATATGAAGTCAGTAACTGTCACAGCTTTCACTATCTACAGACTGCAATCCTTACACTACCTTCTGCAGTCCACAGATAGATGCTCCATGGGTAACACATGAAACCAAAGGCACAACACACTGCCCAGTCTGCAGATGACCCTGCAGATGGGGATTCCTCATAAACATGGAACTGACATGGCAGGTATTGAGACATGTAGGACAGCCATATCCACACACACACACACACACACACTGTCAAACCAACATTACTCCAAATGCAGTATAGCAGCACTTACAGTCTGTAGTCAGGTCAGGCATATCCCCCTTCTGTGTGTTGCCCTATTTCCACAGTGTATGTTGTTAGAGGTAAATCCCCAATCCATCTGAGATGCTGTTTGCCAAACAACTGATCTAGTTCCTGCTCACAGTGAATGAAAAGGGCCAACACCAGCATGATGTTCCTAGATATTGCAGTGTGTTTCCATGCAATTGGCTATGGGAATGTTACCACAGCTGTTCCACATACAATCAGCTAGGGGAGGGCTGCAATTCATGCAGAGGCCATCAGCTGATCATGAGCATCACCTAAAATACACATGCTGCTGCCTAAGCAAAGCAGGTGCAGGTCTCCACATCCACCAGAGAGGGAGTGAGAGAAGCAGACAGAAGCAAAGACAAATCAGGGAGGGGTGGGAGAGTAAAACCTAAGCATGTTTATGTCACACACCTACCAGCACAGGGTCTTAAACCCCTGATGACTATGCAGTGCTATCACAGTTCTATGTAGTTATTGGATGTGCCACATGGGTTACCTGCTGTGGAGCCCTCAGAACATATATGTGATGGTGAGTGACATCTGCAACAGGGATACAGTAGCTATATGGTAGGTGACGTGCACGTACCTGTTTGCATGACCAGGTACCAGCATCAACACAGCCACACTCTCACAGGGATGCACACACACTGACACACTTGGCAGAGCCAGGATTACAACTCATCAGTAGTGGGATTGCCACAACACATCACTGTGCAGGTATCACATGCACCACACAGGTCATACAGGGGTTGTATGGGAAAAGGGTATGGGGAGGTGTCTGACATCAGACAGCATACTTCAGTATGCCCTTGAGGGTTGTAAGGAGTGTGTATGTGAACATACACACCATACAACACACACAAAAACACACAGGGTGCCAGTACTGACATGCATGGGTGCATGTCTGCACGGGTGTGTGGTGGTCGACTGTGCCAGATGGCTGTACAAGGCTAGCCGATGGATATACCTTGGCATCAGGCCACATGACAATGGTCTGCATTGTGGCTCAGGGCTGTGGTGTCTGTAGTTGCCCACACAGGTGGGTATTGTATCCCCCATCCAGTCACCTGGGTGACTATTGTGTGTGGCCAATGCTATGCATTGCTTGCCATGTATGCATTCCTTAGTCCATGACATGGATGGGGTCTGGGATGTGCACACCTTCCACATGCATGTACAGTGACATGGAACTGTACCTGGGGTGTCTGGCCCATGTTGTGAACACAGAATATCATCAGATGTGCCGGTCTTGCCCACCTATGGTGGGAACTGGTAATGGTCAGCAGGTTTACCCTGCACCTACATTGATAGCATGCTAACAGAATTTCCTGGTGTCAGTGGCATCTGTCAATACAGGGCATGTTATGTCCTTTGTGGGTCACATGTAATGGCACCACAGGTGTTGCAGGTGTCCATTGGGAGCATGGGGAAGGTGCACTATCTGCATGTGCGTGCATATTGGACAGATGGACAGAGTGCCATGTCCTCTGTAGCTCACTGCTATCATCCCATAGTTACTATCAGTGGCCAATAAGCAGTGCACTACCCACATATTGGCTGTTGCCTAGGCATGTGTGTGTGTATGAAACATGGGCTGAGGGTGTGCTCTGGGTAATACTGGGGTTGTTAACTGTGATTGCCTGGCCTTGATGTCAAAAGTATGGGTATGGCTTTGCACCCCAGTCTCTCAGCTATTTCACATCTGTTATCCCTGTATGGTGGACATTGTGATATATAGTAGGGCCACCATATAAGAAATATTCAAAACCCAGTCCCCATTGGTCACAGGTGTCACACACTCGCAACCATCTCCACACAGAGTGCAAGTTACAAACACACACACACTTGTCGTGTTTGGGAGTAGCCAAACTAGTTACCAAAAAAGTTACCAAACTAGTTTATTAGACTATAGCACTGTGCAGGTATAGTACATACCACAGAGATGACTTGGAATAGCAGGATTGCCAAAGTGGGATATTCGAATTGTAGTGAGTGCAAAAAACCTAAAATGCATTGTTCCCTACACAGACAGTGACACACATACAAAACATCCACAACTGACATGTATGGGTATAGAACTCCTAACAGAGGTCTATATCACACTACAGCATAGAGCTGTTAGAGGATGCACCACAGGGATTACTGAAGCTCTTCTTCCACAAAGGTGTATTTCACAATGAATAACATCAGTAGGATTGCCAAGTAGGCCATTTGAAATGTACTGTGTGTGAAAAGCCTAAAATGCATTGCTCCCTGCACAGACAGTGACAAATACACAAAATGTCCACAACTGACATGTGTGGCTACAAAATCCCTAACAGAGGTCTATATCACACTACAGCATGGAACTGTTACAGGACGCACCAGAGGGATTAGTGGAGAACTCCTTCCACAAAGGTGTATTTCACAATAAATGACATCAGCAGGATTGCCAAAGTAGGCCATTTGAAATGCATTGAGTGTGACTAGCCTAAAATGCATTGCTCCCTACACAGACATTGCAACACACACAAAACATCCAGAACTACCATGGGTGGGGATGGACCCTACAACAGTTCTAAATCATACTACAGCAGTACGCAGTTATGGCACGCACTATGGCAATTACTGGGCTACAATCTTCCCAGAGGTGTATTTCTAGGTGGGTCACATCAGCAGCCTTGCCAAAGTTGAGCATATGAATTGTAAGGAGTGTGAGTAGCCTAAAAAGCATTTCTCTTTACACAGACAGAGTCAGACACACGCACTTGCCATGTCTGGGATTAGAACATCTACCTAACTACACAGACAGAGTCAGACACACGCACTTGCCATGTCTGGGATTAGAATACCTACCTAACTATTTTAATCACACTACAGTAGTACACAGTTACAGGACGTGCCATGGAGATTACTAGGCTACAGCCTTCCCAGAGGTGTATTTCTAGGTGGGTGACATCAGCAGCCTTGCCGCAGTTGAGTATATGAATTGTAGGGAGTGTGAGTACCCTAAAAAGCATTGCTCTCTACACAGTCAGAGACAGACAGACATGCACACACACAGTTGTCAAGTCTCGGATTAGAGCTGTTCCACATACAATCAGCTAGGGGAGGGCTGCAATTCATGCAGAGGCCATCAGCTGATCATGAGCATCACCTAAAATGCACATGCTGCTGCCTAAGCAAAGCAGGTGCAGGTCTCCACATCCACCAGAAAGGGAGTGGGAGAGGCAGACAGAAGCAAAGACAAGTCAGGGAGGGGTGGGAGAGTAAAACCTAAGCATGTTTATGTCACACACCTACCAGCACAGGGTCTTAAACCCCCGATGACTATGTAGTGCTATCACAGTTCTATGTAGTTATTGGATGTGCCACATGGGTTAGCTGCTGTGGAGCCCTCAGAACATATATGTGATGGTGAGTGACATCTGCAACAGGGATACAGTAGCTATATGGTAGGTGACGTACACATGCTTGTCCGCATTTACAGGTGCCAGCATCAATACAGCCACACTCTCACAGGGATGCACACACACTGACACACTTGACAGAGCTAGGATTACAACTCATCAGTAGTGGGATTGCCACAACACATCACTGTGCAGTTATCACATGCACCACACGAGTCATACAGGGGTTGTATGGGAAAAGGGTATGGGGAGGTGTCTGACATCAGACAGCATGCTTCAGTATGCCCTTGGGGGTTGTAAGGAGTGTGGATGTGAACATACACACCATACAATGCACACAAAAACACACAGGGTGCCAGTACTGACATGCATGGGTGCATGTCTGCATGGGTGTGTGGTGGTCGACTGTGCCAGATGGCTGTACAAGGCTAGGCAATGGATATACCTTCGCATCAGGCCACATGACAATGGTCTGCATTGTGGCTCAGGGCTGTGGTGTCTGTAGTTGCCCACACAGGTGGGTATCGTATCCCCCATCCAGTCACCTGGATGACTATTGTGTGTGGCCAATGCTGTGCATCACTTGCCATGTATGCATTCCTTAGTCCATGAGATGGATGGTGTCTGGGATGTGCATACCTTCCACATGCATGTACAGTGACATGGAACTGTACCTGGAGTGTCTGGCTCATGTTGTGAACACAGAATATCATCAGATGTGCGGTCTTGCCCACCTATGGTGGGAACTGGTAATGGTCAGCAGGTTTACCCTGCACCTACATTGATAGCATGCTAACAGAATTTCCTGGTGTCAGTGGCATCTGTCAATACAGGGCATGTTATGTCCTTTGTGGGTCACATGTAATGGCACCACAGGTGTTGCAGGTGTCCATTGGGAGCATGGGGAAGGTGCACTATCTGCATGTGCGTGCATATTGGACAGATGGACAGAGTGCCATGCCCTCTGTAGCTCACCGCTATCATCCCATAGTTACTATCAGTGGCCAATAAGCAGTGTACTACCCACATATTGGCTGTTGCCTATGCATGTGTGTGTGTATGAAACATGGGCTGAGGGTGTGCTCTGGGTAATACTGGGGTTGTTAACTGTGATTGCCTGGCCTTGATGTCACATGTATGGGTATGGCTATGCACCCCAGCCTCTCAGCTATTTCACATCTGTTATCCCTGTATGGTGGACATTGTGATATATAGTAGGGCCACCATATAAGAAATATTCAAAACCCAGTCCCCATTGGTCACAGGTGTCACACACTCGCAACCATCTCCACACAGAGTGCAAGTTACAAACACACACACACTTGTCGTGTTTGGGAGTAGCCAAACTAGTTACCAAAAAAGTTACCAAACTAGTTTATTAGACTACAGCATTGTGCAGGAATAATACATGCCACAGAGATTACTGGAATAGCAGGATTGCCAAAGTGGGACATTCGAATTGTAGTGAGTGCAAAAAAACCTAAAATGCATTGCTCCCTACACAGACAGTGACACACATACAAAACATCCACAACTGACATGTGTGGGTATAGAACACCTAACAGAGGTCTATATCACACTACAGCATAGAGCTGTTAGAGGATGCACCACAGGGATTACTGGTACCCTCCTTCCACAAAGGTGTATTTCACAATGAATGACATCAATAGGATTGCCAAAGTAGGCCATTTGAAATGTACTGTGTGTGAAAAGCCTAAAATGCATTGCTCCCTGCACAGTGACAAATACACAAAATGTCCACAACTGACATGTGTGGATACAAAATCCCTAACAGAGGTCTATATCACACTACAGCATGGAACTGTTACAGGACGCACCAGAGGGATTAGTGGAGAACTCCTTCCACAAAGGTGTATTTCACAATAAATGACATCAGCAGGATTGCCAAAGTAGGCCATTTGAAATGCATTGAGTGTGACTAGCCTAAAATGCATTGCTCCCTACACAGACATTGCAACACACACAAAACATCCAGAACTACCATGGGTGGGGATGGACCCTACAACAGTTCTAAATCATACTACAGCAGTACGCAGTTATGGCACGCGCTATGGCAATTACTGGGCTACAATCTTCCCAGAGGTGTATTTCTAGGTGGGTCACATCAGCAGCCTTGCCAAAGTTGAGCATATGAATTGTAAGGAGTGTGAGTAGCCTAAAAAGCATTTCTCTTTACACAGACAGAGTCAGACACACGCACTTGCCATGTCTGGGATTAGAACACCTACCTAACTACACAGACAGAGTCAGACACACGCACTTGCCATGTCTGGGATTAGAACACCTACCTAACTACTTTAATCACACTACAGCAGTACACAGTTACAGGACGTGCCATGGAGATTACTAGGCTGCAGCTTTCCTAGAGGTGTATTTCTAGGTGGGTGACATCAGCAGCCTTGCTGCAGTTAAGTATATGAACTGTAGGGAGTGTGAGTACCCTAAAAAGCATTGCTGTCTACACAGTCAGAGACAGACAGACACGCACACACACAGTTGTCAAGTCTCGGATTAGAATTCCTACCTAGTTAGTTTATCACACTACAGCAGTAAACAGTTATGGGATGTGCCACGCAGATTACTAGGTTACAACTCTCCTAAAGGTGTATTTCACATTGGATGACCTCAGCAGGCTTGTCATAGTAGAGCTATGGGGAGGGCAGTGTGTGTGCATGGGCCATAACCCATTCATCTAGTGGTTGACACTCCACATGCGGGCACACACAGGTTCATATTTCACAGGTGTGTATACAGCTGCTAGATGACTACTTCCTTCTACAGTCATGTTACACAGCTGGCAAGTGCACCACATAGTCTGTAATGCTGACAGATACTGGTGGCTAGTATCTGCAGTGAGTGACATCTGCACCTCATGTGTTTGGAGCCCTATGGCTGTGTGCTGGGTGGGACAGGCCTGGACAGCTCCTTGTCACAGTCACCCTCTTCTACACATCTATGTACGTCTACCTTTGGCTTATTATAGTGTGTTGTCCTGACATATATGTCTGTATTCCTAGCCACTGTGTGTGCAAGGCATGAGTGTTGCATACTTACGAGTGTCTGCACTAACAGCTGCAACTGTCAGATATGTCTGGTCCACTGGTGTTTGCAGACATGGCCTTCATGTGTTCAAGTGTGAGAGCATGCCCAGTATGACCTTTCAGTATGTTGTTGACTGACATTGCCTTCATTTCTCAAAGTGTGTGAGCATGCCCAGTATGGCCATCTGTAATAAATGTGTGGCTCGTGTCCAGGTAGTTTGTGCTGCAGTGCTGACCTTTGTGTTGCACACTGACAGGTAGCATGCTGTCTCTGGAGGGTATCCATCGATCATTTGGCTTTGACTGTTACATTTCTGCATAGCGGGAGGGGCACACCTGACTGTTCCTACATTTCTACACAGGAGTAGGGGGGCACATCTGACTGTTATTACATTACTATGTAGGATGTGGGGCACACCTGACTATTACTACATTTCTACACAGGATTGGGGGGGCACACCGGACTGTTATTACATTACTATGTAGGATGGGGGCACACCTGACTATTACTACATTTCTACACAGGATTGGGTGGGCATACTGGAGTATTAATTATGTAGGATGGGGGGCACACCTGACTATTTCTACATTTCTACACAGGATTGGGGGGGCACATCTGACTGTTATTACATTACTACGTAGGATGGGGGGGCACACCTGTCGATTTCTACATTTCTACACAGGGTTGGGGGCACACCTGACTGTTATTACATTGCTATGTAGGATGTGGGGGGGCACACATGACACTTGTACACATTTGCTATGATTGTACTGGTATGTCAGGTACTCCATTTCATTCTGTATTCCTAACTATCATGCTGACTAGAGTCATAGCAGTGTACTACAGATCGTGGCTTTGGATGCCCTACATATTATTGCCTGACTTCCTACCCTTCAGAACTAACATCCCACTGCCTGCCCTGCTGTGGTCTGTCTGTGTAGGCCTGGGTGGGAGGTTAACCATAGCCATCATTCAGGGGCCATGGCACAGGCTCTGTTTGGGTTTGTCTACACCTGTCCTGCTGGCTGAGACTGTTGTTGGTTATGTGAACCATCCTGACTGGCATGTGTGGGTCATATGGACACACATGTCGCTCAGCACATTTCCTGCAGTGGGTTTTGTCACCCTGTGTAGTACTGGCTACTATGGGGACTCCAGTATGTGTTACAGATCTCATGGTGCCACTATGGGTGCCTACTGTCTGCTGCCATAACATTCAGCCACCAATTCCCTTGCATGCTCACATCCATTCCATAGCTACTGGTAACAACACATTCTACTCCATTTGGCAATTAGTAGGTTAATTGACTTACCTTGAGGGTGTGCCAGACTTGTGGATGGTGCTGGAGGGCTGCCTATGTCGGATTCACATAGTACACTCTCTACACATGGTTGAGCACAGGTACTGTCATGTTTGGCATCCCTTTTACTGTATGTGCGAGTCAGAGAGAAGTGTCATTCTCTGGGTCCCTACTGTGTCAGTGCATGTGCTATGCGTTGCCTCTTTGCCAAGACCAGGACATACTGGGCATGCCTCCTTCTGCCTACTGAGGCAGACTCAGGCTGTTCCTCCTCTGGGTCACTCTGTGCCTGTGCAGGCCTTGGCATTGGTGGGGGGGGGCTGTGTGGCCCTGCCCCATGATGTTCCTGCTGCAGCTGTTTCCACAGGATCATATTGTGTAGCATAGCACATACCATGCCAATTTGGGTACATGTTGCTGGTGAATCCTGCAAGGCTCCACCGGATGTGTCCAGACACTGGAACCATGACCTGGGCATCCCAAACACATGCTCTATTATATGTCTGGCCTGTGTGTGGGCCTCATTATGGCATTGTTGTTCAGGTGTGTGTGCATTTCTGATGGGTGTCACCAGCCATGGCTCCAGTGTGTACCCAGCATCCCCCACTAGGTGACCATAGGGGATGTCCCCATTGGCAGATCTCGGGTACAGCTGCATCAGATGCCATATGTGGGAATCGTCATAGCTTCCAGGGCAGCCAGCACACACATTCATTATAATGCCCAGGGCATCACATACGACCTGGCAGTTGATGGAGGGGATGCCCCTGCAGTTGATGTAGGCCCTATCCTGCTTCACCGGGTGGTGCTTTGATGTGTATGTGCATGCAGTCTATAGCACTCACTACCCCAGGGTATTCTGCTATTTGGTGGAAGAGACGCATAATGCTGGTCAACACCTCATGGGTGTTGAGGAAATATACATGCTCACTGGCATGTGCTGACATGGCATCCAGGAACTTGTGGAATACTCTGGATGCTGATGCGGGTGAGATCCCCATGATATCCCCAGTTGTGCTTTGGGAGGTACCTGTGGCTAGTATACCTAGGTCTACACATACCTTGGTATTCACTGGGATGGGTTCCCCTCGGTCTGTTTGGTGTGTCAGGTGTGGCCGGCACAGCTCAACAATTTGCTGTAGGAGGTCTCTGTCCACCCTATAGTGCTCCATTATCTCCAGCGCATGTAGCCCCTGGTAGGTTACCCTGCATCTGTACACTATTCTCCGTCTCCAGAATGTGGGTTGTTCGGCAGCATTCACATCTTCATCATCTTCAGCCTCTTGTACATGTTGTTCTATGTTGCCTGCTGCAGCCCTTCTTATTTTGTAGGTTTGTTTGTTAAAATTTCCCCACTTGTATACACCGGTGGTTTAGAGTGTGGGAAAATCCAGAGGGGAAGGTGTTTGCTTAGTTTATAATAGTGTTCTGGGCTGGGCTGGTCTGCTGCTTGTGTAATTGGCTGATTCTGATACATTTCACCTGCCAGCTAAGCTAGTTCTCCTTGATTAACTTCCTACTGCTGTTTTCCCTTCCCATTGCCTCCCTGTTTAAGCCCGTGTGCATGCCACACAAACAGAGTTCTCAAATGTGCACACTGCTGCTATTTCCTGGTTTAATTTCTTTTTTCTTCCTGTAAAACCCGGTGCATGGCACGCACACCCGCTTAGGCTTTGTAAAGAGTGCTAGGCAGGTTTAGACACACACACCCTAGCTGTGCTAAGCTAGGAGCAAACCCGAGCCACAGGGCTCCAATCCGCTTACAGTATGCCTGACACACACACCCATGATGTCACCCACCTCCTAGGCTTGCAACAAGCTATTCCTACTCTTACACTGTTGGGACCTGACGCACATGCTGGGGAAAACTGGGATTCACTATCCTTCCCCTCATTTGCATAGGATTGCCTGCTAATGCTTAGTTACATGTCTCACACTGAGCCTCCCCCCTTAGCAACCACTACTCACTGGCCATGTTGTCTTCTGCCTGCCATTGACTTGTATGGCAGAATATTGATTTTAGTTAGAATGCTTATTTTAGGTTTATTTTATTATTTTCCCCCGATCCCATTTGCGCTCCGTTGCCCTACGCTTAAACAGCCGAGATCAGCAAAAAAAAAAAAAATGTTTTTTCTTATTTTTTTGTTTTGTTTGCAATGTCAATGGCCTTATACTTGGCCACTGACATGCTTACTTCTTGATATGCAGCCTTTATTTGGAGCTGTCATAGCTCCATTTTGGATTTTGCAGAAATGTACGTGGTTACTAATCGAGTACATTTCTGCAGATAGCAATAGTCTTGTACGGACTGTTGCAAGCTTCCTGGATTACAAAATCACCTCATTTTCATGGATATCACCTGAAAATGGGGTGATTTGCATACCAGGGCTTAGTCCATGCAAGATTAGTGCAGGAGCGCTCGTGCATGCCCCTGCAGGATGTTCCTGGATTGCACCACAGACATATTGCCTGCTTGAGCTCCTGCACCAATCCTGCACTCCGTGCAAGCATTTGAGAATCCGTTCCCAAAGCATTTGTTAGGATCCCATTTATAATATTTAACAGATGTTCTCTGATTCTAAATCTTGTTTTACTGTTGGTCGTCTGCACATAGAAAGCCGAGCAAACATTACACAATGCTAAATATACCAAATTCAAGGTATTGCAATCAGCTGTCACATTGAACTTAAACTCTTCAGTCAAATCTAGATGTTTAAACAAACTGGTGGTATCTATATATTCACATTGATTGCATCTGGTGGAAGGGAAAGTCCCTTTCCAAGTATCAGCTTCGACTTACATAATATCTCTAGGATAGCACAAAAGTCTTTTCAATGATTTTTTATTTTTAACCAGAAAGTTTGTTTTTTCCCCACTATACTTCTAATGTCTGAATTATGTGTTAAAACTGGCCAATACTTTTTAATAGCACTGGTGAGTATCTCAACATCTTTCAAAAAAATATGTTGGTACTAGAACCATAGTGTTAGTATGTCTGGCGTGTTTATTACTTTCTTTATGTGATGAAAAATAAGGTTTTCCCCCATCATTCCTCAAAGTCACTGTTTCTTTTATGATATTTTGGGTGGTGGCATCAGTATAACCTCTTTCTTCAAATCTATTCCTAAGGTCTATTAATTCCTTTTTAAATTCATCATCATTAGCCTTTAACCTAGAGACCCTTAACGCCTGTCCTTTGACTACATTTTTAAAGATGTGCTTTGGATGCATGCTCTTTTTATGAAGCAATGTGTTATAGCAATCCTTTCTGTGTATTCTGGTAGAGATATATATCTACCTATCTATCCTGTACAGCCTGTTACACAAATATGAATGGTAGGTCTATGGACAGTTTTAACTGGTATGCATATTAATAAGTTGTTTATGCATAGATAAAATTAATGAATATATACTTTTTATTGCATATCAACGCAGAACAAAAGAAAGACAGCTTTATTTTTTAATAATCCAATTTGTTATCTAGGTAGGTCCTCTGGAAACATAGTCCATTTTCAGAGGCAAGCTGGGAAAATGTCTAGTTAAGTGATTTGCTCAAGGACACATAGAAGACAAATGAGAGCTAAGGAATTCAAACTGTATGCCACAGAATCTAATGCTTGTAACCTAAATCGCTGTGCCAACTGCCAGACTATTCTCAAATCCATTACTTTTTAAATTTGTATAGTGATGTAAAGCTATTCTAGGTTTTTGTGGAATACAGACATTTTTTCAAAGAGGTAAATTCCATGTTTTCAAAATATAGGAAGGGATAAAAGACATGCAATATTTATACATTTTTACAGCAAGTAATCTTTGCTCAGAAGGAATGCATAGATACGACTGTTGTCTCATTTATTGTCATTTTTCCTACGACTTTATGAAAAATAAAGATCTTCATTAATTCAAATGTTTACTGATATGGGGATATCTAAATATTTATAGGACTTGTGCCATTTTATATGAACTTTACCTCTTACCTCAGTTGTCTGTTCTCCAAATAGCTATTTTATATTGATTTAGAGTCCCTAAAATGGTAGAAAAGTATGACAGAGAATCAAAAGCTTGATAAGAGTTATGTGGAAGTATCATGCAATATCATGATATCCTTAACAGATAGGAATAGCTTGTTGTCTGGATTAACTATACTGTTGAAAGCTTTGGCATCTTTATTTTTGCTCATAAACTGTGCAATAGATTCAATAACTAATGGGAACTAGGAAGTAAAAACAGGCAACCTAATTTTTACATACTTTACATAAATGTTATCTGAAGTGAATGACCTATTTAATAACACTTGAGAAGGCAGTATGGATTGTTCATTTTTCTGAAGTAGTGGATTAATTCCATTTTATCTAATGTGCTGAAAACATATTCCCATTTCAACACAACAGGCTTTGTCTTTGTCAAAGCTCAGTGACATCTTAATTTATTTCAGATAACTTGCTATTTGAAAGGCATGTTCCTCTACCATGGCAGCATTCAAGACTGAAGGTTATTTCTGACATATCCCATAACTTATTCATGAAAATTCTACTCACTCACTTGACCTTAGCCAAAAGGCAGAGAAGTGATCTTTCAGACAGATGCAAAGTGTTTACTTCATTTCTCATATATCCAGCTCAATGCAGCCTCATACCACAGTCTTATTAAATACATATATTATACATAATACATATAGTGTGTGTGTGTGTGTGTGTGTGTGTGTGTGTGTGTGTGTGTGTGTGTGTGTGTGTGTGTGTGTGTGTGTGTGTGTGTGTATTAGTTTAAACTTCAATAACAATGAGTGCTTCTGGGAGTCTTACTAAACATTTTTCTTAATTATACTAACTTTCTTCTGCAATGTTAATTTTATATACTTCTTAATTTTTGACATTTTTCAGTAAATCAGACTGCAGAGTTTAATAACTCAGTATTTATTTATAATTGCAGACAATAAATGAGCATAGCTGGAATGTTCCAGCATAATGGCATCAATTTGTATACAAGCAACAACTACTGAAAGGCAGAACATATTTTTCTACAGATCAGAATACATTTTCTAAACTTTCCACACTTTTTCTTTGAGGATGAAGGAGTACTGCAAACATCATCTTGATCAATATCTTCTGCACTTGTGTCATTTCTGTCTTTGTTGGAGTCAATCAGTTCTGTGAACATGAGGAGAAAGGCAAAGAGATGAGCATTAGTAAGAGAAATACACATATATTTAAACACAGACATGCATATCTATGTACAATTTGTTTACCAAATTCTGCCAACAGTAAAAGACCATGTATGTAATATGACTTACCATCCTTTCTTCTGTCATTCTGTTCCTTATCCAGGGGTGATGGAGGAGGGGAATCACCTTTCTTTTCTGGTGCTTCTGTCCTTACTGTTTGTTGGGGAAGGGTATAGGGAACAGCTTCATATCTGCCATTAGTTTTTGTGCTCATTTCTTCAGTCACATCTATGCTGATGCAATTTACTATTGTGAATGAGAATGTTCATTAGTCAGCAAAATATATAGCCACGTATAAATCATGTCATGATAATAATACTATAGGTTAAAACGTTTTGAGTAGTGTGAAACATACATTATGAGACTTGCAAATTTCCATGGGAAAATACAATGCCATGTTTTCGTTTAAACAAGCACACCCATATATATATATATATATATATATATATATATATATATATATATAAAGAGAGAGAGAGAGAGAGAGCAATAAATAGGGACAGTGAGAGATGTTTACATATACAAACATTATACATATGCATATATATGTACATCTTTACATACATATAAACACACACACACACACACACACACACACACACACACACACACACACACACACACACACACACACACACACACACACACACACACACACGCACACAAGCACACACACACAGAAACCTGCATAAGAATCAATGTATACTTTGTCAAATCAAGCATTCTTGCTATTAGTAAAATAAAATGCATGAAATAAACCATACCATCCATTGTTGTACTGGCCTCATCCTTTTTGATGCATGACTGTCATCCTGATAGAAGAGGAAGTCTATGACAAGAAAGAGCTGTTTGTTCTGTAATTTCTGTACTGTCAGATACTGGAGGAGGGATGCCTGGAAGAACAGCATCTTGTTCTATAATTTGTGTATTTATCTTACCAGTCTTGCTAGTGTTCGCATCAGTCACATCTGTACCATCTTCATCCTTTTCCATGCATGACTCCCACCCTGATAGAGGAGGAGTGTCACAGTCTGTTACTTCTTTTCTTTTTTGTATTGGGTAAGGGGCTACTGAAACAGTTGCAGCACTGTCAACGCAGCCTGCATTGGATTCAGTGACTTCTGTAAACAAAATGAGGAAGACATAATGCATATTAGTAATTGAAATATATAGTCATGTGCAAGTGCATGTCATCATGATAACAGGTAGCATTTAATAAACATATCTGCACAGTCTGAGTACTGTGAAAGGTACATTATGTGCCTTCCTATGGTTACTAGCCCTGTAGCTAAGCAGTGTGGCATCACATCCCTCTGTGCAGTATCAATCCATGGGAAACAGATAAATCAGCAGTGCACATTAACGACATCAAGAGGAGAGTTTCCTCTAAGTGAGAATCATCAAACTGATTTATCTAGTCTATATATGTATGAGGGTAATATTGATGGATGTAAAACAATAAAGCAAAGGGATACAAAACTAACGTTATAGCTTTATAAAATGTTATGTAAACTTTGTTGAGCCTTCATAAAACTTGATGCACTGAGGAGAGACAGGATGTATAACTGTGTATAAAACTTGCAGTGATTCATAAGGAGCTGTACACAGTAGGGTATGACCTTGTATGTGGCCTTTCCTCCTTTCATGTATACATACATACAAGCAGTACACCAACCACACATGATACATGCAAACTGCCCCTCCTCATGATTACATGTGACTCATAAAGCAGTCACAAACTGTGTATGGGCCAGTCACAGTTGGATACGTTATGACACTCCAGTTGCATGCAGACAGATGGTGTATTGCTTGAAAGTACAGTTATCCATCTCCCCTGCTGATATCTTGATCAGCATAGACAGATGAGTAACATATCAACTCTAATGTAATAATAAAAAAAAAAAAATACAACCCTACAGTAACAGAGTGGTGCAGGCAAACTACCAAACACATACATGTCCTGCCCCTATACAATAACATTGACAAGCTTCTACCAGTGAGACTTCACACAAAAGAGGTTCACCTCATTATTATCTTAAGACATTATCTCTAGGTCTACCATCATGGCTAATGAGTGAAATGTTTTTTATGAGACACTCACAGACATTATGGTATACCACAGAACAATCATGAAGAACAACTTTAAGACACACCTTTCTAAGTATCTTCTGCATGTCATTAATTAGTAAGATATAACACACATTTGTTAGTTTTATACATACGTTTTAAGAAATTACACATAGTTACATAGTATAGTATAACACACCTTTCTAAGTATCTAGATTTAGCTACTTAATAGGGTATAGCAAACTTTTTTAAGTGTCTGGGTGTAGTTAGTAGGGTATATCTTAATATAGTGCATACTTATACTGACTGGTACTGGGCATCAGTTTGTATAACATCACTGTCATACACCATCCACATGGGACAGTGCAAACTTTTACTAACTGGTACTGAGCATCAGTTTGTATATCATCATTGTCATACACCATTCACATGGGACAGTGCATAATTATACTGACTGGTACTGGGCATCTGTATGTATAACATCACTGTCATGCACCTTTAATTGTGAGTAAATGACCATATAATAGATATAACATACCATCATCTGTTCTGTCATCCACTTTCTTTTCCATATGTGACCCCCCCCCCCCCATTGGTAGTGGAGGAGAGGTAGCAGGTGCAACAGTAGCCCCATCCCAGTTTTCTTTGCTCACTATTACTGCGGGAGGGGTATCTTGAGAATCACTGCTGCAATCCATAATTTATTTGCTTTTCTCATCATCAAAGTATGCTTTGTTAATAGTCATGTCTGTCACCATGGTAAAAAAAGTCATAATGCACATTAGTTACCCAAATAGTTAAGTTCATAGCCCGTCTTTAGGTCTGAACACCACTAAGGAACACTTGACCAGTCTAGATAAAAGCTAAATCTCTTATGGTCTAAGTTCTTTTTGAAATTTTCTAAAGTTTTTGACAGATGAATATACACAGGAAGCTTGTTCTACAAAACTGGGATAACCTGGGTCAAGTATGAACCTCTTAATTTAGAAAAATTGCAATGGATAAAAAAGTTTGTACTCTTGTGTTTGTGAATGCAAATGTTTGAGTAAATTTTTAAGTTAAGAAGTGGCTGTAATAACTCAGAGTTGAAGGCATGCTATACTAGAATGAGTTTGGTAGTCTGACAGCTACAACAGAAAGTAAGCAGGTTCATTTTTTTGCCTAGATTCCTTAACTGACTGTTTTCTTTTATTACACCTACTCTGAACTGAATCAGATTTTGTCATTGGCTCAAAGGAATAGAGCAGTAGCAAGATGATATGTTTGAATAAGTTTATCATGTGAATTTGGTCTCTTAGCATGATGGATTTCATCACTAGACCGTGTTGACTCATGTCCCTGTAGTGCATGATGTGCATGTATTTGTCAAATGTAAATTTGGAAGAAGTAGTGATTCCCAAATCTATACAGACTGTCACTTCTTCTAAGACTTTTTCATAAAATGTTAACATTCATCCAGGAGTTAGTCTACCATATACATAACTTTACATTTATTAGTACTAAACTACAGTCCTGTTTTTGCTCATGGTACAACTTCCTTTAAATAAACATTAATTAAGCTCACATCTTTTGTAACTGGAGTTATACCAGTTTTTACTTTATCAGCATATTTGTTAATCTAACAGGCACTGTATGTTGGGATCCTTGCAAATACTATACAGAACAAAATGGGTCCCAGTACAGAACCTTGGGTTCTCTGACTTCTACGTGTAACTATTCTGAACTAGTACCTTAAATTATCACTGTCTGTGTCCTTCCTTCTAACCATTTATCAACCCAGCTTATTACAAGAGGGTTATATTTGCTGCTGATTAGGGTATTATGGAGTGCATTGTGTGGAAGGAAGTGAAATGAATTTTTGAGATCCAAATATATTACTTCTGTCAACAGTCCATTGTCCATTACTGTTGTTATTTCATCCTTAACATTCTATAAGATTTGTAAAAGTTTTTCCCTTAATGAATCCATGAAGAAAGTTGTTCGATAGTTCTGTATTATTTTCATCATTCCATAGCAAGTCTAGTTTGCACATTTCATAACAGTTGCAGAGTTGTTGTTATGTCTTTCGGCTTTTCCCAGTTAGGGGTCACCACAGCGGAACTCTGGTCCGCTAATGATTGGCAGAAGATTTTTACATGCCGAGTTGCTGGCCCTGACCCACAACCTTCAATGAAGGTACGCCCATTCACGCATGTCTCCACACAGAAGACACTCTAGCTGAGAATCGAACAGGACAACGTCTTACTGTGAGGCGACAATGCTAGCGCAGCACCACCACCGCAGTACTGAAGTAAAACTCATGGGCTTTAGTTCTTGATAAGTTTTTACTTTTCTTATGTATAGGAGCAACTTTTGACATTTTCCAGATTTTGATAATGTCCCAATCCTTAGTAAGTTATTAAAGATGCTATACAAAACCAGAACTAGTTCATCATGTAGATTAGGAAATAGAATCCCTGGAATTAAATCTGTATGCATTAACATATTTTTGGTAATTTTCTAGACTGACTTAGAAATAGATTGTATGAAAATTATTGGGGAATGTTCATAAAAAAAAGCTTAAAGGGCTGTTGTAGTTCTTGGCATATTATCATTTGTTCTCAATAAGAATAAGGTAAATTAATTGACTGCTGACGTTGGATCTTTCTTCACAATTCCACTTAGATTGCAAAGAACTTATAACATTTTGTTTGTGATAGTGAGTACTTATTTGTTATTCACATCCTTTACTAGTTTAATGTCAAACTGAGTTTTCAGAAATTTATGTTTTGTTTGAGAAACAGATTACTAAATTTATTAGGCTGAGATTTATTTTTTGTGATGGACATTTTCAACTTTTCTTCTTTGCATATCATTTTGGAAGCATTTACTTCACCAATGAGGAAATGTCCTACTTTTGGAAAACCAAATGGCAATGATTGCAGTCTCTTCTATACGATGAGATAATATATTCTGTAATACAGTGTAACCCAAATCATGTTGTTTTAAAAGAGAATCATTTGATCAATTTGTGGAGATCAAGACTGTCTTAATGGATACATTATATGACTTATCAAAATCATATTTTAAAGGTTATTAGTATGCAACTAGTATCTCTGCAATTCAAATGAAATGGAGTTGGGGTCTGACTTTCCTAATTATGAGATAACATGCGTTATTTACAAGATTCACAAAACTGGTGGCCACTAAATGAACTAAAATGTTACCCCTAGAATTAGCCTTGATCAGTCGTGTAAACTAATGTGAAGAAAGAATATGGAGAAATTCATTCACAAAGAAAATACTAGTTGGACAATTTCCTACTGTCTCTTAGGGTATGTAAGATCTCTGACTAGTATCATTCTTTGGAATCAAGTTGTTTCTCTGAGTTACCAAAAAACTCATGATGTTTAGCAGAGCTCATTGAAGGGCTTCTAAATGCAGTTATTACTCTAATCTTGTTGTTCCTATTCAGGGCTGGCCTTAACAGTTGTGGGGCCCAATCTGGATGTTTGTGGCAGCTGATGCCCTGTCTGTCACTCCAACTCTCCTTCCACTTGCTGGCTTCCTGATATTTTGCATTAAGTATAAGGAATAAATGCAACTGTTGTGAATTTAAAATAAAGCAATATTCATATTTGTTATCTTATATTTTATCATAAGACATGTTAAAACAGAAGTAATCTTTGAACTCTTGGATTATCACAGATCCAAAATCTCCTGTAGTCCATCTCTCTGGGTCTACTTAACTAACTCAGGCACACTATAAATGGGCCTGTCTGATCATCCAATGAGGTATTTTGTCTAAATGGTGCCTCATCAAGAGGGCCCATGCTGCCTTACCACTAATTATATTTCCAAACACCTGTTGTACTGCCTGGATCTCCTGAACCAGGGTTGGAGATAGCTGCACATTTCCCCCTTGTCCTCTACACACTATTTTTTGTTTGTTTTCTCTTTTTCTGTCTGTTTCCTTTCACTTATTTCCTTTTTTTTTTGTCTCATGCCTTGCTGTCCTTAATATCCCATACAATAATACATAATGTATATACTGTATTTTTTGTATGTTCATTTTGTCATATAAATATTATTACATTCTACAGATACTTTTCTTATGTATTTTGCTGAATGAATTCTTGTATATACTCAGTTGTGTTCATTTTTGTTACATATTATCCTAACATACCTCTCTGCGTATTTGCTGTTACATTACCAGTGTTGCAGTGATATTGATTATAAAGGTTATTGTTTGTTTAGTTGTATTTCTGCTCTGCTGGGCCTGATAGTGGTCTAGGAGGATCATTACTATGCTTTGGTTTATAAACTTTAATTAAAAATGCTATTAATTAAATAAAAATATATTTGTAAGTTAAGTGCTGTACACACTCCAACATTTTGGGAGGTGCTACAGATAACACCAAGCAGACCTTGTTACTTCGAAGTAGGCTCGTTTTGAAACATGAAACCTGGTAACATTTTCTGACTCATCAGAGTCCCTGGCTCTCACCTCCTATGCCCACTGTGCTGGATACCAGGAAGTACTGAACGAACGAGTCACTAGGGTGCATTCAATACCCATGGAAGACCTGGGGCCAAAAAGAATATTCAATTTCTAATCTCCACTACACACTATTATGTCATATTAGCCCTTTCTTCCTTCATGGGTTCAAATCATCTCCTGCACTTGCTGTGAATGGTTGGAATTCCTTACCAAGATAAATCTCATACCTTGTTACAGTCTATGTGTTTCGCACAAAACCCCATAAAACTGTTGACCTCCCTCAGAATGCTCAACAATAATAACTGGAATAATCTTAGAACTCTCCTTAGAAATGCCATGGCTTACACTTTACCACACATATAGCTATTTCTAAATGTTTATTTTTATTAACTTTATTATTGGACTACTACGAGCAGATCTTTTTCAGCTATATCCTTGGTCTCAGGGGCAACTGGAAAGATTACATGTGAGGTAATTTATAACAGTTACTATGCATCATGTTTTTGCAGCTGGGAGAAAATTAGATCACTTTAAAGAAACCCACATGGATGTAGGGAGCTTGTTGAGATTGTTCAGCTTTCTATAATACACTTCCCCAAAACTCCTCCATGGTCTAGTCAACTCTTTTCTAGTTTTAATTCTGTGCTTGTTCTAATTTCTATTTGACTCTGAAACTGTGATACTCCTGAAGAAGTTTTGAGTCATACTGTTTCTATTATTGTTTTTCAGCTTTAAGAAAGGTGAATCATTTTAATGCCCACCTCTATCTCCCACCAAACATCACACACACAGACACACACACACACACACACACACACACACACACACACACACACACACACACACACACACACACACACACACACACACACACGCATTCACTCATTCATCGTGTTTCACATCTTGGGAATTATTTATACTTTTTTGTGACTCCTGTAAGCATTTCTTTGTCCTACTGTTGAACTGGTAACATTCTGACACAAGCCATAATGATCTGACGTTATTTTATGTTGTCGTATCTATTATTCTTTTTTTATTCTTACAGTGTTTGTGTCCATAACCCTGAGGCTGAATATTCCACAGTTACTTCTTGTAGTTGTACTTATTAACAACTAACTGTATTTATTAACAACTAATCATAAACTCCATGTCAACATGAGAAGTAATAGAAAACATACTTTCCTATCAGTTTTCATGTTAAGCCTGGTCTTATTATCTTCGAGATAGTGACTGAAGGGGTTCAGAATACCAGATGGTTAATTGGACCAGTTTTGGGTTGAAAACCATATTGACAACTCAGCACATCAACTGATACTATAGGAGTATGTACAGTTACCACTGTGAGCCAGACAAGATGCATGATCCTGCAGATGCTAACAAAACTGGACTAGCTACTAGTGCAGTGCATGATGGGAAATGTAGTCAGCTCTACTAATGAGCCTTGTAATTACTATGAGAGTAAAACCACCAGTATAAAAATGCTTTGCACTTTGCTTTAGTGTCTCTCAGGCAGAAGCCTGGTGACACAAGGTATAATGGCCCTGCCATAGCCCAGTGTGAGGTGTCTCTTCGGAACAAGCCTGGGTGACATAAGGTATAGTGACCCTGACATAGCCTATTGCAAGGTGTCTCTCAGGCAGAAGTTTCGGTGACATAAGGTATAATGACCCTGCCATACCCTAGTGTGAGGTATCTCTCAGGCAGAAGCCTGGGTGACAGAAAGTATAATGAACCTGCCATAGTCTAGTGCAAGCCACCTGATGGAGTGGGGCCCTATTGCTCCAAATAGGTCCAATTGGTAAATGACTGGCCATGTTCCTATTTATACCTTGAATATTTACTGTTAGTGTTTCAGGTTGTTTATTCACAGAGATTCATTGTGAATTTATATTCTCATGGACGAATAGTAATATCCCCTTCCCTTGGAGTTATCCCTTAAGCATCTGTACTTCTTATAACCTGGGAAAATAGTGTCTTTTGAGTTCCATGTCTGTGCTGTAACTAAAATTTTAATTCTAGATACTTATTTCCTATACTACATGCATGACAGTCATAGTTTTATAGAATTATTAGATCATCAATTTCTTGGTGCAGTGGTTTGCTTTTTCCTGAATTCTCTATGCAATGAATAATATTTTGCCCTATTTCTGAACCCCTCAAAGGCATATCACACTTTTTTCTCCTCAACAAGATCTCACAGTTAGGATGAAGCAGGACTTCCATTCAATGGTTTTCTAGTTATCTTAACAGCAGTACAGAATCTTCAAATAACTCGACCATTACTCTACTCACCTACAAGTACAAAAAGGAATGCTACAAGGGTGAATATTAGGACCCTTCTAATTTAATATATTCATAAATGACATGTACAAAGCAGTCAAACATGCAGTAATCATGCAATATGCTGATGGAGCAACTTTTATTTGTTCAGTCGCAACACTAAACTGATTCCAAACACTCAAGACTCTTTCTTCTCTATTGAGACATGGCTAGAGTGATCCCAACTACTCTTGAATCCCCCATAAATAAATCACATTTACCAACATAGAGCAAGTCACTTATATCAAGTTACTGGGTGTCCTCACAGATAAACTTAAATTGGACCAACACATCTATGCTATTATCCAAAAAAAAAAATCTGAAAATAAGAACTACTTTACAAAGTCAGGCCATACCTCACTGACCACATCTGGCCGGTAACAGCAGTGTCTGTCTTACTACCAAGTTTGCTCTATCCATCTACAATTTTCATTAATATTCAAATTACACTAATGAACAAACTTGAACAGTGTTACAATAAAATAAGTACATTTATATCCAGTCTCCCAAACTAAGCCCATTACTGCATTTCCCTGCAGAAATGGAACTGTCTACAACTACCACACTATGTATCATATACATAGCTCATAATAACACATAAGATACTACACCATCCCTCAAACACCCCCACCCATTAATAGTATAATAAAGTACAGTAAACTGTCGGTTAACTGGCACCCATGGGGATTGGCAGATGCCAGAAAACTGTAGTTTCTGTTTGGCTGAGAGTTACTATTAAAAATAGGCCTGACTTATACTGTACCCTTTACTATTTGTTTGGTTTGACTTGTTCTTAGGTTGGGGAGAGAGGGAATTTATTCTTATCTTTCTTTTTAAAACTCTAGAACTCTAAAAATGTAAGGTATGTTTCTGTGGGGGACAGAAAGTGCAACACATGAAAATTGTACTGTATTTCCTCGATTTTTTTTTTCTGGTTGCTTGAGTTGCGGTTAATTGAGGGCTTACTGTAGTACAAACCTAAATATAACCTTCAAAGAAATGACAAACACATGATAGAATTTCAAAAAATTAATAACTAAGTACATATAAACTATAAAATGACATTCCCTTCATCATCAGACAAATAAACAACCTCATCATTTTAAGAACAAGCTCAAAATACTTCTAAATCATACTAGAATCTGTAAATGTTCTGAATATCCAGGAAAAGAATGTCCAACTATTCCAGATTTCCTATTCTTACTTACTAAACCATTTCGTCACAACTGTCTTTTTATGTCTTCTAAAGTGAGTTTATTGCACTCCTCCCATGAGAAATGTATGTTTTATTATTCTCTTCTCAGTGTACATATCAGCATGAATACAGATGCGTATCACGTGACTTTAGCTCCCATATTGTTTGATGTCCTACTGCTTAGTGACGCTGCTGTAACTATACATTGATAATACTCTGTTTCAATGACATTCTGTAATTTGCTCCAAATGTCTTATAACTTACTACAATTTATAACTTTGTGTGATATTTATTGTTTATTATAGTTTCTTTGCAATTTTTATTTAAGCTTTTTAAAATATTGTACATGTACTAATGTCTTGGAGCTTTTCTCTCCAGACCTCCACTGTAAATGGGCAATGTACCCAGCCAGACTTTCCCTGTAAAGAAAAGCAAATAAATTTATATTCAGATATGTTTACACCCACATAACCTGCCCCATAATGACTTAGGTGCAATCTGCTGCAAACATACAGTAATCTTGTAGACAGTCTTTTAGATATGTAACAAATTTAACTGCATGAATCAAACAGGGCTGTAATAGTTTTTGAGGTCCTGTGTCCACATGGTGCTGTACCAAGTCAGTACACCTGGGTTTCCCTGTGAACATATCCCCAAATTCCTGCAATAGCATTTTTATCTCCTGGACTTGATTAGGAGTTAACTCCCGCAATATGGCAATCTCTTCCACAGAGGTGTCAATCCTAGTCCCACCCAAAAGATCAGTTACCATATCCCTTTCAGATTCTTCCTGTCATCCACTATGAATGCTCATTACTAGGTCCTCCCTGTCTTAGAAGGATTTCATCATATTTGCATGGTACAGTTTCTGCCCTTGTCCCTACCTACCAAATTTACCATGTAGTTCATGTCATTGATTTTCCTCACCACCTCAAAGGATCCATCCCAAGCTGCTTGTAACTTGTTATGTCTAACAGGAACAATTACCACCACCTTCTGTCCCTCAGCATACTCTCAGGCTTGAGCAATCCTGTCATACCACACCTTTTGTTGTTGGGCCACTGCTAGGCTCTCTTGAGCTAAACCCATGAGCTCCTTAAGTCTTGCCCAAACGTTGAGAACATAAGCCACAACAGACTTCTTGTGAGATTCACTATCACCATCCCACTTGTCTCAAATTAAATCTAAAGGCCTCCTCACCCTATGCCAGTGTAACAACTCAAACGGTGAGAAACCTATAGATTCCTGTGGTACTTCCCTGTACACAAATAACAAATGGGGCAAATACTTGTCCCACTCCCTTTTAAACTGGTCTACAAATGCCCATTGCAAAGTCTTCAATATAGAGTTTAACCTCTCCACAAGACCATTAGTCTGGGGATGGTAGGGGGTGGTCTTTATATGTTTCACCCCACAATGCTTCCACAAACAAGTCAGCAGGTCTGACATGAAGATGGCACTTTGGTCAGTCAGTATTTCATGTGGAAAACCTACTCTGCTGAAGATTTCTAGCAAAGCATTTGCCAACTTTTCTGCCTCAAAAGATGACAGAGCCACTGTCTCAGGATATCTGGTAGCATAGTCTACTACCACCAAGATGTATTTCTTTCCTGCAGAACTTGAAGTACTCAGGGGTCCTACAATATCCAAGACCACTCTCTGAAATGGCTCTTCAGTAACAGGCAAAGGCATTAACAGAGCCTTAGTCTTGTCCCCTGCTTTACCAACATATTGGCACTGTTCACAAGTCCAACAATATCCTACCACATCCCTCACAATCTTGCGCCAATAGAAATTTTGAATAATATGTCACTTAGTGTGTCTTATGCCCATCTGATCTGAGAAAGGAATGTCATGTGCTATGGCTAAAAGTGGCAGACAGTAAGCTCTAGGCACTACCAACTCCCATATTACTTCACCTTCTAGCCCACCTCCAGGGGTGCACTCTCTATACAACAAACCTTTGTTCCAGTATACAGACTCCCCCTTCCTTGAGCCTCAGGTGCCTCCTTAGCCATCTCCCTCAAGCTTTGTAACATTAGATCCATAAGTTGAGCCTGTCTCAACTATATCTTCATGACCTTCCCCAGCTCCCTTTCCACAGGAAGCCTAGTCACTTCCAACAGCTGCACCTCATTATCATTCTGGGTACCACCACTCACCTCCATCCTTGCAGTCACAGTGTCCAAGGGAACATCAGTACCTACCAGCAGCTGTGGCTCACATTCAGACTTACTGATACCAGAAAGTACCTTGTCTGAAATAGCCACCACGCCAGTCCCAGCTTCAGGTATGAGATCTTTCTAGGTCTCTCTCAGACTACCTGTCCTATATGCCTTTCTCCAAGCCTGACTGCGTGCCACTGCATGTACACATGGTACTGCATCATCAAAGTCATTCCTTATCAGGACATCTGCAGGAATATCTTCAAACACATCTGCTTGCTTGCTTCCTCTTCCACCCATCCAGCCAAGATGAATCCTATCCAAATGTATTTGGAATGGGGCCCTCCTAACACTCTGACTGGAGTGGACTGCCCAAGCAAGTATTGCTCTTCTCTAACCACTGCAGGCCTTACAATAGTTATATCATAAGCTGTGTCCCTCTTAGCAGTTACCTGTTTACTATCTATTAAGATAGGATATACATTTTGTTAATAATTTTGCACCCCAGTTGTTTCTAAACAAATTTCCACTGGCAGTTTGTCATCCACACTTACTGGCTCCCTCAGCTTCTATTTCTCACCTTGCCTTGATGGACATTTGTCTGCTATGTGTCCCCTCTGGTTACTTAAAACATCTAATCCCTAACCATGCACTTGGATTAGTAGTTTCCCCATTACTGGTGTACTCTGTTGGAGATGATTAGACTGCTCCCATGGGATCCCTTAGTCTATGTGCAGCATTGGGTATCCCTTTCATATGCAGTGGTGCTCTGCTTGCCAAGCAGTGATCCCCTTTTCTCCCCAACTCTCTGCAGAGTCAGAGCCACAGTCTGCTAACCAGACTCTCATGTCATCAGGCAATATCCACATCATCCAATCTTCTCTGTCGCATTTTCTGCAGTCATCAGCCACTCAAAGTACTATGTCCATGTGGTCAACACACTCTCCTCACTTGTGAGTACATTTACCTCATTATCCCTTATCACTCTTATCTGCTACACATCTTTCCTACCTCAGTACATCTGTCTAACCAATTGGTACAACTCCTATCATCCCTTTTTAGTGTCCAAACTGTCATACAGCACTTCATATGCCTCATCCTTAGCCTTTGCCACATCTCTCTTTGCCATGCACCTCATCTCCTCACACTCCTGTCTACATTCCTCATATCTCTAACAGTCTCACTCCTTCTTCCACATCCTCTTTCTCTGTATACTGTCTTGTACTTCTTCAGTCCACTACCAGGTCTCCTTGTACTACTTCCTCCATCCACATGTCACACCAAGCACCTTTCTAGCAGTCACTCTTAGTAGCTCTGCTGTACCTAACCAGATATGTGGTAAATTGACAGTACCACCCAGTGTCTGTCTTAACTCTTTCTTGAACTCCACCTCACAATCACCCTTTTACAATTCACACCACGTGATTCTTGCTGCTGAACTCACACTCCCCCTCTTCTTGATCACCAATATCATCCTGCAGACCAACATTCTATGCTGCCTAAATATACTTTCCCCTTCACCACTTTACTGTCTCCAATCTCCTTCAAAATGGCCCTCCTATGTTGGATATATTCCACCTGTGTGCATCTTACTGCAGTCTTGTAACTCACTCTGTGCTCCTCCCTTATGTTATAGTACATATTCACCACAGCCATATCCATCTGTTTTGCAAAATCCACTGCCATCTCACTGTCTGCATTCCTTTTAACACCATGCATACCCACCACTCCCACAGACCCTCTATTCCCTTCACCAACATGCCCATTGACATCTGCTGCACTGACCACTCTGACACCACCCTTGGGTACTGTCATCATAACATCATACAAATGACTTCACATTTCTCTTTGTCATCCATCACACAACCAAGCTGTGTAGCATATGAGCCTCCACCAACCGTGAGGCACATACCCCAGTACAACACCGGGGTATAGCAGCCAACATGCTGAAGGTGGGTGGCACCCACACAATGGACAGGGACCATGCAGGTAAGGGCCCAGTGAGAATTAGTACACTAATGTATCAGACATACTTGAATCTGTATTGTATCTACATCCATGTGTTAAGTCCGATTGCAGTTGTGGATGGGGTTTTCTAATGCACAGAGTTGCACATCTATGGTGAGGACAGAATATTGTATATTATTGGTGTTTGTACTGTAAATGTGCAGACATGTTGCACCCATCCTGAACCAAGGCCACATGTGAGTCTACTGACAATACCTCTCTCTCTCACAACTACCTAGGACCCTCTATTCTGCATATGGGACAGTAGCCTGAAGCTGGTGAGTATGACATTGTTCTGGCATGGCCTGGCAATACCCCAGGCATGTGAAGGGCATGCAATTTACCATGCACACAACTATCAGTAATAGCTATATTGCTTTATGTGCATGTTCACTTGTGGTGGGGTTAACTGCATTGCATCACAGTGGCCACCACTGGGGCCTATCTGAGGTGAATTCAATATTCCTGTAGCATACCTCACAACTTGTCAGTGCAAGACGTCTGAACAGAGGCCAGCACAATGGGATGGACAAATGGCCTAAGGTAGGGACATGTGCATCACATTACCGGTATACAGTGTGTATAAATTGTGCACACACCCCTGTTAAGATGCAAGGTGTTTCTGATACATACAAAATGGGACCATAATATGTCAGTCCACACCTCTTCCAACCTATAATGTGATTCATAACATGAACAGTTCACTTGTAAAACCAAGCATCTGGACTCATGTATTGCACCTACAAGGCCAGCCACCTGAGAGGATGGCAGACATCATATCAGCACAATGTTTCAGTCAGGTATGATACCTGATGCTGCCATATGTATCAGTACATTCACTGTGGCCCATTTGGCTACAATATCACATACATGGGCATTGTTAAACCACACAAACCACTTCCAACCACATATAGGTTGCAAACATCTAGATATTCCAGACACATCTGTACAGAGGACTGTACAATGGTTTAACTTGCTGCATGTGAGGCAGATGCTGTTACCACACTATATAAAGTAATAGCATTGGGAGGTGGTCATCAGCCGTGTATAGTACACACATCAAAATGGTATAAGCCACACAAGATATGATCCTTGCGCACACACACACACACACACACACACACACACACACACACACACACACACACACACAAAGTAGCCAATATTGGGATTAGAACTCCAGCCTAGCCAGTTATTTCTACTATAGTGCTACACAGTTATCAGACACACCACAGAGCTTATACATTTTCACCTACTCCAAAGGTACTTCTAAGGTGGATGACATCAACAGGACCACTTAATTGGAGTGAAGGGAAGTGTAAAGGGTGGCACAGAAGTCAAAAATGGTATAACTCACACACTACATAATTCTCACACACACACATACACACTCACATTTAAACCATTGCCAGTAGTGAAATTGGAACTCCTGCCTATCTGGTTATTTCTACAATAGTGCTATGCAGTTATCAGACATGCCACAGAGCTTACACATGTTCACCTACTCCAAAGAGACTTCTGAGGTGGATGACATCAACAGGCCTACTACACTGGAATCACTCCAGAAACATGCTAGCAAGTACGGTAGATGCACAGGCCAAAGCAACTTGAATGTAAGCAAAAAGGAGAGAAGGCCAGCACCAGGGACACGAAGCAAAAATTATTTATTGAAATTACCAGACGGGTTTCAACATATAGCTTTCTTCAGTGGTTATACATAGTCAGCAGTTAACAAACTGCATTTATATGTGATACCCAATTAAGCAACGATTGACATAATTTCCTGTGAGAGGAACCAAGATGAATAGTTCATACAAAGTGTTACAAAATATATGAATATACGTGCATGAATAGAAAACTGCATACAAAAATAAATAATACAATGTATACTGAATAATAAAGAAAATAAAAATATACTAATAAATTGTAAAACTAACTACTAAATATTCAGCATAATCCTAAACACAGTTTCATAACTTGTCATTAAGACCTGATGGAAAAAGACCACCTAATTTGACTATCCATTTCTTTTCTTTGGTATTCAATAAATTGTGCCATCCTATTCTGAAACATTTATTTCCAAAAATTCTATCAATAATGGTAAAAGTAAATTTAGCTGTTTTGTGAGTCAGTGAGTGCTTGTACAAAGCATTGGTCATTCTACCATTTGTAATGTCTCCCAGATGTTCTGACATCTGACATCTGAACTGTCTGGATGTTTGACCAATGTAGAATGCTTGACATGTACAAGTTGCCAAACAAATAACCCACTCACTTCCACAATTAGCAAAACACTTAATATCAAATAATTTACCTGTATTTTTACTGGTAAAATTCTTAGTCTTAAAAATGTGTTTACAGAAGGAGCAATGCCCACATGGATAGCACCCCACTATTTTATATAATGTACTCTAACTATATATGCAAAAAACAGAATTCAACCATACCAATTCTTGTACATGCAAAGGATGTATATAATGTCTATAATGCCAACCAATAATAATCTGAAATCATGTTATATTAATTGAATACATAAGTGAATAATACAATACTGTGAACCTAGATTGGTTCAGTTGTTGCAAATAGTTACAGAATCCCAATTGGAACCTCACTGGCTCATGTGCACTCTTGATGTCAAGTCTCTATATACCTGTATTCCCCATTGGGCTGGATTGCTGGCATTGGAATTTTGGCTTAATAGAACAAATATCTATCCTCCTGGTTTTAATACCCTTTTAGTTTGCATGGCTGAACATGTACTTACCAGGAATATTTTTTATTTCCAAGATCAATGCTATTGGCAAATTCAGGGCACTGTGATGGGGGCATCTTTTGCCCCTATTTATGCAGATGTATTTATGGGGTATATAGAGGAACAGATCATCTATGATGGTATGCATAATTTATTTTTACCTGAGATTGACATCTAGCTCCGTTATCTGGATGACTGTTGGCTAGTTTGGAAAGGGGGCCCAGAATATCTCCAGGAATTTGTAGAGTATCTCAATTGTAACAAGTGGGGAGTTGAATTCACTGTTAATTACAACATACAAGAAATTTATTTTTTGGACATACATTTGGAGCATAAACCAGATCATACTCTAAGAACAAAGGTTTACAGGAAGTATCCACAATATACATTACTACATGCCTCCAGTCTTCATCCCAGACACACTATCAATAATATTCCCAAATCGCAGTTTCTTAGAATCAGAAGAATTTGCTCTTCAGAGCAAGACCTCAATATATGTCATCAGGATCTTACCAATAGATTTTTAGAAAGAGGGTACAAGCAGGACAATGTTAAAACCGCATCAACATGGGCTTGTAATCAATCGAGGGACAGCTTATAGACATACAAATCCAAACATATTAGGGCTAATCAAGATACCATCAGGCTGGTTGCAACATTCAGAAGGAATATTCATCAGTTCACTCAAATTATTAACAAACATTGGAATGTATTTAAAAGTAACATACGACTTGATGACTGGTTGGGGGACAGATGTCAGTTTTTGTACAGAAAAGGAAAAACCCTGGGGTCACACTTTTCACATTACAAAAGGACCATGACCAAAGTGAGCATGTGTCACCAAACCACTTTTCAGGGGATAAATTAGTGGGGTGCTATCCATGTGGGCATTGCTCCTTCTGTAAACACATTTTTAAGACTAAGAATTTTACCAGTAAAAATACAGGTAAATTATTTGATATTAACTGTTTTGCTAACTGTGGAAGCGAGTGGGTTATTTATTTGGCAACTTGTACATGTCAAGCATTCTACATTGGTCAAACATCCAGACAGTTCACATGTCGGATGTCAGAACATCTGGGAGACATTAGAAATGGTAGAATGACCAATGCTTTGTACAAGCACTCACTGATTCACAAAACAGCTAAATTTACTTTTACCATTATTGATAGAATTTTTGGAAATAAATGTTTCAGAATAGGATGGCACAATTTATTGAATACCAAAGAAAAGAAATGGATAGTCAAATTAGGTGGTCTTTTTCCACCAGGTCTTAATGACAAGTTATGAAACTGTGTTTAGGATTATGCTGAATATTTAGTAGTTAGTTTTACAATTTATTAGTATATTTTTATTTTCTTTATTATTCAGTATACATTGTATTATTTATTTTTGTATGCAGTTTTCTATTCGTGCACGTATATTCATATATATATATATATATATATATATTCATATATATATATATATATATATATATGCATTTTGTAGCACTTTGTATGAACTATTCATCTTTGTTCCTCTCACAGGAAATGATGTCAATCATTGCTTAATTGGGTATCACATATAAATGCAGTTTGTTAACTGCTGACTATGTATAACCACTGAAGAAAGCTATATGCTGAAACCGGTCTGGTAATTTCAATAAATAATTTTTGCTTCATGTCCCTGGTGCTGGCCTTCTCTCCTTTCTACAACACTGGAGTAAGGGGAAGTGTAAAGGGTTGTAAAGAAGTTTAAAATGGTATAACCCACACAGTACATGATTCTCACACAAACACACACTCACACATCCAAACAGTTGCCAGTAGTGAGATTAGAACTCCTGCCTATCTAGTTATTTCTACTATAGTGCTATGCAGTTATCAGGCACGCCAAAGAGCTTATACATTTTCACTTAGTCCAAAGGTACTTCTAAGATGGATGACATCAACAGGACTACTAAATTGGGGTGAGGGGAAGTGTGAAGGGTAGTACACAGACAAAAATGGTATAATCCAGACAATACATGATTCACACACACACACACACACACACACACACACACACACACACACACACACATGCACACACACATGCATACACGCACACACACGCACACACACACACACACACACACACACACACACACACACACACACACACACACACACACACACACACACACACTTGCCAGTACTGGGATTAGAACTCCTGCCTATTTAATTATGTCTATTATAGTGTTACGCAGTTGCCGCACACAGTACAGAGCTTACTGAACTTTCAAATGGCCAAAGCTGCTGATAACTGCACAGCTGAGGTAAAGTATAATAGGTGGCAAAAAGTCTGCCTTCAGTTTCACCCTTACATCTTGCTAGTTCTTTCTTTCTTGCACTTCAGATAGCATTATAGTTTGGCACTTCACCAGGTTATTGTATAAATAAATGTGGCACACCTGGGAGACATCAGTAGTAGTCATTCATCACAGAAGTAGCTCCAGTACTTACTAGTTATGCCAACCCCTCTTGGCATGATTGAAGTGCAGTTTTCTGTGCTTTCACCCATTAACCTGGTGCACTTGTCTATTCTGAGGCACTGTTGCAACTGCCTTATGTACACACACAACCATCTCATCTAAACTCCAAACAGTCAGACCTATGAGTGTTACCCATATATCACCCAATGTAGACATATGCACTCTCCAGCAAAGTAAACTAGAAACAGGAAACCAATGCAAAGGCAAGAAGTAACAAAATATTCCCAGTAATAGCGTAGTAAAACTTTAATAACCACTTTCGTCTAGAGACTTCATCAGAATACAAAATAATAAAATCAGCCTGCTTTAAATAACACTCCACATGAACAATTAAACAATTAATCAATTAAAAAAATGTATGATTGTTTTAAAAACTACTGACAATCAATTGAATAGTGATGTGGAAATGTTCTTATCTATACATAGTTTACTATCCTTTAAAAAACACTTGATATTAACGGCTTCATTTAAGCCTGGATGTTTGTCTGATCTTGGTCTGATTTGCCACAAGGTTTCTCTTTGCTCTACGTAATTCTTAAAATCACCCCCTCTTAAATCTGCTTTAACCACCTCAATTACTGTAAACAAAAATTTCTTAAAGTTTTTACAAACCAAGGAATGTTTAAACAGGGCATTAGTCTCATTGTGAGTTTTGATACTATATATGTGCTCACGAATACGTGTTTTTAAACACCTGGTGGTCATTCCCACATAAAAAGCAGAACAAGAACTGCAGGTACTGATGTGAATAACCCCTTTTGTACAACAGTTGACATGTTCAGGCACTTGAAAGGTCTTGTCTATAGTGTCAATAACTATTAAAGGTCCTTGAGCTATATACCTACACATATTACAGTTGTAGCAAGGAAACATGCCTTTCGTAGTAGCATTATTAGTTTCCTGTTTTGGTTTGTTGTTTTCCAATGCCTTCTTGATGTTATAAGTGTTCCTGAAAACAAAATTAGGTTTATTTCCTAAAACTTTGGAAATTTCATAATTTCCTTGTATGATTTTCCAATTTTTTTCTATTAAATTTTTTATATGAACACCATAAACACTCATATCCAAGGAACAAACCAATTTGTTAAAAACTTGTGTTTCTTCTGATTTTTTAAAAAAACCCATAGTATTGTTAGGTTCATTATTATTCAACAACGCTGAGTAGTGTGATGTTCGCGTGTCTAAAACCTCTTTAATGGTGTCTTCTAACATTTTCGTTGCATACCCTCTTCTAATGAACATGTTTTTGATAAATTCAATTTCTTCTATTAGATCTTGTTCGTTTGATGTCATTCTACATGCCCTGATAAATTGCCCCTTGGGAATGTTCCTAATGGTATGCTTGGGATGCGCGCTTTGAAAATGAACATAACTATTGGTAAAGGTCTCTTTTCGGTATATTTTACTATTAAACTTATTATCTATGGTGTCCCACCAGAAGAAAATATCTAAAAAATTAATAGATAGCCCTGAACAACCTAAAGTGAATTTTAAAAAACTTCCTGATCTATTTATGTCAATAAGAAAATTGTCAACTGTGTTCTTGTTGCCCTTTATAATAAAAATTAAATCATCAACAAATCTATAATATGTTTTTTATGTGGGAATGACCACCAGGTGTTTAAAAACATGTATTCGTGAGCACATATATAGTATCAAATCTCACGATGAGACTAATGCCCTGTTTAAACATTCCTTGGTTTGTAAAAACTTTAAGAAATTTTTGTTTACAGTAATTGAGGTGGTTAAAGCAGATTTAAGAGGGGGTGATTTTAGGAATTACGTAGAGCAAAGAGAAACCTTGTGGCAAATCAGACTAAGATCAGACAAACATCCAGGCTTAAATGAAACCGTTAATATCAAGTGTTTTTTAAAGGATAGTAAACTATGTATAGATAAGAACATTTCCACATCACTATTCAATTGATTGTCAGTAGTTTTTAAAACAATCATACATTTTTTTAATTGATTAATTGTTTAATTGTTCATGTGGAGTGTTATTTAAAGCAGGCTGATTTTATTATTTTGTATTCTGATGAAGTCTCTAGACGAAAGCGGTTATTAAAGTTTTACTATGCTATTACTGGGAATTTTTTGTTATTTCTTGCCTTTGCATTGGTTTCCTGTTTCTAGTTTACGTGGTTCGTTTATTAGTGGTATTTCGTTTGGTTTGGTTTGTTCACCACTTATGGAAGAGGAAATCGATGAGCAGCTACTAAATTTGAGTACACATCCCACTCCGGGTAATGATTCCAGCAGAGATGTTAACAACCTGCTGGTCTCTACACTGATTGATATCCAGAACTCGCTAAAGTTTTTAGTAGCAAAGGCTACTAATTCATCACCAGCAGCGGCGAATGCCTCCAGCCCGAGTGGTTCATTTAAGGAGTTGGATACCATCACTGAGGTGGAATCAAACAGCAATTTAAGGAACCAAAGAACAACGAGCGAGAATGGATTATCACATCAACACCGGACTGGTGATTCCGGTGTAAAATCTCTATTGGAGACATTTAGTAATCTTTTTGGTAAACTTTCCACTTTTCAACATTCAGTTTGCGACGAGGAAATAAACAAAAAATGCGAACTACTGACCAAACTGTTAAAGAGGTTTCGGTCTTTAACGGTTGAGAATTGCTATTTTGAACGCTGTATACAGTTAAGGATCATGCCGAAAGGGCTTAGATTTTTTAAATGCCCAAACGGCGTTCAAGCTGGCGACCCAATGTTTGGTACTTTAGTTTCATTTTTCAGTGAAGCAGGTATGTCCTTTTTAAAATTACTTATTGATAATAACTCTGCAAAAATGTCATTATTAAGGGATGATATTTGCCAGCTAGAAAGTGAAATTAAAGCAGCCAGCAACGATATAAATCATTTAGATCACTTCAACAAAGTATTTGAAGAAGTTGAAAGACATTCAACCGAAATTATAAATAGGAAACACGCTAAATTGGAGCGGGATATTTCCGCTTACAAAACAAATTCAGCATATAATTATTTTGCTCCTGGCAACAAGGAATATACATCTAAAGCACCATCATTTTATTCTGTAAACAAAGGGAACTACAGTTCAGTAGTGAACAGCAGGGAAAATACTGTTGATTCTAACTTTAATGGAAGAAAACATTTTCTAACTATGAATTCTGACATCTCGGGTGGTGCTTCTAAAAACATTAATCAGACTGATAACACCGAACAGTCTGATATTAATGTTACTGACAAGAGCGCCACCGATGATCATGCCAGCAAGGTTAAGACTGACGATTCTAGTTCTAAAACTGCTACCAGTGTCTTGCTTGATTCTTCAAACATTTTTTTAGGCAAGAAAGCACCAACGGTGAAGAAAACAGTGTTCACAAGGAGTCGGACTTTTCTGGGTTCGAACTCATCAGGAGACGAGATTTAACCCGACAATTAGATTACTTTGACATCATTAATTTAACAGACACTGTCTTTGATAATGACGAACTAAAGGTACTAAGGTTGGGTTTTAATTTTGTACCCACCACTAAGGCAGATTTTGGTAAAACTGTTGTGGACATTAAAAAATTCGTTAGAAAATTAAATCTTTCATATATATTACACGACATTCCTGAAACAAGTAAAGCACTTAAAAAACCTTCAACTTATAATCCATCATTAGTGCACACAATTAAGGTGTTTGAAGAGGCATGTTTGCAGGAACTTGAGTGTGTTTTAAGTAAGAATGCTAGACACGAATACAACTTAAACTTTAATGAAAGAAAGGCTTTCAATGAGTTACATAAGAAAAACAACACCTTGAGATTCATGAGGAGTGACAAAGGTGGTAATATTGTCATTATGACACAGGATACATATACCTTGAAAATGACACAATTATTGGAAAATCAGGATGAGTATGAAATTATTTCATTATATGACATTAAGAAAAAGCAAAGATTAATACATTCTTTTTTATATGAGGCTTTAATGTCTAATGAAATTGATTTGGACGTTTATGAATTCTGTGTCATAGAAAATCCAAGAACTGGTGTTCTTTTCGGTATTCCGAAAACACACAAAAGTCTTATAGACCCACCATTTAGACCAATAGTGTCTTCACCTCACTCCGTAACAGAAGGAATTTCACTTATAATAGATGCTACATTAGGTCCCTTGGTTTCTAAACAAGATTCTTTCATTAAAGACTCTTGGCACTTTTTAAATAAATTGAATGATTTTGCTGCCACTAATATTTTTGATCCGGAGAGCCACATTATTTTTACAGTAGACGTTGTTTCCTTATACACTTGTATCCCCCATGAAGAAGGAGTTGAAGCCGTACGTACCTTATTAAGTAAGAATAATGAATTTAGTACAAGTCAAATTTCCACCATTTGTAGGTTTTTAGATATTTTGTTGCATCATAATTATTTTTTGTTTGGGAAAACATTTTACAGACAAAAAAGGGGTGTAGCGATGGGGTCTCCAGCCGCACCATCCTACGCGAATTTAGTAATATCCTGGTGGGAAGAAGTTTTTTTAAGTTTATTAAAAATTAAATTTCACATAGTTTTATATTATAGATTTGTTGATGATTTAATTTTTATTATAAAGGGCAACAAGAACACAGTTGACAATTTTCTTATTGACATAAATAGATCAGGAAGTTTTTTAAAATTCACTTTAGGTTGTTCAGGGCTATCTATTAATTTTTTAGATATTTTCTTCTGGTGGGACACCATAGATAATAAGTTTAATAGTAAAATATACCGAAAAGAGACCTTTACCAATAGTTATGTTCATTTTCAAAGCGCGCATCCCAAGCATACCATTAGGAACATTCCCAAGGGGCAATTTATCAGGGCATGTAGAATGACATCAAACGAACAAGATCTAATAGAAGAAATTGAATTTATCAAAAACATGTTCATTAGAAGAGGGTATGCAACGAAAATGTTAGAAGACACCATTAAAGAGGTTTTAGACAAGCGAACATCACACTACTCAGCGTTGTTGAATAATAATGAACCTAACAATACTATGGGTTTTTTTAAAAAATCAGAAGAAACACAAGTTTTTAACAAATTGGTTTGTTCCTTGGATATGAGTGTTGATGGTGTTCATATAAAAAATTTAATAGAAAAAAATTGGAAAATCATACAAGGAAATTATGAAATTTCCAAAGTTTTAGGAAATAAACCTAATTTTGTTTTCAGGAACACTTATAACATCAAGAAGGCATTGGAAAACAACAAACCAAAACAGGAAACTAATAATGCTACTACGAAAGGCATGTTTCCTTGCTACAACTGTAATATGTGTAGGTATATAGCTCAAGGACCTTTAATAGTTATTGACACTATAGACAAGACCTTTCAAGTGCCTGAACATGTCAACTGTTGTACAAAAGGGGTTATTTACATCAGTACCTGCAGTTCTTGTTCTGCTTTTATGTGGGAATGACCACCAGGTGTTTAAAAACACGTATTCGTGAGCACATATATAGTATCAAAACTCACAATGAGACTAATGCCCTGTTTAAACATTCCTTGGTTTGTAAAAACTTTAAGAAATTTTTGTTTACAGTAATTGAGGTGGTTAAAGCAGATTTAAGAGGGGGTGATTTTAGGAATTACGTAGAGCAAAGAGAAACCTTGTGGCAAATCAGACTAAGATCAGACAAACATCCAGGCTTAAATGAAGCCGTTAATATCAAGTGTTTTTTAAAGGATAGTAAACTATGTATAGATAAGAACATTTCCACATCACTATTCAATTGATTGTCAGTAGTTTTTAAAACAATCATACATTTTTTTAATTGATTAATTGTTTAATTGTTCATGTGGAGTGTTATTTAAAGCATGCTGATTTTATTATTTTGTATTCTGATGAAGTCTCTAGACGAAAGCGGTTATTAAAGTTTTACTACGCTATTACTGGGAATTTTTTGTTACTTCTTGCCTTTGCATTGGTTTCCTGTTTCTAGTTTACTCTCCAGCAAAGACTGCACTAGCAAGTCAAGAGGATATGATCAACACCTGCACCACACCATGTGGCATACATAGCTCACCATGACACCCACATTGACAGCCATGACATACAGTGAAAAGCCACATACCTACCTTCACAAAGGTAGTCAATGGACATTTACCCAAACAACACAGATCAGCAAGACAGACACTCAGATACCATGACATGGCACATGCCAAGGGACACATATTTCATCTACACAGTGTGCCCCTCAACCTAAGCTTCTAAGGCTAACCACCTTGCACAATACAGTGATCATGGGTAACTCAATACTGAGGCACTCAATTATCCCACTCACTAAGTTAAATATGGAGCAGGTAACAGCCAAATATCTATCATGTGCCAGCATCCAACACATGACACAGCCAGTCATGGCACTCCACAACAACTACAAGTATCACTCTGTATCCATGTGGGTGTGAATGATCTGGGACACACCTCCCTGGACTACATCACAAGAGACATGGTTGAACTCTCTGATTATGTGGTCCAGACAGGTGTGACAGTAGCCCTGAGCAGTATACTGCTGTCACCCAGAATGATGCTGCAGTACTATCAACAGATGATTGCCTGCAACATTGGCCTACATGTTTTGTGTCATTCTCAGGGGATCCAGTATCTCTGCTTGGGATAACATGATTGACAGACCTCAATGACTTGCCACAGATGTCCTACATCTGTCAGCCCTGAGTTTCCAGGTACTGGCTAAGTGTCTTGCCACCCCTATAATGCCATTTAGGCAGTGTTCCAAATGTAATTACCACTATAACAGCTAGACATGCATGCAATCTGAGGGTCATGCTGCTCAACAGTAGACATCTGTCAGGATGCAGTCACTCAAAGCACTCTTTGGAGTTGAGGACATTAACATTTCTGCTGTAATGGAGAGGTGGTTCACAGCAGCAGACAGCAGCCCTGCAATAACAGGCTATAACGCATTTCACAGCTGTCAGCCTCCAAACATGGACCAAACCACACCTCCACAGGTGATGCTGTCTCCATATTCATTATGGATAGGAACACCTCCAGAGTAGTATCCCAGCATAATGCATCGGAGATACTCCCGGTACAACTGCCTTGTGGTAATAGTGCAATCTAGGCCATAGCCTGCTCTGGGTCCACATCTATGTCCCTAGACTGTCAATGCACATTCCTCAACACTCTGCCATCTATGAAGGTCCAATGCAACACTGTCATAGTAGGAAACTTCAACTACCCTTCCATCACCTGGGGAAAGTAGCCAAATGCCAGTACAGGGGCCTAACACTTCCTGGAATTCATAATTTTCAATGCCCTGGACTGGCTCATACTGATCTCTGGTAGAGGATGCAACAACCTTGACCTGTGTTGACTACTTATATATGGAACTGTTGCTCATCCACAGTTGTCAATCCCTACCAGGTGAGATCCACACAGGCTGTAATCAACATGGAATTCAACATGTAAGCCACACACCCCCACAAAGGTAACCACCTTGCAAAAACCTCTCCAAAGCTCACTTTGCAGCCATAAAAATGGGAATGGATGACTTCCCTACACCCATGGCAATGGAAAATAGCTGCATGACTGTTGAATCATACACATATGCACTGTACAAACAGGTACATCAATGCATGGTACTAACCATAGCCAACAGAATCCAAACACTGTCCTCCAAACACTGGGAGATAATGTGATGGTCTCCTGCCATTACTAAAGTGTACAACAGAAGGAGGACACTGTTGCAGAAAAGGGTAGTGTCCCATGACTGTTGAACCCCCTTATTAGTCTCAAACACAACTTGGGATCCCTCATGGAATCCCCTACAGGCATCTATGAAGGCGGAAATGCAACAGACACTGACAACAATCACAAAAGCCTTTGATAGTTATATCAACAACCTCCACAGCATTAAACACAAGTGCTGTGAGTTACTCCACAATGCTAATTCCTATCCTGAGACAACAGATATTGGCCACTGTCTTGGCAACACATTCAGTGCCAGCTTTACCCCTCTCTCCCCCCACAAGTGTAATATCACAATGGCAGATGAATAGCATGCACCCAGTAGTACTGCAGGCCAGGTTAGAACTGCATCGTACATAGGCAAGAATACAGCTTCCATGGGACACCAACATATTCATGGCTGTGTTCTACATGACATACAAAGCGACCTTGGACCAAATCTGTGGGCAGGGGGTCTCAGAGGAGAATGACTGCTCATCCAGCCTATGTTGAGAGTGCCACTGCTGCAGTAACCAGGTGCATGTTTCGGTCTGTAATGGATGCACAGGCATGTAATGAGCATAACACCTGACAAATGTGCTGGCTGGTTAAAGAGCATCTACCTGATGAACTCATTGGGGTCCTGTGTGAGGGCAATAAGATTGCTGATGGATGTTGTGATCAGGTCATGGCACTCCTCCACCGTAGACAATCTGTGCTTGAATGTTTGACTGATGGGAGGCAGCAGCCGCATGGAGGTAGCTCAGCATGACGATCATCTGGGCATGCACGTGGCCATGCACATCACACTCCCGTATGGGCAGTTACACCAGTAATACTGAGGGTGGTGCGATGTCCACGCCAAGATGCAGCATGCCTTCGGCATGTGTTTCTGGCTAGTCCCAACAGGACCTTGAAAATGACACAATTATTGGAAAATCAGGATGAGTATGAAATTATTTCATTATATGACATTAAGAAAAAGCAAAGATTAATACATTCTTTTTTATATGAGGCTTTAATGTCTAATGAAACTGATTTGGACGTTTATGAATTCTGTGTCATAGAAAATCCAAGAACTGGTGTTCTTTTCGGTATTCCGAAAACACACAAAAGTCTTATAGACCCACCATTTAGACCAATAGTGTCTTCACCTCACTCCGTAACAGAAGGAATTTCACTTATAATAGATGCTACATTAGGTCCCTTGGTTTCTAAACAAGATTCTTTCATCAAAGATTCTTGGCATTTTTTAAATAAATTGAATGAATTCGCTGCTACCAATATTTTTGATCCGGAGACCCACATTATTTTTACAGTAGACGTTGTTTCCTTATACACTTGCATCCCCCATGAAGAAGGAGTTGAAGCCGTACGCACTTTATTAAGTAAAAGTAATGAATTTAGTACTAGTCAAATTTCAACTATTTGTAGGTTTTTAGATATTTTGTTGTATCATAATTATTTTTTGTTTGGGAAAACATATTACAGACAAATAAGGGGTGTAGCGATGGGGTCTCCAGCACCATCCTAAATTTAGTAATATCCTGGTGGGAAGTAGTTTTTTTAAGTTTATTAAAAATTAAATTTCACATAGTTTTATATTATAGATTTGTTGATGATTTAATTTTTATTATAAAGGGCAACAAGAACACAGTTGACAATTTTCTTATTGACATAAATAGATCAGGAAGTTTTTTAAAATTCACTTTAGGTTGTTCAGGGCTATCTATTAATTTTTTAGATATTTTCTTCTGGTGGGACACCATAGATAATAAGTTTAATAGTAAAATATACCGAAAAGAGACCTTTACCAATAGTTATGTTCATTTTCAAAGCATCCCAAGCATACCATTAGGAACATTCCCAAGGGGCAATTTATCAGGGCATGTAGAATGACATCAAACGAACAAGATCTAATAGAAGAAATTGAATTTATCAAAAACATGTTCATTAGAAGAGGGTATGCAACGAAAATGTTAGAAGACACCATTAAAGAGGTTTTAGACAAGCGAACATCACACTACTCAGCGTTGTTGAATAATAATGAACCTAACAATACTATGGGTTTTTTTAAAAAATCAGAAGAAACACAAGTTTTTAACAAATTGGTTTGTTCCTTGGATATGAGTGTTGATGGTGTTCATATAAAAAATTTAATAGAAAAAAATTGGAAAATCATACAAGGAAATTATGAAATTTCCAAAGTTTTAGGAAATAAACCTAATTTTGTTTTCAGGAACACTTATAACATCAAGAAGGCATTGGAAAACAACAAACCAAAACAGGAAACTAATAATGCGAAAGGCATGTTTCCTTGCTACAACTGTAATATGTGTAGGTATATAGCTCAAGGACCTTTAATAGTTATTGACACTATAGACAAGACCTTTCAAGTGCCTGAACATGTCAACTGTTGTACAAAAGGGGTTATTTACATCAGTACCTGCAGTTCTTGTTCTGCTTTTTATGTGGGAATGACCACCAGGTGTTTAAAAACACGTATTCGTGAGCACATATATAGTATCAAAACTCACAATGAGACTAATGCCCTGTTTAAACATTCCTTGGTTTGTAAAAACTTTAAGAAATTTTTGTTTACAGTAATTGAGGTGGTTAAAGCAGATTTAAGAGGGGGTGATTTTAGGAATTACGTAGAGCAAAGAGAAACCTTGTGGCAAATCAGACTAAGATCAGACAAACATCCAGGCTTAAATGAAGCCGTTAATATCAAGTGTTTTTTAAAGGATAGTAAACTATGTATAGATAAGAACATTTCCACATCACTATTCAATTGATTGTCAGTAGTTTTTAAAACAATCATACATTTTTTTAATTGATTAATTGTTTAATTGTTCATGTGGAGTGTTATTTAAAGCATGCTGATTTTATTATTTTGTATTCTGATGAAGTCTCTAAAGCGGACGAAGCGGTTATTAAAGTTTTACTACGCTACTGGGAATCTTTTGTTACTTCTTGCCTTTGTATTGGTTTCCTGTTTCTAGTCTACTCTCCAGCAAAGACTGCACTAGCAAGTCAAGAGGATATGATCAACACCTGCACCACACCATGTGGGATACATAGCTCACCATGACACCCACATTGACAGCCATGACATACAGTGAAAAGCCACATACCTACCTTCACAAAGGTAGTCAATGGACATTTACCCAAACAACACAGATCAGCAAGACAGACACTCAGATACCATGACATGGCACATGCCAAGGGACACATATTTCATCTACACAGTGTGCCCCTCAACCTAAGCTTCTAAGGCTAACCACCTTGCACAATACAGTGATCATGGGTAACTCAATACTGAGGCACACAAATATCCCACTCACTAAGTTAAATATGGAGCAGGTAACAGCCAAATATCTATCATGTGCCAGCATCCAACACATGACACAGCCAGTCATGGCACTCCACAACAACTACAAGTATCACTCTGTATCCATGTGGGTGTGAATGATCTGGGACACACCTCCCTGGACTACATCACAAGAGACATGGTTGAACTCTCTGATTATGTGGTCCAGACAGGTGTGACAGTAGCCCTGAGCAGTATACTGCTGTCACCCAGAATGATGCTGCAGTACTATCAACAGATGATTGCCTGCAACATTGGCCTACATGTTTTGTGTCATTCTCAGGGGATCCAGTATCTCTCTGCTTGGGATAACATGATTGACAGACCTCAATGACTTGCCACAGATGTCCTACATCTGTCAGCCCTGAGTTTCCAGGTACTGGCTAAGTGTCTTGCCACCCCTATAATGCCATTTAGGCAGTGTTCCAAATGTAATTACCACTATAACAGCTAGACATGCATGCAATCTGAGGGTCATGCTGCTCAACAGTAGACATCTGTCAGGATGCAGTCACTCAAAGCACTCTTTGGAGTTGAGGACATTAACATTTCTGCTGTAATGGAGAGGTGGTTCACAGCAGCAGACAGCAGCCCTGCAATAACAGGCTATAACGCATTCCACAGCTGTCAGCCCCCAAACATGGACCAAACCACACCTCCACAGGTGGTGCTGTCTCCATATTCATTATGGATAGGAACACCTCCAGAGTAGTATCCCAGCATAATGCATCGGAGATACTCCCGGTACAACTGCCTTGTGGTAATAGTGCAATCTAGGCCATAGCCTGCTCTGGGACCACATCTATGTCCCTAGACTGTCAATGCACATTCCTCAACACCCTGCCATCTATGAAGGTCCAATGCAACACTAACATAGTAGGAAACTTCAACTACCCTTCCATCACCTGGGGAAAGTAGCCAAATGCCAGTACAGTGGCCTAACACTTCCTGGAATTCATAATTTTCAATGCCCTGGACTGGCTCATACTGACCTCTGGTAGAGGATGCAACAACCTTGACCTGTGTTAACTACTTATATATGGAACTGTTGCTCATCCACAGTTGTCAATCCCTACCAGGTGAGATCCACACAGGCTGTAATCAACATGGAATTCAACATGTAAGCCACACACCCCCACAAAGGTAACCACCTTGCAAAAACCTCTCCAAAGCTCACTTTGCAGCCATAAAAACAGGGATGGATGACTTCCCTGCACCCATGTCAATGGGAAATAGCTGCATGACTGTTGAATCATACACATATGCACTGTACAAACAGGTACATCAATGCATGGTACTAGCCATAGCCAACAGAATCCAAACACTGTCCTCCAAACACTGGGAGATAATGTGATGGTCTCCTGCCATTACTAAAGTGTACAACAGAAGGAGGACACTGTTGCAGAAAAGGGTAGTGTCCCATGACTGTTGAACCCCCTTATTAGTCTCAAACACAACTTGGGATCCCTCATGGAATCCCCTACAGGCATCTATGAAGGCAGAAATGCAGCAGACACTGACAATAATCACAAAAGCCTTTAATAGTTATATCAACAACCTCCACAGCATTAAACACAAGTGCTGTGAGTTACTCCACAATGCTAATTCCTATCCTGAGACAACAGATATTGGCCACTGTCTTGGCAACACATTCAGTGCCAGCTTTACCCCTCTCTCCCCCCACAAGTGTAATATCGCAATGGCAGAGGAATAGCATGCACCCAGTAGTACTGCAGGCCAGGTTAGAACTGCATCATACATAGGCAAGAATACAGCTTCCATGGGACACCAACATATTCATGGCTGTGTTCTACATGACATACAAAGTGACCTTGGACCAAATCTGTGGGCAGGGGGTCTCAGAGGAGAATGACTGCTCATCCAGCCCATGTTGAGAGTGCCACTGCTGCAGTAACCAGGTGCATGTTTCGGTCTGTAATGGATGCACAGGCATGTAATGAACGTAACACCTGACAAATGTGCTGGTTGGTTAAAGAGCATCTACCTGATGAACTCATTGGGGTCCTGTGTGAGGGCAATAAGATTGCTGATGGATGTTGTGATCAGGTCATGGCACTCCTCCACCGTAGACAATCTGTGCTTGAATGTTTGACTGATGGGAGGCAGCAGCCGCATGGAGGTAGCTCAGCATGACGATCATCTGGGCATGCACGTGGCCATGCACATCACACTCCCGTATGGGCAGTTACACCAGTAATACTGAGGGTGGTGCGATGTCCACGCCAAGATGCAGCATGCCTTCGGCATGTGTTTCTGGCTAGTCCCAACAGGGACGTAGATCCAGTGGGCAACCATCACCATCAGGGAGCAGTACTATGTCCAGCCTTGTCCCTGGTGATGCCCATGATACCTTTGGCAGGTCCAGTGTCTATGTCCATGGTCAGAGATGGTGAATTGCACACCACACCATGATGCTTTGCCAGAGATGGTCTGCACCTGTCGCACCTGGAATTTAGATTACTGGCTAAGGCTCTTGCCACACCTATAGTGCCTTTTTTAGGCAAAGTTCAAAGGACAAAACCACCACCGTAACAGGTACAAGCATGCAAAATCTGAAGGTAATATTCCTCAATGCTAGAAGTCTAAACCTCAAAATGCACTCTCTTGAGGCACTCCTAAAATGGAAAACATTGATATCTGTGCAGTAACTGAGACCTGGTTCAAAGCTCCAGAGAGCACCCCTGCAATACCAGGCTACAACTCCTACCACACATTTCAGCCACCAAACCAGGACTGAAACACTAAAGGTGGAGGAGTGTCCATATTCACCAAGGATATTCACAACACCAGGCTAGTTGCCCAACACAATGTGTCTGAAATTCGCCAGGTGCAACTAACACTAGGTAAGACAGCAATCCAAATTGTAGCTTGCTACAGATCCCCCACCATGCCCCAAGATTCTCACTACACCTTTCTAAACATACTGGAAAATATTAAGATACAACCAAACACCCTAATACTGGGTGAGTTCAACTATCCTGCCATTAACTAGGAAAACTACTTGTGTACCAACACCTTTGCCCAATGGTTCTTGGAATTCATAAATTCCAATGCCCTGGATCAACTAATCCTTAGTCCCACCAGGGGCTCCAATATCCTAGACCTAGTCATTACCAACATGGGAAATCGATGCTCCACATCTATGGTCACCCCCTCGTTGGTCAGGTCTGACCATAAGCTAATCACCTTTGACATCGACATCTCACCCCCCCCCTAGTAAGGAAACCTCCATAAAAAAACTTCTACAAAGCCAACTTCATGCTACTCAAGTCAGAAGTGACAAACTTCATGACACCCATGCAGACAGGAACTGAAAGTTTGACTGCTGAATCCTGTACTAAGGCACTGTACGAGCACATCCACTTGTGCATGAATCATGCTATCCCCAATAGAACCAAGATGCTCTCCTCCAAATGAAGAAGCCAATTTGGTAGTCCCTTGAAATAAGCAAACTTTACAACAAAAGGAAGAAACTGTCGCAGAAAAGAGGAAAATCCCAGGATGCAAAAAACTGCCTTACCCGCCTCAGTAAGAAGCTGAGATCCCTCATAAAATCCTCCAAAGCTAGTTACAAAAATAAAATTGCCAAAGATTCCAAAGACAACCACAAGGCATTCTATAGTTATGTCAGGAATCTAAATGGCAATGCTCAGATATGCTCTGAGCTACAACAGAATGGCATTAAATATACTGATCCCAAGGATATTGTCAATATCCTGGCAGATCTATTCAGTGCAAACTTCACCCCCCCTCTCACCCCCTAAACGGCCCATCTCAATACCGAACGATTGTCAAATTCTTGTAATAATGGCCACACAGCTAAAAAACACACTCTCCAAAGCTAGGAATACAGCATCCATGGGACCAGATGACATCCCAGGCTGTTTACTACATGAACTACAAAATGAACTGGCACCTCACCTAAGTGTCATGTTTAATTATAGCCTCACCTCAGGCTTCATGCCCACTGAGTGGCACACAGCTACATTTATCCCACTCCACAAGGGGGGATCCACTTTGGATACTGAGAACTACCACCACCCCATCAGTTTGACGAGCCTGATCTGCAAGGCCATGGAATGTATTATCATGAAACTTATAAACAAAGACATTGGCAACCTTCAAACACTGGACCCCATGCAGTTTGGTTATGTGAACGGCCGATCTTGTCTCCTGAACCTGATTGACTTCATTGAATCAGTCTCTAGAGCTGTGAACAAGGGTAAGGTGGTCCACACAGCCTATCTGGACCTCGTCAAGACCTTTGACACCATCCCCCACTATGGAATCATAGATAAAGCTGGGCATTAATCCCTACATCACTCGATGGGTTGCCAACTGGCTTACTGATAGAACCCACACTGTAGAATTATCCAACTCCAAATCCAGCTCCAGACAAGTGACAAGTGGAGTACCTCAGGGTTCAGTCCTGGGACCACTCTTGTTTGGAATTTACTTCTCTGAGGTACAGGCCAACACTAAGGGACTCTGGCTAACAGAGTTCGCAGATGACTGTAAACTGGGAGCCATTATTGAATCCCCAAATGATGTGGATATTCTACAAAAGGGCCTTACAGAAACAGATGCTCAGTGCCAGAGTCATGGGCTCAAGCTCAATGCCAAGAAATCTATAGTTATCCCCTTTGGGAAAAAAACATGTCCCCATGAATTACCACATAGGTGGCAGTACATGAAACACCAAAAGTTGATAAGAGACTTAGGGACACAGGCTGACAGTGGTCTCACCTTCAATAACCACATCGCCACAACAGTCAGGAAATCCTTCTATGTGGTGTATCTCATCACTAAGGGCTTTTCATCCAGAAAAAAAAAGAGGCCATTGTCCCACTGTACTCATCCCTCATTAGACCCATTATAGAATGCAATGCCCCATTTAGTATATACCTCTCAAGACATCTGCAACAACTGGAAAGGCCTCAGAAATACCTCACTAAAGGAATCACAGGCCTAAAGCAGATGCCCTATGCTAACCGTCTAAAAAAACTCCACCTATACTCTGTCACATATCATCTACTCAGAGACGATCTCTGCTTAACATATAAGACCAAGCCCAGAGCTGTTGGACATGCTACACTTAAAGAAATCCCAATCCCTCAGAGACACACACTCCAGGGATCTAAACCTTGTCATCACAATGAACAAAACATGCTGGAGGGATAGGTTCCTGACCCAGAGACTCCCCAGACTCTGGAATAGACTGCTCATACATGTCAAGCAGAGCGCCTCTTTAGCCATCTTCAAAAGTAACCTTGATGATTGGATGGGAGATAGGAAATTCACCCTGGGGATCATGTCAGTCACCCTGCTAGACAGGGGTCCAGGGAGATAAATACTGTGGGAAGAAATAGCCAGGGAATTTTTATAGCTAGGCTTGTATAGGCCCTAGGGCTGATAGCCTAGTACTAACCTATGAACCTATGAACCTGCCATGTACAGGCCACAGCTGTCCAAAAACATCAGTGTAGGGCAGCCACATGGCATGTCTGCGTGCATGTAAACACACACACACACACACACACACACACACACACACACACACACACATCACAATCAGTAAAAGGTCACCTCCATACATATGCACCACACTTGCACAGGCCATGCCATTCTCACACCCCAAAAACATATCCATGCTGTCAATTGAATGGCACAGCCTAGGCCTCTGGAAAAACCACACCACACCCTGTGCATATGATGAAACCTGTGCCAGATCCCTGCCATCAAAACCATTGATGCAGGGACATGCATATATGGGTCTGATGCACAGAGTGAACTTACTCAATTTTAGATATGTAATGCTGTGTAAGTTGTGTCATCTGGCATTTGTAAGTGGTACACATCACAGAGTGTGTACAGTGTTAGCCATAATATATTATTGCTATTATTAATGCTGAGTGAATGTGTTCTCACATGCTGTAGCCTGTTTCTGTTCTAGGCATCTGTGTGCCACCAGGATGTGGCCCTGCAGCAAGACCAATGGGTATGGCAGTGTGGTAACACATCAACCATGTCTTAGGCAGGGTACAGCTGTATCTGCATGGATTTCCCATGTCTGTAACACAGTGATTGCATATGCCTCACAGATTATAGGGCTGAGGGTTGTACATAAGTATATGATTTACAACATGTGTTGTAGAGTGGAGAATGGTACATGTTGTGGTTCGGACACACCTCCAATTACTAATAACCACAGCCACAGGTGATATTCATCAGCCAAACACACTGAGATTACAAGTCACACACACACACACACACACACACACACACACACACACACACACACACACACACACACACACACACACACACACACACACACTTGCCAGTACTGAGATCCATAGGTTCATTGCTTCATAGGTTTGTAGTAGGTGAATGGGCCTGAAGGCTCTACAAGGCTAGCACAAGGGAATACCCTGGCATCAGGCCACATGACAATATTCCCCAGTGCGGCTCATGAGTATAGTCACTGGAGTGGTCCCCAGGGGTGGGTATTATATTCCCCATCCACTCATCCAGGTTTCTATTGTGGGTGGCTTGTGATGTGCACTGCTTCACATGTATGTGATTTATATTCCATAACATGGACAGTGTCTGGGTTGTAAACCTGTCCCACAAGCATGTCCTTTAAAGTGTGGAAGTGTTCTTGAGGTCTCTTAGCCATGTTGTGCGGACAGATTGGTATCTTCAGATGCAGCATTCCTGACCTAGTTTGGTGAGACATGGCTGTGCAACTGAGGTAATGACTGCACATACATAGTATGATTCAGGTATTCATTGGAGTTATTGGAGTCTGTCCATACAGGGTATGTGTATAAGGCATGGTATTCTCTTTGTGGGGTACATTTGCAGACTACAGTTGTTGCAGGTGTCCAGTGGGGTACATGGCAAAAGGGCCACTGTACATATTGGGCTACATAGGGGAGGGTACAGGGTGACCATGTCCTTTTACTTGATAGATAACACACACTTAGTCAGGAGATGTAACACATCAAAGTTCTTTCTGATGTCAGTGGCACTGTTGTGGTCAACAGACAGCTGACTGTTAACCTGTGTTCCCATTCTGTTATAACAATGTCACTGTTCAGTGAACTACCACCAATGTATTACTTCATGTGAGCTATGGTGTTCCCAAAGGTAATGGCGGCACATCTTTTGGCATTGAGGTAATGTCCAAGGTTCTGACAACAGTCATAGGTGTTAGAGTGGCCTTTGTGCATGATGTCAACATCGCATGGATTGGGAATGCTACTACCCACCTTACTGTTGTATGCAAACATTTTCAGCCAGGGTGCCTTTGTTTTCTCCTGCACCTCAGAAAATTAGATCCCAAACATGAGAGGACATGGGTCCATACCCTGTGTGACACCAGTCATGTCTGGTCATTGGTTTGACATGGAGTCCACTGCAATCACACCGTGGGTACTATCTGTGAGGCAGTTTGCAAGAGAAGCCAAGTGTGTTTGTGTATGATTCCTGGGTGGAGAGTGGTCTGTGAGTATTAGAAGGGTTGCCTATATATGTTGTTAACTATTCCATACTGTCACACAGTCATTGCACATGGCACTACACATTTAGGGCTGTAGATTGTCTACACTGACCTCTACAGTGTTTGACAACTGTTGGCCTTGCAATGTGGATGTTGGGACATATACTAGGTCATCAATATAATAATTTAGCAAAACCCACCCCCTCAATGGATCCTGTTATTACATGATCACATCAACACAGGATAATGATGACAGACAGAGACACACACACACACACACACACACACACACACTTGCCAGTACTAAGTTTTGAACTGCTATCTATGTATTGTTATTGCAGTGTTACACATGTATCACATGCACCACAGAGCTTATAGGATGGATGTTGTCCCAAGGTACTTCTAAGATGAGGGACATCACCAGCCCTTGTAAATAATGGCATTGGGTGATGTAGCGGGTGATAGATTTCATAAAACACTTTACCCTACCCACACATATACATTTTCCAGGATTGGGTTTCAAACTTCTATCTAACTATGGTTATAAACCTTTATGTTACCAAGAACAACAAAATGGTGTATGGAGTGGTAAAAATGCACCAAGAAAAACCAGAATCACCACTGCAATTAGCCAAGAACCAGACTCGATAGTATCAAATAAAAATGTTTAATTCCACAAGACTCAGTAGCAACACAGTCAGTCAAGTGCATTCGTTATCCAAGACTTCTTCAGAACTATGTAATACATCATTGACACACCTTAAATAAGCAGTACCCCCTCACTTACACTAATTAAACTTTAAAAACATACACCCTAAAAAATCATTCTAAAACAGCAATACATAATACATAAATAAAAATTTGAACTAGTACAAAGTGTTTGACAAGTATGGTGTATAATAACACCAATACTATAACTTAGTAGTCCTATGTTTCAACTCTGGCTTGATACAAATGTGGTCATTAATACCAGGGACTACAATGGCATTCAAACAAATTTGCCATTGCATTTCAGCCCTATCCAATTTGTTGGTCCAGTCACCCCCTCTAATGTCCATACCTACCACCTCCAAAATACCAAAATGGAAAAAGTGGTCAGGATTGAGGTTAATATGCCTGAATAGTGCATTATTGTCATCCCGTTTTCCTAATACTATAAAGGTGTTCATAAATTCTTCTCCGAAACCTCCTTTCCATTTTACCTATATAGAAATTGTGACAACCTTGGCATACAGCAATATAGACTACACTATTGGTGTTACAAGTTCCTGTGGACAACCTAACTTCAAAGTCATTGGAACCTAAGCAAACAGTAGGGCATGAGATAATGTATTTACAATACTCGCATGTCCCACACTTGGTAGTTACCTTAATGTTCTTGTTCTTACTCTCAATAGGATGTTCTAACAGGTTTTTCAAATCCCTGTTGGTCCTATAGGAGAAAATGGGTACCTTGCCTAAAACAGCCATCAATTCTTGGTTCACTTTGAATAAAACCCAATTTTTCTTTATAATCTCTCTAATGAGGTTCGAAGTGTCCCCAAAAGTCAGAACCATAGAATAAGAGAAGTCATTATTTTGTTGGTGAGTGACTTCAAGTTCCTTATTCTGGCTAACCCCAAGTAGAGGTTTGTACCTATTACCCCATTCACTTGTGACTTGCTTGCTAATGGTAACCACAGAATCTGACAGGTACCCCCTGACTACAAACATTTTGATCAGTTTGTCCATTTCCAGCTTAACTGTGCCACAGTCAGAGCACATTCTGGCTATATGCACCATCTGACCTTTCACTATCTTCCTTTTCACAAACTGGGGATGACAACTCCGGAACTCAAGATAGTCATTTGAGAAAGTGGGTTTTCGGTAAACACTAGACCAAAAACACTTCTTATTCAAGTCATTCCAAATACACACATCCAGGTAGTTAATCCTAGAACTACCACTGTTACCAGCAAATTTAAAATATTCACAAAGATTGTTAAGAAAATCAAAGTTGGTATGTTGGTCCCCTACTTTCCAAAGAATGAAAAGATCATCCAAGAATCTTAAATACACCCCCCAAGAGTCTTTAAATGGACTTTAAAAATGAACTCACTTTCCCAATGGTACATGACTAAGTTTGCAAACAAAGGTGCAAAATCTGGACCGAACCACAAAAGGAGGGGGAGTATCCATATTCATAAAGGATACCCACACCTCCAGGTTAGTGGCAACGCACGAAGCATCGGAGACCATCCAGGTGCAATTAACCATAGGTAAAACTGCCCTACAGTTTGTAACATGCTACAGACCACCTTCTCAAACTCAGGAAACCCACATAGCCTTCATGAAGACACTGGAGAGTATGAATGTCTCTCCAAACATCATCATATTGGGTGACTTCAACTACCCAAACATAGACTGGGAACATTACTCAAGCCCCAACACCCTAGCCCAAAGGTTCCTTGAGTTCATAAACTCAAATGCTATGGAACAACTAGTCACCATTCCCACAAGAGGAGAAAATATACTAGACCTGATCATCACAAACATGGGGACAAAATGCTCCACACTGGAAGTATATCCCTCATTGGTGAGATCAGACCATAAATTAATCTCACTGGAGATCCACATCCCACCCCACCCCCAGCAAAAAGACCACAGTGAAGAACTTCTCAAAAGCAAACTTCACACTTCTTAAGACTGAGTGGTATCCTTCAAGGCCCCGAGCCAGTGGAAACCACAACCCAGCTGCTGAAACCCTTACAAATGCCTTCTACGAGCACCTCCAGGAATGTATGGATCAAGCAATCCCTAATAAAAATCAAGACCCTTTCCACCAAAGGCAGGCTCGGGTCTGGTGGACTCCAGCTATAAACAAACTCTACAACAAGAGGAGAAAGCTACTACATGACAGAGCAAAATCCCTAAAAGGGAAGGCATCTCTGATCAATACTAGCAAAAACTACGATCGCTCATAAAATCATCCAAGGCCAACTTTGAGAGAAAAATCGCTAATGACACAAAAGACAATCATAAAGCCTTCTTTAGCTATGTTAGAAACCTGGGTGGAAACTCCCAGATATGCTCAGAATTAGTCCAAAATGATAAAAATCACTGAACCCACAGACATTGCCAACATACTGGCAGACAGGTTCAGTGCAAATTCTCCCCCTCCCCAAAGAGAAATATCTATCCCACCAGAGTCTAGCCTCCCAAACATCTCAGATGCCCAGGTGAGAGCTGCTCTCTCTAAAGCAAAAACACAGCATCAATGGGACCAGGCGGTGTCCCCGGCTGTGTGCTACACCGAACTCAATGAGGAACTAAACCCACACATAAGGCTGCTGTTTAATCTTAGCCTTACTACAGGATACGACTCAAAGAATGGCGCACGGCAACTGTGGTCCCACTCCACAAAGGCGGTGCTTCTATGGACCCTGGAAATTACGCGCCCATAAGCTTGATGAGCCTTGTCTGCAAAGCTATGGAGAGGATCATAATGGAACTCATAAATAAAGACATTGGGGACCTACAGACACTGGATCCTACAATTTGGCTTTGTCAAGGGCAGATCCTGCCTCTTGAACTTGGTCGACTTTTGAAACAGTCACTAAGGCCATTGATGAGGGTAAGGCAGTTCACACAGCCTACCTTGACCTAGCAAAGTGTTCGACATAATACCCCACTTGGGCATCATAGAAAAGCTCACCAGCTTAGATGTAAAACCCATATGTCACAAGATGGGTTGCAAACTGGCTCAAGGACAGAACACACAGGGTTAGAGTTGCTGGTGCCATGTCAGACTCTAAGCCGGTCCTGGATGTGTCCCACAGGGCCATCAGTCCTGGGCCCCCCTCTTGTTCGGCATTTATTTTCTGAAGTGCAGGCAAACATAGGGGATTGTGGCTGACAAAATTTGCAGATGACTGCAAACTGGGCACCATAATTGACACTCCATCAGACACAGACATCCTCCAGAAAGGTCTCATAGAAATGGATAACTGGTGCCAGAGCCATGGCCTTAAGTTAAATGCCAAAAAATGTATAGTCATACCCTTTGGGAAAAACAAGGTAACCTAATTACCACATAGGTGGTAATCCATTAAACAGAAGAAGTTATCAGGGACCTGGGGACCCAAGTTGACAGTAACCTCTCTTTTGACACTCACATTGCCAAAGTGGTTAGGAAGACCTTCTACATTGCCCACCTGATCATGAAGGGATTCACATCCAGATCAGGAGAGGTCATTGTACCCCTGTACTCTTCACTTATCAGACCAATGATTGAGTACAACCCATCTCGAATGTACCTTACCCGACACCTGCAGCAGTTGGAAAGAGCCCAAAAGTACCTCACCAAAAGGATAAAGGGGCTCAAACATATGACATCTGATGCCCGACTGAAGAAACTCCAGCTCTATTCAGTCGCATACCGTCTGCTCAGAGGTGATCTGTGCCTGACATACAAGGCCATGTCCAACCCGGAATTAATGGACATGCTCCACCTCAAAAAATCCAAATCCACCAGAGCCATGAGAGCAAGAGACTTAAACCTCAACACTGATATAAATAGGACGTGCTGGAGGGACAGATTCATCACCCAGAGACTCCCTACACTATGGAACAGAATCCCAGTCCATGTGAGGCAGAGCCCCTCACTGACTCTGTTCAAGAGAAATCTTGACGAATGGATGGGAGATCATAGGTTTACCCTGGGAATCATCTCTGTATCACTGCTGGACAGAGGCACAGCAAACTAATGGGTATAGTATTCTCATCCTAAGGGGTGGTGAAAGCCACACACACTCTGGCTAGGCTTATAAATGCCCTAGGGCAGATAGCCTAGTATGAACCTATGAACCTATGAACCTATGAACCTATGAACTACTACCCATTGCTATACCGTTTGTCTGGCAGAAAAACTCCCCACCAAAACTAAGAAAATTGTTCATCAAAATAATCTCCATTGACACCATGATAAAATTGACCATAATGTTCCCCAATTTAGTTTTCTCAACTAGTACCTCATGAAAATATTCCAAGCCTAACTCATGGGGTATAGAAGTGAATAAGTCCACAGCATCAACTGTAGAAAAGCTAACCTCCTCACTATAATGTTCTTTCTTTATCCGACCCAAAAAATCCCAAGAATCTACTAACATATGGTCAATATGGGTTAAGGATTTCCTCAACACCCGGTCAACAAAAAACCCTAATGAGTAGGAAATACTGTTTTGGCAGGAGATTCTAAGTCTGTATGGGGGATCATAAATATTTTTATGGGTCTTCAGAATACCGAAGGCCACCGGAATTGTTGGATGTTCATTATACAAAAAATGGTAGGTTTCTTTGTTAATAACTCCCTGAAGTAGAGAGTATTCCAGTGTCATTTTAATTTTCCTGTAAGCAATGTTTATTTTGTTTCTAGAAACACACTGGTATTTATCCTCGTCCTGTAACATACCAAATATTTTGTTGTTATAATCTTCAGTGTAACAATAGTCATCCCCCCACCTTTATCCGGTTTCATAAGTCTCAAACTAGACTTACTTCTTAGTTATTCTAATAGTTCTTTTTATTTTCTAGTCAAGTTGAACTTTTCCACAGTTGATGTTGTGGACTTATTCACTTCTATACCCCATGAGTTAGGCTTGGAATATTTTCATGAGGTACTAGTTGAGAAAACTAATTTGGGGAACATCATGGTCAATTTTATTATGGTGTTAATGGAGATTATTTTTATGAACAATTTTCTTAGTTTTGGTGGGGAGTTTTTTCTGCCAGACAAACGGTATAGCAATGGGTAGTAGTTGTGCACCTTTGTTTGCAAACTTAGTCATGTACCATTGGGAAAGTGAGTTCATTTTAAAGTCCATTTAAAGACTCTTGGGGGGTGTATTTAAGATTCTTGGATGATCTTTTCATTCTTTGGAAAGTAGGGGACCAACATACCAACTTCTTAGATTTTCTTAACAATCTTTGTGATTATTTTAAATTTACTGGTAGCAGTGGTAGTTCTAGGATTAACTACCTGGACGTGTGTATTTGGAAGGACTTGAATAAGAAGTGTTTTCGGTCTAGTGTTTACCGAAAACCCACTTTCTCAAATGACTATCTTGAGTTCCGGAGTTGTCACCCCCAATTTGTGAAAAGGAAAATAGTGAAAGGTCAGATGGTGCGTATAGCCAGAATGTGCTCTGACTGTGACACAGTTAAGCTGGAAATGGACAAACTGATCAAAATGTTTGTAGCCAGGGGGTACCCGTCAGATCCTGTGGTTACCATTAGCGAGCAAGTCACAAGTGAATGGGGTAATAGGTACAAACCTCGACTTGGGGTTAGCCAGAATAAGGAACTTGAAGTCACTCACCAACAAAATAATGACTTCTCTTATTCTATGGTTCTGACTTTTGGGGACACTTCGAACCTCATTAGAGAGATTATAAAGAAAAATTGGGTTTTATTCAAAGTGAACCAAGAATTGATGGCTGTTTTAGGTGAGGTACCCATTTTCTCCTATAGGACCAACAGGAATTTGAAAAACTTGTTAGAACATCCTATTGAGAGTAAGAACAAGAACATTAAGGGAACTATCAAGTGTGGGGCATGCGAGTATTGTAAATACATTATCTCATGCCCTACTATTTGCTTAGGTTCCAATGACTTTGAAGTTAGGTTGGCCACAGGAACTTGTAACACCAATGGTGTAGTCTATATTGCTGTATGCCAGGGTTGTCACAATTTCTATATAGGTAAAATGGAAAGGAGGTTTCGGAGAAGAATTTATGAACACCTATATAGTATTAGGAAAAGGGATGACAATAACGTACTATTCAGGCATATTAACCTCAATCCTGACCACTTTTTCCATTTTGGTATTTTAGAGGTGGTAGGTATGGACATTAGAGGGGGTGACTGGACCAACAAATTGGATAGGGCTGAAATGCGATGACAAATTTGTTTGAATGCCACTGTAGCCCCTGGTATTAATGACCACATTTGTATCAAGCCAGAGTTGAAACATAGGGCTACTAAGTTATAGTATTGGTGTTATTATACACCATACTCGCCAAACACTTTGTACTAGTTCAAAATTTTATTTATGTATTATGTATTGCTGTTTTAGAATGATTTTTTAGGGTGTATGTTTTTAAAGTTTAATTAGTGTGTTAAGTGGGGGGACTGCTTATTTAGGGTGTGTCAGTGATGTATTACACAGTTCTGAAGAAGTCTTGGATGATGAAAGCGTTTGACTGACTGTGTTACTACTGAGTCTTGTTGTGGAATTAAACATTTTTATTTGATACTATCAAGTCTGGTTCTTACTGCGGTGGTGGTGCTGCGGTTGCATTGTCGCCTCACAGTTAGACGTTGCCCGTTCATTTCTCAGTTAGAGCGTCTTCTGTGTGACAACATGCATGAATGGGCGTTCCTTTGTTGAAGGTTGTGCATTAGGCCCAGCAAGCCAGCACGTAAAACTCTACTGCCAATCATTAGCGGACCGGAGTTCCGCTGTGGCGACCCCTAACCGGGAAAAGCCAAAAGACACAAATCAAGTCTGGTTCTTGGGTACTTGGAGTGGTAATTCTGGTTTTTCTAGACCTTTATGTTACGCATTTACCACATGCACCACTGAGCTTACATGGTGTAGAGTTGCCAATATGTACTTCTAAGGTGAATGATATCTGCAGGACTACTAAAGAAATTATACTTTGAAGAGCTTTCCAAAGGTATCTTTGAAGGTGAGTGACATCAGCAGCAGTGCTAAAGAATGGGTAAGGAAAGTGTAGTGAGTGTGAATGGCCTCAAAATCATGTTTCTACAAAGACACACACACTCTCTCACAAAATCACACACATTTTCACAGTTGCCAGGACAGGGATTAGAACTCCTATCTAACTAGTTTGTGATATTACAGTATTACACAGTTATCACAAGCGCCATGGAGCTTACAGGGCTTCAAGCTGCCCAAAGGGTTATTTCAAGGTGGCTGACATCAGTAGGAGTGCTAAAGTAGGGCAATGGGAAGTGTAATGAGTGTGAATGGCCTCAAACTCATTAATCTAGAAACACACACACTAACACACACACAGCTTTACATTTGACAGGTCACTGAGATGACAAATGCTACATGAATACTTATTTGTACTATAGTATTACACAGTTATCACAAGCACCACTGAGACTATAGGGCTGAGGGCTAACAAAAGGAATTTCTACAGTGAATGACATCAGCACATCATGTGATATAGGTCAATGGGATGTGTACTGGGTGGGAAAGGCCTCATAATGGGATTCCCTCTGTCGCTGTCTGTCTTTCTCTTCCCCACGTCTCTGCATGTATATGTTTGACATATTATATTATGTAGACTTTAGATATGTGTGAGTATTCTTATGTGTGTGTGTGTGTGTGTGTGTGTGTGTGTGTGTGTGTGTGTGTGTGTGTGTGTGTGTGTGTGTGTAGTATAAATGGTCTAAAATTTGGTGTGTGTGTGCACAGACATCTGCAAATAACAGATCTCTATAGTCCACTGTGTTGTCAGACATGGGCTTCATTTCTCTAAGTGTAGGAGCATGCCCAGTATGACTTTCTATATTGAGTGTCTGAATCCATTCCAGGGAGGGTTATACTCCAGTCCAGGGTTTTATGTGCTACAGCTACGCCTAGCAACCTGTTTCTGCAGGATATCTGTAGATAGGTTGCCAATATGGAGACACAATGGGCGTAACATACGGGGGATACTTTGTAGTGCTGTCAGTGCTGCTTGTGTAAAATGGTTGGTTGTGGCATAGATTTTCTGACATATTTACTGTTATACACTGTGATGTATCATGTCATCAAGTACTGACAGATATCAGTCTTTGCTCACAGTTATTTATCAGGGAAATGCAAGATGAATGAAGCTGAGACCAATATTCTGAAGCATAGACTACACATTCTGGAACACTCCTGCCATTATGGAGAGGACAGTAGACTGCTGGTTCTGTGTAAATGGTCCAGAACCTTGGTAGTATGCTGGCTGGGGATCCCCTTTTTATGCTTTTCTCAACTTAACGGAATGGCCATATCCTGCTGGGGCTATACCACTCAGCTGTACAGATACGCCTAGGTTATCCAGAGGCAGGACTCATATATCTCATCAGTTTATGTTCACATTGTGGTTTACAAGCAGCTTTGTGGCTATTCATTCATGGGTTTGCAGTCAGGGGGTATTACAGGCAGACATAGTTTCAGACTTTACACACTCCATGACATGCATGCTTCTACACCCCCCTCTGTTATTCTCTCCTCTTCCTAACATTATGAAAGCAATATCTCAGAGGTATCCCTATAGTTGGGCCTTTATCCCAGTAGTATTTATGGCCTGGTCAACAGTTATTGTAGTAGGACATGGGGAAGCATGCTACTGGCATCTGTCAGCATGGCCTTGCATTTGTTTTCTGTTTACTGTGTTGGGTTGTTAGTTAGGACCCCCTGGCATTCCATACATTGGCACTATGGGTGAGGCATGGGCCTTTGCCAAAGGACTGTAGGCCATTTGAGAGCCCTGCAGGCCATCTGTAGCAGGCCAGTGCATTCTGTCACTCATATGTTCCCAGGCTGCAAGCCAGTGGATTACCCTGGGGTGACAGTGGTAAGTGTTTGAGGTGTTCCTGTCAAGTCCTTCCTGTTCACACTGATCCACGAGTGTGGATGTGGGCAGGTTGCTGCTTACAGCTAGGGACACACCTGCATGGGACACTTATTCAGCATGCTACTCAAATACTACTCAATGCCAGAAGTCTAAACCTCAAAATGCATGCACTCGAGGGACTCCTCAGTATGGAGAAAATTGATATATGTGCAGTAACAGAAACCTGGTTTAAGGCTCCAGAGAGCACCCCAGCACTACCAGACTACAACCCATACCATACATTTTGGCCACAGAACCCAAACCGAAATACAAAAGGTGGGGGAGTATCCATATTCATCAAGGATACCCACACCTCCAGGTTAGTGGCACAGCACAATGCTTCAGAGATTATCCACATGTAACTAACAAAGGGCAAAACTGCAATTCAAATTGTAGCTTGCTACAGATCACCCACCATGTCCCAGGACCCCCATTCTGCATTTCTGGAAACACTGGGTAACATAAAGGTCCTACCAAACACCCTAATATTGGGTGATTTCAACTACCCAAACATTAACTGGAAGAACTACTCAAGTACTAACTCCCTTGCTCAACATTTCCTAGAATTTATAAACTCAAATTCCTTGGAACAACTGGTCAACACTCCTACCAGAGGTGACAACATACTGGACCTGGTCATCACCAACATGGGTGACCGGTGTTCCACACCGGAGGTCAACCCTTCGTTGGTTAGATCTGACCATAAACAAATCACTTTGGATATCCACATTCTGCCCCCACCCCCAGACAAGAAAACCACCATGAAAAACTTTTCAAAAGCAAACTTCACGTTACTTAAGATGGAGGTGGAAAATTTCAAAGCCCCATGCTAAAGGATAACACTGTCCAAGCTGCAAAATCCTTTACTAATGCATTCTACGGGCACCTACAAGAATGTATGGATTGTGCTATCCCAAGCAAAACCAAGACTCACTCCTCTAAGAAAAGGAAACCAGTGTGGTGGACCCCTGTCATAAACAAGCTATACAATAGAAGGAGGAAACTAGTACAGAAAAGAGTAAAATCCCAAGAAGGGAAGACATCCCTGATCAGTATCAGCAAGAAACTATGATCCCTCATAAAATCGTCCAAGGCAAGCTTTGAAAGAAAACTTGCCAAGGACTCCAAAGATAACCACAAGGCATTCTTTAGCTATGTCAAGAATCTAAGTGGCAATGCTCAGATCTGCTCGGAGTTAGTGCAGAATGGCACAAAATACACTGAACCAACCAATATTGCCAACATCCTGGCAGACAGGTTCAGTGCAAACTTCACCCCCTCTCACCCCCAAACGGGCCAATAAACATACCAGAAGAATGTAGAGCCCCTGAAATCACAGACACTCAGGTTAAAATAGCCCTCTCCAAAGCTAAAAACACAGCATCAGTGGGACCGGAGGGTGTCCCAGGCTGCATCTTACATGAGCTCAAAGACAAACTAACCACTCACCTAAACACACTGTTCATACTCAGCCTCTCCACAGGCTATGTACCCATAGAGTGGTGCACAGCAATGGTTATTCCACTCCAGAAAGGTGGAGCCACAAACTATTGCCCTATAAACCTGACTAGCTTGGTCTGCAAGGCTATGGAATGCATCATAATGGAACTCATTAACAGAGACATTGGGAACCTCCAAACACTGGACCCTACCCAGTTTGGCTTTGTTAAGGGCAGATCATGCCTCTTAAACCTGGTGGACTTCTTTGAGACAGTTACCAAGGCTGTAGACAAGGGATAGGTGGTACACACAGCCTACCTAGACCTCACAAAGGCCTTCAACACCATTTCCCCATTCTGGTATTATAGACAAGCTCACCAGCCTGAACATAAACCCCTATGTCACAAGATGGGTTGCCAATTGGCTCACGGACAGAACCCACATTGTGAGATTTGTGGGAGCTAGGTATGACACTAAACTGGTTACAAGTGGTGTTCCCCAGGGCACAGTCCTAGGACCCCTCTTGTTCGGCATATACTTCTCAGAGGTAAAGACAAGCACAGGAGGGCTATGGCTGACCAAATTCGCAGACAACTGCAAAATAGGGGCTATAATTGACTCACCAGCTGACACAGACATCCTCCAAAAGGGTCTCACTGAGACAGATACCTGGTGTCAAAATCATGGCCTCAAGCTAAATGCCAAAAAGTGCATAGTTATTCCCTTTGGAAATAACAAAGTACCCACAAACTACCACATAGGTGGTAGTCCCCTAAATACGGAAAACGTAATAATGGATCTGTGAACCCAAGTAGATAGTAATCTCTCCTTTGATAATCACATTTCCAAAGTAGTTAGAAAATCCTTCTATGTAGCCCACCTAATCACAAAAGGGTTTGCATCCAGATCAAAAGAGGTCATTGTGCCCCACTACTCATCACTCATCAGACCCATCATAGAGTACAATGCCCCATGTGGGCTGTACCTTACAAGACACCTGCAACAGCTAGAAAGACCACAGAAGTACCTCACCAAGAGGATCATTGGCCTCAAACAGATGTCTATGCAGCTTGACTGAAGAAACTCCAACTGTACTCGGTTGTATACCTCCTGCTCAAAGGTGATCTCTGCCTGACATACAAGGCCATGTCCAACCCAGAATTGAGGGGCATGCTCCACCTAAAGAAAACCTTATCCCCTCGAGCCACATGCTCTAGAGATCTAAACCTCCCCACAACAATAAAGAGGACATGCTGGAGTGATAGCTTCCTGTCCCAGAGACTTCCCATGCTTTGGAACAAGATTCCAGTCTACATTAGGTAGAGCTCCTCACTTGCACTCTTCAAGAGAAACCTTGATGAGTGGATGGGAAACAGGAAGTTTATGCCGGGGATCACTTCAGTGGCTCTGCTGGACAAAGGCACAGGGAACTAATCTAAGGGGGCGGCGAAAGCCAACACATTCTGGCTAGGCTTATAAATGCCTTTGGGCAGATAGCCTAGCACCTACCTATGAACCTATGAAGCATCATTTATGTATTCCCATAAAGAGATGGGGTCATGCTGTACCCATTCCCTATAGCAAGGATATGACCTGTGATAAACCTGTGGCTGATGGTGTAGTCTGGATGTGGGCAAGTTGCTGCTTACAGCTAGGGACACACCTGCATGGGACACTTATTCAGCATGCATCATCATGTATGTATTCCCATAAAGAGATGGGGCCATGCTGTACTCATTCCCTACAGCAAGGACATGACCTGTGATAAACCTGTGGCTGATGGTGGGGTGAGCTGAGTGCATGTGTGATATGGGAGCTGCTGGCACCTGACTCACAGATATACCTGGGACATTCCCCTTATGCTGCCTTGCATGTGGACATGGGCAGACTGCCATTACCTTATTACTGTGCCTTTTGTGGTCTGCCAGTGATTGGCCAGACTACCAGTATTCCATACTAGAGGGGACAACTAATGTGATGCTAACCTCTATGTATAATTCCAAAGTTGTGTGCAGTTGACAGTTATTTTATATGCATTCTGTGTAGGGTACTTCCACCTGTGTACTGTTTCTATGTCTGGGCCCCCATTCATGGTGTGTCTAGCTTTCTGACGGTGACAAATATTTACATCTGGACGCTGAGTATGTACAACTGCTGACATGGGTGTAGTTGAGAAGCAGTGTGGTTGGCACTGCAGTTGTTGGAACATGGCCCTGTCAAACACAGTACTGTACACTGAGACACAACCATCCAGGCCTATATGCTGACTGCTTCCAGACAATATTGAACACACAACAAACTTACCACACTGACCCCTGCATATTATACACATGCAACAATCTATCATATGGATTGGGACAGCTCTGGCAATATGTGCTCCAGCGATATTGCTCCTCACACTTACATGTTACTGCATTTCTACATGGGATTGTGGGGCGAGGGTGCACACCTGAAGACTTTAAACATTCCAATGACTGTACTGGTATTTCAGTTACTCTGCTGGCTTCCATTTCATATTGTATTGTAACCTATTATGCAGAAAGAAGGCATATCAGTAGAGACACATGTTAGATTTTAATGGCATAAATTTCAGTTTCAGACTTCTTACCCTTCAGAACTAAAATGCAACTGCCAGACCTGTTGTAGTATGTCTGTGTAAGTCTGGAGGAGGGCTTTTCACCATTGCCATCATTTGAGGGCTTTAGCCCAGCCTTTCTTTATGATCATCTACACCTGCTGGGTGAGGCTGGTGGTGGGTATGTGACTCTCATTGACATCCATGTGTGTGACCTATGGACACCCACAGTTATTTGGGCCACCACATGTACTGCGGTGGGAGTTGTCTCCTTGTGCAGTACTGCCTAGTATGTTGACACCAGTATTTGTTATGGATTTCCTGCTGTCCCATATAGCTGTCAGCTGTCGGCTGCTATCCCACTGAGCCACCCAATTCCCTTGCATGCGTGCATCCATACCGTACATACAACTATCAGAACATACTAATCCATTCACTAATTGATAGGAAGGGTGACTTACCTTGTTGCTGGGCCAGCATTGAGGATGGTGCTGGAGGGCTGACTATATCAGATGCATGCAGTACATTCCCTATACATGGTAAAGCACAGGTAGTGTCATGTTTGGCATCCATTTTACTGTATGTGCAAGTTAGAGAGGGCTATCAGTCCCTAGGTCCCTACAGTGGTAGTGTGTATGCTATCCATTGCCTCTTTACCAAGGCCAAGGCATACTCGGCATGCCTCCATCTGCTTACAGGAGCAGGCTCAGGATGTTCCTCCTCCGAATCCCTCTGTGCCTGTGGAGGCCTTGGCAATGGTGGGGGGGTTGTGTGACCCTTCCCCATTTTATTTCTTCTGCAGCTCTTTCCACAGGATCATATTGTGTAGCATAGCACTTTCTATGACCATGTGTGCACATGTGGCTGGAGAGTATAGCAAGGCTCCACCGGATATGTCTAGGCAACGGAACCGTGACTTAAACATTCCAAACATATGCTCTACAATGATCCCGGTTTGTGCGTGTGCCTCATTATGGCATTCTTGTGTGGGTGTGTGTGCATTTCTGATGGATGTCATCTTCCATGGCTCCAGTGCATAGCCAGCATCCCCCACTAAATGGCCATATGGGATGTCCCCCCTAGCAAACCTGTGATACAGCTGTGAGGAATGCCAGATGTGGGAGTCATGATAGCTTCCAGGGCAGCCAGCACACACATTCATGATAAGGCCCTGGGCATCACACACAACCTGGCAGTTGATAGAGTGGAACCCCTGGCAGTTTATGCAGACCCTACACTGGTCACCAGGTGGTGCTTTGATGTGGATGTGCGTGCAGTCTATGGCACCCAGTACTTCTGGGTAGTCTGTTGCATGGTGGAAGAGATGCATATTACAGGTCCTCTCTTCATGGGTGGTGGGGAATTTAATGTGCTCCTCAGCATGTGGTCATATGGCATCCAGGAACTGGTGGAGTATCCTGGACACAGATGCCTGTGAGACCCCCATGATATCCCCATTTGGTCTTTGGAAGTACCTGTAGCTAGTATTCTTAGAGCTACACATACCTTGATATCCACTGGGATGGGTTTCCCTCTGTTGTGGATGTGAAGCAAGGCCAGCATAGCTCCACAATTTACTGCAGTATGTCCCTGTCTACCCTGAAGCTCTCTACTATCTCCAGATCATGTAAACCCTGGTAGGTTACCCTGGGCCAGAACACTCTTCTCCTCCTCCTCATAAGTCAGGGGCAGTTGTCAGCACTGTCCTCTTCACCACCCTCAGCCTCTTGCACATACTGATATATGAGAGCAACAGCAGCCCCTAACATTTTATTAGTTTTGTCAGGTAAAATGTCCCCGTTTGTGTACACTGGTGGTGTAGTTTGTGGTAAAACCAGACTGAAAGGTGTTTGCATTGTTTATAGTGGTGTGCTGCAGATGCTGCCTGTCTGATTGGCTGAGTATGATACCTTCCACCTGCCAGCTCTATTACTTGTATTTGAGTGCCTCTATTCTGCTATTTCCCTTTTTTTTTCTTGTTCCACTTGCCATTTGCTATATTCTTTTATTTTTGATTAAAATCTTGGTGTACACTGCAGAAAGCTGTTTAGGCAAGGTAAACAAAGCTATACAGCCTCGGACACACCCCCTTGCTTACATGTACACAGTGCTGCCATTTCCTTTTTTTTTTTTTTTGTTTAAGTTCCAGTGCACGCCATGCAAATGCATTTAGCTAAGTTAAACATGTTTTAGCAGAAATGTCCCTTCCCAGATGCGAACATGGTCTTCATTTCTTGGTGTAAGATATTACAGACTTAGACACACACCCTTGGTTAGCTGTGCTTAGCTAAGTGCAAACCCGGCCAACAGAGCTCCAATGTGCTTACAGCAAGTATTACACACCCCCTTTTCATGTTAGTTGCTCCTTCTGCCTACATGATCCTTTTCTAGCACCTACATGGTTAGGTGCAGGTTTTGGACTTAGAATATTTTGTGATTCAATAAACTTCCCCTCATTTGCATACCCCACTGCCTTAGCCCATAGATACTGCACTGACAGGGAGCTTTTCCCCTTGACAACCACTGTTCCCTGGTATTGTTTTGATTCTGCATGTCACAGACTATAATGGCAAAATGCAGATTTTCTTTAAACTTGGTTTTGCTCATTTTTTTTATTTTCAGCACTATTGTGCTTGCGCGCCACTGTGCTATGTTTAAATGGCCTAGATCAGCCACAATAAAAAGTTATTTTATATTAAAATTAAACATTTATTCATGCCAATGGCCATATATTTGGCCACTGGCATGCCTAGAGATGTGAATACATGCTTTTATTTGTGCTGTCATGTCTCTGTTTTCTTTTCTGCAGAAATGTGTTCAGTTAGTAACTGAACACATTTCTGCACTGACACTGTTCCTGCACGGAGACCTGGCAGCTTCCTGAATCACTAATTCACCTCATTTGCATGGTTTTCACCAGAAAATTAGGTGATTAGCATGCTGCATGGTCTTCCGTGCAGGAACAGTGTAGACAGGCTCGTGCACGTCAGATCAGCTGTTTGCTGAATTGCTCAGTGGCCGAACTCCATGCAGGAGCTGCTACACTGTTCCTGCACAGGGTTTTAGCCTCCGTCAATCCCGGGGATGGCCTGTGAAACTCTGTCTTTCCTCATACTATTGCCATATTCCATGAACCTACAGTTTCAACACAAAACATTACTTTAGCTCTTATGTCTGTTACCAAAGCAGTAGCGTCCTGGCACATTGCCCTTCATTCATTCTTCCCATTGGTGTGATCCAATGAAGTCTATCCATTTTTTCCATACCAAAATCATTCTACACTCAGATAACATTATCTACATGATCTGAATACAGATGCCTTAATTTCTCTCTTTCTCATAATCAAGTTAAAGTGAATTTGTCATATCCTGAAGCAAGTTAAGTAACAAAGATTTGGAGTTGGACATAATTTCCTCACCATACACAATATAAAATTGTGCTGTTTTTGATGCAAACAGTATATTTGTTTAGAATTCTACTTTGTTGATAAGTATAGCCCCTGAAAATGTACTTTTAACTGAAAACTGTAACATGATGTCATAAAAGATGGCACCCACAGTGCTTCACTACTTAAACAAATGCATAAGCTACTATATTTCTATGCTAAATAAATCAGCAGGCATTTCTTACTTCCCACAAAAACAAGTTATCAACAAATCTTCCAGCTGGAACACCTTACATTGAATGATAACATGTGGTAACTTACCAGTGAAACCAAAATGTAGGTAAGAAGTTCTTCTAAAGAAGTAAGTTGCATTTGCCCATAGTGCTTTGCAGTTGTACATATGTATATCACTGCCTACTAATTATCATGATATCATTTTGTGTGTGTGGTTTCAGAGGAAAAAAATGAGTAAACATTGAAAGTAAGAAAAAAATTGAAGAACGCACTATAGTCTTCATTTTTGCAAAATCAAATGCAGCTTTAATGTGAGGAGTATAATTACAAATTAAGTTAATCCTAAAACAAAAATGCTACAGAACATTACCAATTAATTTTAACCTCAAATATTTAGTTCTTGTTGAATTACTTGCTCTTCCAACACAAAAATTTGCACCTCTGCACCATCTACTTGAGTTTTCAGGAGGATGTTTTCACCAACAACAGTTTGGACAGTATCAGAATTTTCCGTCAGTGTTTCCTCACTTTCTCCCATACACTTATACTATCTTACTGTTTAGTTTTTTTTTTTTTCATTTTACCTATCTGTTGACTGGGAAATCCCACACTCTTCAAACTTGCCTTACACTGGAGAATATAGACATCTGTGCCATTACCGAGACATGGTTTAAAGCCACAGAAAGCACTCTGGCAATGCAAGGCTTCAGTGTCTTCCACACATTTAGGCCATCAGCCGCACAGACAGGGTCTAAAGGTGGAGGTACCTTGATCTACATTAGCAACAAATATACTTCTAGGTTATTGAAACAGAATGATGCACTGGAGTTCATCCATATGCAAATCACTATAGATAAAGTCCCTTACCATATTCTAGTAATCTATAGGTCACCATCTATGCCCAGGAATCTCATAACTCATATCTAGACCTGCTGGAAGTACCCACCATTCATGGGAGACTTCAACTACCCCTCTATAGACTAGGAAATATATGCTGCCTCCAACTTGCAGGCACAGCATTTTCTGGACTTTATTAACACAAATACCTTTGACCAGATAGTGCACATTCCAACTAGGGGTTCAAAATTATTGTTCCTAGTACTCATTAATATAGGACAGCACTGTACCCCCCTTGTCACATCCTCACCAATGAAGTCAGATCACAAAGCTGTCTCCTTCAAAATAAAAATCAGCATGGAAGACCTAGCAAAACCTGTAACAAGAAGTATTCTAAAGCAAACTAAATTCTATTATGTGACAGTTTGTCAAAATTAATGCTTCCCTGAACCCAGAGTTCATAGCAATGTATGTGAAATTGCTGATAGGAACCTTGTACAACCATGTAAATGAAAAGCTGCTGTGCCTATCAGAAGTAAACCCAAAACAAACCTCAAAAAGAAACCAAGGACTGAAAATGGAAGCAAATTTTTTGGTCTGCATATCACAACATGAGGGCGATAATGAGCTTCAGCTAAAAATGCAGCAAATACAGTGCCATAATGCAAATTTTGTTTTTGTCTAAAAATCCACAAAGATTTATGTATGATTATATGCTGTACCCACGTGTGTGTGTGTGTGTGTGTGTGTGTGTGTGTGTGTGTGTGTGTGTGTGTGTGTGTGTGTGTGCAAGCGCTTGTGTGTGTGTGTGTGTGTGTGTGTGTGTGTGTGTGTGTGTGTGTGTGTGTGTGTGTGTGTGTGTGTGTGTGTGTGTGTGTGTGTGTGTGTGTGTGTGTGTGTGTGTGTGTGTGTGTGTGTGTGTGTGTGTGTGTGTGTGTGTGTGTGTGTGTGTGTGTGTGTGTGTGTGTGTGTGCATATGCATGTATCAGTTTAAAAATATTCATAGATACATATATATCCATGTACATTTTGTCCGTTCATTATATCCAGCTATCAGTAAAATATTATATATGAAGAACAACATACCATCATTTGGTCTTTCATCCTCATCTTTTTCCAGGACTGACAATCTCTGTGACAGAGGTGGAGGAGGAGTAACAGAAGTGACAGCAGCTAAATGTGGTACTTCTTTACTTAATGTTGGCGCAGAAGGAGTATTTGGAACATGGTGAGTATTTTCTGAGCATGCCTGATCAGCATTACTTATTTTGTTATCATTTGTATCTGTGGACATAATGAGAATGACATAAAGCACATAGTTAGCTGAATACATACTGACAAACCAAATATTTATATTGATTCCGGAAGTTAACATGTAAATTTATATACACAATATTAATGCTGTAAACTTTATGAGTCTTGATAAGGTCAGAAGGCTCATATTTATGTATAACTGTATTACTCAACTATACAGTAAGAATCTATGAGAAACAGATAAAACAGTCATATGTCCTGTAAGTGTACGTGATAAACATGTGGTCCATTGGAATGTTCGCTCATGTAAGGTGAATGCCTCACAGTGTATTCGTGTAGAAACAAAGTAGTGCAGTGCAACAGCGGCTTCTCTTTGGACAAGTATGTCCAGTACCAGTAAGATAATTGGAACTACTAATTCAGACCAAGCAGTATTCATACACACTCCATAGTTTTATTTTACTCATTTGTTAACCAAGTAAGACCACTGGTTCAAGTGTCCCTATTCAGGGGCAATCTCAGGGCACTGGTTAAGAGAACTGCCAAACCCACACAGTAGACAAATCAGGGAGAAATGAATCAAGCATTGTACTGTTGTCCTGTTAAGCACACTTTCCTAAGTCATAGACTGCAGTATGCAGTAATACAATTTTCATGCCTTTTACTTAAGAGGTGGAGAAGTTAGTCTCTCCATGACCACGAGAATTTAGGAAATGGATGTAGGAAAATTACAGGTAAAGAAGATGCAGTAGTGCTCTGAGAATTTTTTTGGGAATAATAAAAGCAAGAACTGTTACTAATGTGAGGATGTTGCTACCATTATTGGAATTCATTAAACGTCTCACATTTTGGGCGGCCACGGTGGTGCAGTGGTTAGCATTGCTGCCTCACAGCAAGAGGTTCTCTGGTTCGATCCTCGGCTGGGGTGCCTTCTGTGCGGAGTCTGCATGTCCTCCCTGTGGTCGCGTGGGTTTCCTCCGGTGCCATCCCAAAGACATGCTGCAGATGGATTGACACTCTAAAATTGGCCCTAGGTGTGCGTGAGTGTGCCTTCTGTGGAAGGTTAGGCGGGCTGGCAACTCGACACCGTGAAACTCCACTGCCATTCAATGCGGACAAGGTGATCTAACCGGGAAAAGCCGAAAGAAGAAAAAGAAGATTAAACGTCTCACATTTTACTATTACACACAAAATACTAGCAGATATAAAACCAACATTATACCTATTAAAAACTCACTATGCACCCATCATACGGTTGACATCTTGTAACTATGTGCCCATACTTTCTCTGGCAGGTTAGCACAGAGGATTAAGGATATAATCTGTTATTGGGCTTCTTCATGTACACTAGAATTTGATTCCTTCACCTTCTATTTTGCTTACTGTGAGGCTCTGAGTGAATCATTTAACCAGCCAGAGAGCCTGAGCTAAGTCTGGAAAGGTCCATGGACATCACTGCACTGCACACCCCAATTAACAAGCACAAATAAAGTAAATAAATTAAAAGTATACTTACCTGATGGAACTAGACGAATTGTAGCAGTCTGTGAAGTATGGCACGGAAGTGGACAATACTGAGACTGCAATGAAACAAAGGGTAAGACTGTAAAACAGAGCAGGATATAAACAAGACTTACTGTGCAAAATAGAATGTAATTATAGTCAATAATGTGGAAAAACGCTTATTTAAAATCATTCCTCTATGTTATCAGTTATGCAACATATGTCTCAGGCTACTGGTAGAAGGGAGCTTGTTCTAAAAATAAGTGACGAGTGTTTGGTTGGTTATTTACTTATTTCCATTTGCTTACTATGATAATCCAGCTAAGCTAAGTATCCCTTTTCCAGTGGAATCTCAGGGAGGATAACTCCAGAGTAAGTATAAAATAAAAATAAAAATAAAATTGCACATATAGATAGTACATTTATCTCCCAGACCTGAATAACACTGATATATTAGTTTAACTTTTTAGATATTAGTTTATAAATTTGTTGTAATAAGCCAACAAAACCCGGAGTTTTATGGTTTTATTTTTTTAATGTCAATATTAAATTCTTTGGTGGTAATCTTAGTTGATTAATATTATAATCACTTAGTTTTCTACTTAGTTGTCAAATAAAGGTCATAATGTGAGTTGCACCTGGATCACAATTTTTGATTTAATTTATCCTTAGTAGTAATTAATAACTTTGAAATGTAATTTCTTCAATAGCTACAATTCTCTTGTGATCCATACTTTCTTGATATTTATTTTTAATGATTTGCTGAAATCCCAATATTGCCCTTTTATGTACTTACTTTAAGACTGACTAACAATATTTAATTTATCTTGTTTCCTAGGTCGGCTAGTTAAGTATTAATCCCAGTGGCTTCATATAGATTTACTCTATTATGATGTGGCATAGCTGAAAGTAATCAAACTATTCAGTAAGCTACTCATGGCATTTCTTTACTGAGTTACATAGTGCAGTGGCTAAAGCATTATTATACAATGCCTCCTCTAAAACGTGCACGCTGATTGGCATATACTAACGGAAAAAGGTCCGGTCGCCCGGACTTTTTCCGTTAGTATAAAACACTGTCTCGCTATGTTAAAAGAGTTTAACATAGCGACACAGGTTTAAAAAAAGCAACGCAGATCTCCGTTGCTTTTTTAAAGCTGTCTCGCTATGTTAAACTCCTTTAACATAGCGACACAGTGTGTAAAAAGCAACGGAGATCTTGTGATCTCCATTGCTTTTTTTTTTAACCTGTCTCGCTATGTTAAATGAGTTTAACATAGCGAGACAGCTTTAAAATAAGCAACGGAGATCTCCGTTGCTTATTTTAAAGCTGTCTCGCTATGTTAAACCCATTTAACATAGCGAGACAGTAAAAAGCAATGGAGATCTTGTGTTCTCCGTTGCTTTTGCCCACAGCTCTGATGTACTGCGTAGGCATGCGCAGTACATCAGAACTGCCGCGGAACACCAGACAGCTGCGGAAGGGCAGCAAAGAGGCATTATACAATGCCATTATTTAAGAAAAATAATTATTTCTTTTCTTAAATAATGTCATTATAATAGCAATAACCACTTCTGGGTGGTAATGCTGGATTTACCCACGGTTGTCTTTGTTTGGTCTCGGTAGCCCTCGGGACCAAACCACGCCAACCGTGGGTAAATCCAGCATTACCCACACCCAGGCATGGGTTATTGCTATAGTAATTTATACCTGGACATAGAATATGACGCTAGAACACTTTAGTGTTTAGACACTGGTGTATTAGAAATGCACATTGTACCTATTTTGCTTTGAGTACCAAGACAGAGAAATTATAAACCGTAATGAATCTGGGTTTTTAAAATAACCAAGACCTCGCAAAGTAATACGTTCAGTTCAGTTTTAATAAATTTGGGTAATGATTCAATACAGAATTTAAATTTCCTCCAGCAGAACTGTAGCTAGCTCTGTGCCTAACAGAGGGACACAGATGTCCTAATACAGGTAATGTACAGAGACCAGATGAACTAACTCTCAGGGTCTCAAGAAAATGGCCAGAATGCTGACAGGTCCCTTGATAGAGATCTTCAGCAGATCACTATCTAGTGTGCTGACTAATCCCTTCATACAGATCTTCAACAGATTGATGGCTGGTATGCTGACAGATCCCATCACAGAGATCTTCTAACAGATTGTTCACTGGTGTGCTATCAAATCCCTTGATAGAGATCTTCAACAAATTGTTGGCCGGTGTGTTGACAAATCCTTTGACAGAGATCTTCAACAGATTGTTGACCAGTGTGCTAACTGATCCCTTGATCATCAACAGATCACTGGCTAGTGCAAGTGTCTGAGGAATGGCAGATGACAGGAGTGTTATCATTGTACGTGCTTGGGTGTGTAGGACATGGGCTGTATTTCTTTAAGACTTTGGTGGCTCCAGCTTATACTACATGTGTGCACATGACATGGTTTCTTTTCAATGTACTAGTGCTGATAGAAAGTCATACAACATGTATGTGCTATCAGTATGCTTTCAAACCACATGGACATTAAGCACTTGCTGCCAACTTTTGTGATCTCTTAATCTGTGTACCAATTAGCTTATCTGTACTTATTCATTCATTTGTAGAAAATAAATAACTTTTATATACGTCTTCAAGCTCTTCTGAATTTGAATTCAATCACATTTTCCCATACAATTACTGATATATAGAGTGGTGGCCATACTGAAACACATAATATGAATTTTATGAATTGCATGATTTCTTAATATTTGACAGCATCATTTATAGCAAATGAAATGATAAAATAAGGAGCAGATCATTAAGGGGAAGTAGACTCAGCATTAAATAAAATTGTTGGTGTATGTACAGTGAGGGCAAAATGTTATGGAGACATGGAATTGGCATTAAATGAAACTGTTGGTGTGCATAGAATGAGAGACAGACCATTAAATGGAAGCAGATTCAACATTAAATAAAACTAATGATATGTGTACAGTGAGAGGCAAACTATTAAGGAGAATCACATTTGAGAGTCAGTAAAACTTTTGGTGTGTGCACAGTGAGGGACAGACCATTATGGAGACACAGATTTGACATTAAATAAAACTGGTAGTGTGAGAGGCAAACTAGTAAGGGGAATCACATTTGAGAGTGAGTAAAACTTTTGGTGTGTATACAGTAAGGGACAAACCATTACAGAGACACAGATTTGACATTAAATAAAACTGGTGGTGTGAGAGGCAAACTAGTAAGGGGAATCACATTTGAGAGTGAGTAAAACTTTTGGTGTGTGTACAGTAAGGGACAAACCATTACAGAGACACAGATTTGACATTAAATAAAACAGGTGGTGTAAGTACAATGAGGGGAAGACCATTAAAGAGAAGCAGATTCAACATTAAATAAAACTGTTGGTGCATGTACAATCAGGGCACACCATTAATGAGGCATAGATTCCGCGTTAAATAAAACTGATGTCATATGTACCTGTGGGGAAGACCATTAAAGGGAAGCAGATTCAACATTAAATAAAACTATCGAGGAGAAAAACATTTAGGAGAAGTAGATTTGACATTAGATAACATTGTTGTCTCTATACCATGAGGAGCAAACCATTTAGGAGAAGCAGATTTGACATTAGATAACGTTGTTGTCTCTATACCATGAGGAGCAAACCATTTAGGAGAAGCAGATTTGACATTAGATAATGGTTTTGGTGTATGTCAGTGATGGACAGACCATTACAGAAACATGGTTTTGACATTAAATAAAGCTGTTATTGAAAGTGCAGTCATGGGGGACCATTATGGAAACACAGATTCATCATTAAATAAAACTGTTGTGTACATGCAGTTAGGGGAAGACTATTATGGAAACATAGATTCCACATGAAATAAATTTTTAGTGTGTGTATAGTAAGAGGCAGACCATTAAGGAGACACAGACTGAACATTAAAATAAAACTATTGGTGTATGTAAAGAGAGGGATAGACCTTTAAGGAGAAGCAGATTCAACTTTAAATAAAACTGTAGGTGTATCTACACTGAAGAGCAAACCATTAAGTCGATGCAGATTTGACATGAAATAAAACTGTTGGTATATGTACAGTGAGTGAAATTATGAATACCTACTTGACAGGACTGACAGAAGAAAAGTGTGTAAAATAGTGTGTAAGTCAAAGAAAAGGGTTTGAGAAACAAAGTGACAATGAACTGTAAACATAGTGGAAGTGAGAATGAGGGACATGAGAACCAAATAGAACATGGTGCAGCTACCAGATGTAGCTATCAGTATGAGAGAAAGAAATGTCCAGCATCTTATCTATTATGCATGATGACATATGCTGGTATGGTAATTTACAGCGTGCTGCACACATTCCACATGACACAGGATTGTGCATGTCTGTGTATATTTCTGATTCAAAATTATAAATACAAAATGCATGTTGGCAAATGTTTACTCAGTTTTAGATATGGAAGGTCACCTGCAAATCACAGTCCTTCCACATTATTTGTCATTATTCTAAAAAGTCAGTCCAGTGTACTGACTGAGATGACTAAAGAGTCCCTGACATTTTAAAGTAATTTCTTCCCTGTAAAATCACAGGACAGGTATTATTTCTGGATGTAATACTTTTACATATTATTAGGTTCTTCTAAAATTGGTCATTTCAGGCATTCAAATGTCAAGCAAACATGAGTGTAAACCTTTTTAAGTATTTCCACTATTATGCACAATTATGCATTATCAAAATGACACAGTAAAAATAATTCAGTGCAGTAAAGAAGTAAGGATTCTACAATAGGTTTTGCAGGCTCCTATTACAAGTGGCTATGAATGAAGTGTGACACAAACCAATGAAATGTACTAATGTTCCCATAAAATAAGAAACTGAATCTGAATATTTGAACAGTTTATACATGTGTAGCTTTTGCTTACATACCAAGATAATTAAAACACAAACACATGTAAAAAGCATAAAAAAATGGGAAATTAATATTTGATCACTTTGTCCGTCAAAAGTAAGGTCTATGTAACAAGACAATGCAATTAAAATGCAAATGTGAATAACAATTTTGAAGAAATTGAAGGTGAATATTTTTATAAATTAATATTTAATCAGTTTGTATACCTATATATATTATTTAAATAACAAAACAATAGAATGAAATAAAAAAGTTACCCTGCTGGCTTTCCCAAATCCATTATCTGATGAGTTCTCTTTTAGTCTATGTTTGTCTGCAAATGTCACATGAATATTTTGTCCCTCTAACTTGGCATCATTCACTTTGTTCACTGCAGTCACTGCATCTTGTAGGTACTTAAAATGCACAAAGCCAAAACCAGATGCTTTTTGTACTTTTCCTCAGTGGACAACGTGTACTTTTATGAGATCTCCGTAACTAGAAAAGAACTGATGCAGGCTCTCTTCTGTGGTCTGTCTGTTTAAACTGACTAAGGCCAGGATGGTGTTGGTAGCTGGCTCTAGGGATCGTTTCACTGAAATTTCAAATTTCTCCGAAGCTAAGGTCAACCCCTTTTCTTCATTCTTGTTTCCTTCACTGTTAGTCACACTGTAAAAATGAAAGGAAAAGGCTTGTAGTGCAGTTGTTGCTCAGATATTATTGTGATATACTATTTAAATATTTGGTATTGGATGGGTGGGGGAGGGGTCCAAGGACCCTCTTCAGCCACTTCAGCCACAACCCTGACCAAAGGAAAAGCAGAAGTAGTAACAATATTTCAAATGATGAACCATTAAAAATAATAGTAGTCAAGGAAAGCAGATTTTATACTTGTGTTTTATATAAAATGTGTTACAAAGCAAAGCACTAATTGAAAAGGATCAATTTCATACACAGCCCAGGAGGTACATACAGGATATAAAATCAGCAGCTCAGAAACCAAGATATTTGTTAGCATGTATAAATGAATGCCACTGTAATTGGTTTGTAACATTAATCATTTTACTAAGGTGCCAGGACTAGTACAGGTGTTAAAGTAGATTAGTTTAGTCATACAACAGTGATGATAACAATGCATGGGTGGAGCAATGCAAATTGCTAGCTACTCAGTAGCTGTGGTCATCTCAGCTTGAGCTCTGGGACATATGACTCGTAGCCGGCCTTAGGCATAGGCCATCTAGGTGGCCACCTAGGGTGCCACTTTAGCAGGAGCACTTTTCCAGTAAACTGGATGGTGTAAATAGACCATAATGGGAACATCAAGTAGTGTTGGGGAGGGAGCTGTGGAGCCCTCTTGCCTGGGGCACCACTTGACCTAAGGCCGACCCTGATATGACTATACTGCTGAGAGTTATAAGATAATAGAGGCATAGTTTTAGATGAGAGTAACACATCCTGTGAAATAATTAACAGTGAAGTAGCTAGAATGCAGCTTTTTTATTAGATGTTTACTGAAGGGAGTGTGACATTATGTTTAGGAATTTAAACTTTTAATTGAGACTAAAAGTGCTTCATTAGATTGGGATTCAAGGTAGAAAAAACTGTTTAAAATTAATTTGTGGCCCACATGGTTTATCAAGGGGTGAGATGCTTGGTTATAGGAACAGTTACTGATGATATGTCATCCTGAGAACAAAGGAAAAGATCAAGGGATGAGATGCTAGGTTATAGGTACAGTTATTGAGGGTACGTCATGCTGAGAAGAAAGGGAAAGACTTAATTTTACAAGTTAGAAGAGGAGGCAGCAAGATGTTTAGCTCTTTGTTTTATTGGAAACCACTTTTTTAAGCCTACAGCAATGATGGTCAAATTGGGCTGGTAGGGTAATAAATCTGCAGAGTTTGTTAGAGTTTGGAAAGAATTAGTCTTTCTATTAAACATGAAGGCAGCCATGGAAAGCCTGTACTCTAAATGGGGCTTCAAGATTTCTTTACATTTTGCTGCCCTTGCTTTAATGGAGAAAAATTCAGAGATTTTCCAGACCAGAAAAGGAATATCATTTATTTTTTTTGCTTTATTCTCAAAATGCAGATGGAAGTGTAAGACTTGTTCTAACCAAAGGAGTTGATATTTGAAGGAGATGTAGTTTCTTTTTTCCAATTATTTTATTAAATTTTAATTAAAAAAACCCACAACATAACATAGTAAATGACATAAAATTATTTGTAAAGATGTCAATTTCAAACTATTCACAATATTCACAATTACTAATAGTGAAACAATAAAATAAATGGATATTAAATCATTAGTATTTCTCTGATAATGCATTTAGTTTTAACCAATAATTATAGCTAGAAAAAAATGAAAGCTAGGAAAAAATAATTATAACTAGAAAAAAATCATTATATCTAAAAGTGATCTTGCTCACTCTCATCTTAATAGTCAGTAATTAATTTTGATACATATTAACACTATTATAAACTCCACAACTGAGGAGGTAGTTTCATTTTCCATTTTTTTGTAATACACTTTCTAGCTGTGTAGGAGTCTCACATCATTCACCCATTTTGTTAGTAGAAGGCAGTCATTTCATGTTCTTTTTTTTTTTTTTTTTTTGTCTTCTGGAAGGGAGCTGACCTGTAAATGCCCATATCCCTGCCATAAAGGATCAGTAGAAGGTGTGGATGATCTGAAGGAAATGTATTACTGAAGGGATAGAATGAGGGTGAGCATTGAATATTGGAATACTTCTTTTGTTAAAATGAAAGATTAGAGGGGGATTCCTATTTTTAAAATGGAAGATATATTTGGTAGGTAGTTTATAAACCATAGAGAGGCTTTGAGACTAATTCTGATTATTATAACACTATTGCATAAAACTATTATGTAAATGCTCTCATCCACAAGATACAAGCCTATGTAAGGTCAATAAAAATGGTGCCAGTAAGGTGACCTCTGTCCACATTTAGTAGAATATCATAAGTTAGTGTCCATATGTCAATGGTAATGCTCCACCCTGTCCAAAAACCCATATAGATTTCAAGAGATTAATGAGTGCCTCTGAATATATTCAGTTATTTGGTTGTAAATGAGCCTTTCTAGGATCTAAGTATGGAAAGGACATATTTTGAACGTTGATTAGGTTTTGGTATTTCTGGAAGCGGTTTATTATTACAAACTTCCAGATGTGGGGTATAATGTTATGGTTCAGAGACAGGTTACAGACATGATATAAAGGTGTGGTTATGTAGTCCTTAATAGGTTTATGAACCATGACTAAAGATCATTTTATCCAGCTAGGGAATCTGTAGGAATTTTATCTAGAAGTTTGTATATTTATTTATGCAATGTTTATTTTAAGTAGAAGTTAGTGATGGAAGGATGAAGGAAAGATATTGTTAGAAAGATGAATCTGCCTGTTGCAAAATTAAACTGATTTCTGAAAAGCTTGGTTGTGCTAAGTGGGAGGCTTAATGATTTTGGAAGGAAGGAGCTTTATGTCCATGATGCAATGTTTTTGCCAGGTGGTAAAGTTCTATAAATGTGGCTTTTGTTTCAGAGTTTGCTGTTCTTATTTATTGAAACATGACTCATATGTTAAACCAAAGAAAGATTTAAATTCTTCAGTTATTCATTTATTTGGTTTTGTTTTATGTAGTCTGGTAACTTTAAGGATATAAGAGTGCTAGTTAGTTTCCTGCTTCATTGGGGTCTTGGCAGGCAAGGATGCAGTACCAATTTATGGCTTCTGAGTGTGATTTTAGACTGGAGACAGTTTTGAGAGATTTTTAAATTTAAAGCACATTTGGATAAGTGGTTGTATTTTAACACAGCTTATTACTTTAAATGAGATCAGACAGTGGTCACTCATACATGATGTGAGCAATGAGGTCTAATGCAATGTGGTTACCAATTCAGAGGTTTGGTCATGTTGGTTTTAGAATTACTTGTGATAACCCCAGCTCTACCATAAATTTGTATTATTTCTGGATGGTTCTAAAAAGCTTTGGTTAAAACTACCAATGCATATCTTTTTTTATGGGAAGGCAGATGTTACAGTTTTGTTGATTAGCTCCTCAAGTTATTTTTATAGTGGAAGAGGTGGAATCTAGGTAATAATGAAATATAGAAGAGTGCTTTTTTGGATGGGTATGCTGACAATTAGATATGATCAAGGTTGGTTATGGAGGTGCTCCAGAAGACTAATTTGACATGTTTGTTTTGTAAACTAAGACAGTACTACCTCCAGTTCAATGGCAATGGTAGGCATTCAGTTTATAATTATAGTGTAGAAAATAGCAGTGGATCTTTGGTATGTCATTTTCAATGCAATAATATATAATTTTTACTACACCAAATGGGTAAAAGTTACTAAAAGCACTTAAAGAAATCTCAATTCCTCTGAGCTACACACTCTAGGGACCTAAACATTGTCACCACAATAAACAGAACATGTTGGAGAGATAGATTCCTTTCCCAGAAACTTCCCATACTCTGGAACAAACTACTATCTATATCAAACAAAGCTCCTCATTAGCACTCTTCAAGAAAAATCTTGATGATTGGATGGGAGATTCACCCCTGGGATCACTTCTGTAGCTCTGCTTGACAGGGGCACAGAAAAATTATTTTCTTGGGTGGCAAGGATTATATAGGCCCTAGGGCCAATAGCCTACTACCTACCTATGAATCCATGAACCTATAATCTATTTTGCATACTTTCTGCATTTACTAGGCTGCAGGATAGTTGGTGTACTAAAGCTGTTTGTATTGTGTAGCCCAGTGTCTGGTTCTATATTTTAGCAAATTAGTAAGAGCAGCAGCATTGGTTCAATCTGTATACTGCATGTGGCCATTTATAGTTTGTTTTTTTTTTTGGGGGGGGGGTTCTAGCTGAGGGGTTAGTATGTTTGAGGTGATAAATGTTAAGTTTGTGGAGTGGTATGCGAAGGTATTTGCCAATTATAAACTATATATCTGCACTACCAGAGAATTGTTGGACTTGTTTAATAGATTTGTATGAGTAGGAGTGCTGTAGTTTAAGTTTAGCCTGGGGTATATGCTTGGTATAGTATTTTGTGATGGATCTAGGATGGGTAAGAAAAGTTAGACCAGAGGAGAACATGCTATAACAGGCAACATTGCAGTGGTGACTAATGACTTCAAAGCAAGGGGGGAGCTCTTGGAAGCAACTGAATGGGCAAGGCTAACTGTGATGGGGTGGAGCTCTACTATGGCAGGTCAGTAACTATTATCTGTGATCAAAAAACAGATGGGGACATTCACATTCATCCACAGACTGCCCCAGTACCCCCCTTATTGCCACTTTATTGACTACATACAGATCAGATATTCAATTACAATCAACAAGACTGGCCTAGCCAAAGGAATCCATGGGTCCCTCTTTTACATAATGGTCCCCATGCCAAACCCCCCCACCCCATGTGCCTTTACCCTGTTTTCTACTCAACCTGGCTCCATACCATCCAAATACATTTCTTCTTTCTTGTTTTCTCACAGTTTGTTTTACTTATTAGCTTTTTTCACCAATCTTTTAACAGATCTTAACTGGCCAAGACTCCACTATAATAAGTGTGGTGGAAGAAACTGAACAAAGTCAGGGGCCTAGTGGCAGTTAGACCCTCCCCCCCAGTTATCACGTAGTTCCAGATGAAACTTATAGAGATTTTTTTTTTTCTGTTTCTTAATGAGCTTTTGATCTGATGATGACGTAAACAAAAATCTTGCATAAGGAAAGAAATTCAGTCTTATTTTTTTTTCTTTCAAGTAAGATACTCAAAGCCAACAAAACAGTAGCTCCCAGTAAGCTGAGAGGCCAAATGCTTACAAGGATCAACCATTACTATCTGGGAACAGTGTCTGCTACCTTACCTCTCCAAAAAAGATGGCTTCTTTCTTTGTACCCCTATTGTGATAGATAGGGATGAAAGTAAAAGCACAAATGGATATGGACATTCATTATACAGCTAAGGATCTGGGGAGGAAACCAGAGCACCTGGATAAAACCTACATAAAGACAGGGAGTGCATGCAGACTACACACAAAAGGAATCATAGCCAAACACTCAACAACAGAGCCAAACATTGTGGAACAGCAGCTCTACTCCCTGAACTACTGTACCAGTGATCGCATGATATCATATTCAACTTGCCTTTTCCACCAGTTACTTTTTCTGTAAGATGTTGTTGCTTGTGGTGAAAAGTGAAAAGAAAATTATGACCATCTTACTAGTTTTAGAAACAATGCAATTCCTCCCCCACAAACAAAGTCATTCTTATTACATGTAACTCCCATATCCATCAGTTACAGCCACTTGTATGATTTTGATTATATAACTCAGAACTTTGAGATGAGATAAATGTATACATTTATTTATGTGTCTTTGTTTACTGGGAAAGTCTGACTGGGTAATACCCATTTTCAGTGGAGGCCTGAGGACAAAAGCTCCATTTGCTTGCACTGCATCATACTAAGTTTCAATTAAACACAGAGTAGTTGCATTTCTATTTACATTTATATTTTCTAAGATTTTTACAGAGGTAGAAGTTACTAAAGAGAAAGCCCACATGCAACTTAGTGGATTGTACAGACAATAGTTATGTGTAAAATTTGTTTTGTCATTTCAGTGAGTGGTTAAGTGCATTATGTTTAAGGAGAGTGTTTGGAGAGTATCATATAGTGAACAAAAAGTCTCAACCTTGAGATGAGGATGTCCAGGGCCAGGACTGGTTAAGATGTTGTTTAAGCAGTGGTTTAAAACTACTGAGTTTGTCAGAAAGTTTTATTTATGTGAGGATACTATTCTAGATATATACAATATGATACATATGTCAGTAACAGACATATGATCAGATATATACAATATGATACATATGCCAGTAACAGACATATGATCAGATATCTACAAAATGATACATATGTCAGTAACTGACATATGATCAGATATATACAATATAATACATATGTCAGTAACAGACATATGATCAGATATATACAATATGATACATATGCCAGTAACAGACATATGATCAGATATCTACAAAATGATACATATGTCAGTAACTGACATATGATCAGATATATACAATATAATACATATGTCAGTAACTGACATATGATCAGATATATACAATATGATACATATATCTCAATAACAGACATGCAGGAATATACCTTCTCAATCGTCTGCTGTCAGAATACAGTCTGCAATGCACTGCAACCCACCCCCACCCCCACCTACCACTCAATCTCTTAGCTCAGGAATAAAAAAGAAAACTTAAAATAATGAGAAACAAAGGATCAAAATCAGGAACAGCAGTAAACTGAGAAGATACATTCCTGTTTGTGCCTTTGTATACTTAGAAAGTTGCCAGAACAGGCTTTGCACTGGCATTCTTTATGCACATGCTATCGTGTCTGAAATGCAAATGTCTGTTATTATTTAGTAACTGTAGTTCTCATTGATTTTCCAGAAAAAAAACAACACAAGCATAACAAGGAACATAGCAAAATATGATGTTAATCGAAACATTCTGCAAAAATAGGGACAGTTGACAGCATCTATGCCCAACACACACACACACACACACACACACTTATATATATATATATATAGATATACTCCGGGATTCATAAAGCTTGGCACAAGGGCGGCGTTAGGCTTGCACTGACCATGTGTTGTGAAGATGGCACAGTAGCGCCAAATGCATATTAATGAAGGCACACTGCCGCCACAGCCACGTGCATAGGAAAGGAGTGCGAGTGCATAGGGCGTGTCGAAGTGCCGCACGGAGGCGTGGAAATGTCAGCTGTCGACGTGCAACCTAAAATGCTTGCATATAACAATTTGCAAGCAATAGTAATCACATCTGTCAGTGTCCGTGGATACTGAAACGTATGCAAAGCATGCAAGACAGTTCCTGCGAACACAAAATGAAGAAGCAAACACAAATGCATGGTAGGGAATAACGGGTCTCTATCCCTCGAACAAATGACATTGAAAACTGTGTGCCCATAGTCCAATGCAGTGTAGATAGTTATACCAAGTGGAAGTGAAATGCATCATGTTAGCATGCAGCCAATAGGTACGTCCAGCCCAATGGTCAGGGTCACCAGCTGACCCATATTGTGAGGGAGAGTACACAGCTGGGCAGATGTGTCCATAACAAATCCATGATAAATGTAAATATCTAGCGACCGTATGACAGAATTATATTCCAAAATGCATGTAATAGTCACATACAATAGGTATGTCCGTATTTAGCATACCATATGTGACAGGAAATAGAATAAGCATGTAAACGAAACAGAAGGAGCATATAAACTGCTACAACAATAAGGCAACATGTAGGCTTAAAGGAACAGTATTATCCGTAGCATTGGCTGTGGGTACACGTTGTCCAGTACAATCGGATATGTGTCCGGAATATATCCCATCCTGGAGATAGGAAAAGGTGGCATCCTACCAATGATCAGAACAGTCAGCCAAAATCCGCACATCTGCGATCCAAGCCGTACTTGTCAGGATGTGTCACAGTTGAACAGGTATTACCCGGGTGTACCAACCATGTCATAAAAGTTAAGTATGGGTGTGTACCTATGTGTGTGATGTATAGCATGTGGAAGGTGAAACTTGCCAGGGTAGTCCACACAACCATACAGGTACCTCACATATGTAGTGTATGCAATGTGTTACCTTGACCGTGTCATGGGCCATCAACCAAAGCAGTGATGGATGGAGTGTCAGGAATAGTGTGTGGGGGGGGGGCAATGATATAATCCTCAAAGGCGAGACTGTGTCATATGCAGAATAGGTGAACTGGAGGTGTATGAGGGAGCAGCGGGTGAAGCAGAATGAAACACAAAGAACATGTATACACATCTGCAATACAACCTGACAGGCCATACTGTAGAACACAATCCCACAAACATATGAATATTAAAATGTGCGATACAAATGTACAGAAATGTCACCGGCACATACCCACAGATTGGTCCTGATGGAACTGGCCAAATCAAATGCAACACACCTGGATGCATAATGGAATAGCACAACGAAACAAATGTCCTCGCACGTACGGCATGCAGGGCCAACCAAACTTCAAAAAAAACACCAAAAGGCCAGCATGAAGAGTTCCACTGTTTAATGTGAGGTAAAATCAATCGGACCAAATTGTCCTGCTCAATAACTCAAACTAGTTTCGGCACACGCCTTCTTCAGTGAGTGAAAACAACAGACATGCGGACAACAACCAGACGTCTATATATATGACTCATAGCCAATAGGAAAGGAGTCAAAATAAATCAAACTTAATATGCAAATGTATACATACTTGAAAGGAAAATATAAATCCATGAACACATGGATGTATATATATGAATGCAAATTGAATAATAATTCATGTTAAATATACAAGATGATGGTAACAGCAAAAATGTATGGAAATATATAAAAAATATATGAAAAGAATTGCTGTACCCATAGCATGTTGTAATCTGGGATAAACATTCCTGATAATAACTGTACATCTTTCACAACCAAAATAAATAGCAATGGTAAATATGTAAGGCAGTCAATATAAATCATGATATAATACATGCACCAACAATAATACAAAAACTACACAATGAGAAACCTTGTTTGCAGACAGAAACGCCTCCGAGTCAAAAAGCTTCTTAACGCTTTTATTTTGAACAAACCAAAAGAGCGTTTTCGCCACAGACCACTGCAGCTTCTTCAGAGAAACAAGTTAGACAAAAAACACTCACTTTAAAAATACTACATCAGGAAATGACATATTCCTGTTTCCTGTTACCGAACAGTTGTGTTTAAAAACACATACAAAGTGCTAAAAATTAAAAGCATCCCACATTTAGAATCATTTTTAAAAGTAGCACACAACAATAAGAAATAGATTCAATTATATGAAAAAAGATCTCAGCGACTTAACAATAATATGGATGACAACAAACAGATGTCATTACTATTTACAATAAACTACTATACAAAATATGTAAGTAGATCTATCGAAAAATATACTCTAATACTCACTTAAAACATTAAAAACAAATTTGCCTTATATGAGGTGTGTATAAGGGATAAATCCTACTCATATTTGCTCAGGCTTAGTTTATTAAACATTCTATTTGTGCTGTAACCATGCAGGACTAAGGAAGAAAGAAAGAAATAAGAAGGGGGGGGGAAGAAAAAGGAAAGGGAGAAGTATCCTTTGCTCCCATGGAAAATACATGACCTAAAAGATTCAGCACGTGAGAATCCATTGTGTCTTCCTACTAAGACCACTAAGACTAGGTTATAAACCTGACTGTTAGGTTAAGCAAGCCTTGAATAATAGACGGTCAAGTCAACTAGCTAGACTTAATGTGTTAGTGCAAGGTGCTGATAACACACAACACTGCCAAATCATCCAGTATGTGTTGCCTGATATACGGGTCAGACCTAAAGTCAGAGAAAACTATATAGTAACAGTAGGTTTTACCTAAAATAACTTTTTAATTTAAGAACTGGGGCAATGTTGCAGTTAGTGTTAAGGCCAGGAAGACAGAAAGCGTCCAAGCGCAACTGCCAATCCAGCTCAAAATTTTCTAGTATTAAGGATACAGGGCCCCCTCTGATTTTTAAGGGTACATGGTCTATAGCCATAAAGCTAAAACTATGTCCTGGGAACAATGCAATATGTTTGGCCAGTGCGTTGTCATCTTTACATGTCCTAATTGCATACAAGTGCTCATACATCCTATCTCGCAGTCTCCTGTCGGTTTTTCCGATGTAGAACCCAGAGCAGCAGTTGCACATAGCAATGTATATAACTGATTTGCTCTCACAATTAAGTGCATGCTTGATGACAAACTTCCTGTCCCTAACAAGGAATGTCTCCCCTGTTCGGACATTATTACAGAAATTACAGAATCCACATCTGGACATTCCTTTCCTTTTATAAAAACTATGCTGTTGGATATCCCTTTGTAATAGTTCCTTCAAATTTTTAGATCGTTTAAAAATAAATCTGGGTTCGCCTCCCAATTTTCCTGCTAGTGATGGGTTTGAGGATATCAACCTCCAATTCTTACGGATGATGTCCAGAATTGCTTCTGAATTAGTACTAAAAATAGTGACGAAGCTCAAAGATAAATCTGTGTTTGATTCTCTGCGGTCAACATTGCTACCTATTAGACCACTTATAGGCACCTCATCTGTGAAACTACTAACTACACTGGAGGAGACCTTTGTTTAGTCAATAAAGGTGTAGAAGCCTCTAGTTCTTTTAAGAGTAACTTCCTCAATAAGTTCACAAACCATTTTCTCAGGATAGCCACGGTTAGTGAACATTTCCTTCAGAAATGAACATTCCTTAACAAAATCCACAAGGGTGCTGCACATTCTTCCTGCCCTCACCAGCTGTCCCTTCACTATAGATCTTTTCTGTTTGTGAGGGTGAAAGCTGGTGAAGTGCAGGAAAGAATTGCAGTATGTGGCTTTCCTGAAGACGGTGGACCTGAAGCACTGATGACAAATATCCTTCGTAAGTTTGACATCTAAATAATCCAGCTCGGTGGTAGAAAATTTAAAAGTGAACTTCAGGAACTCAGTGGAATTACTGATATTATCCACCAAGTTTTTCGCTTCCAATTCTGACCCCCTGAACAGGAGGAACATGTCGTCAAGGTAGCGGTGTAGAAGGTAACAGGGGCCATAATACCAGGGAGATCAGCCAAGATGATTGCTTCCCAGTACCCCATTACATAGTTTGCCACACCTGCTCCACATGGGGAGCCCATCGCCACCCCCGTTTCTGTAAATAGAAGTCACCGTCAAATAGGAAGTAGTTACTGGTTAGTACTATTTCAAGTAATTCCATAACCAGTTCGACCTCCAATCTGACTTCCAAACTTTTGTAACATTGACCCTGTCCATTCAACCGCCTCTAAGTGCGGTATGCACGATAGAGGTCAATGACATCAATAGTTAACAAGTTGTCATCTTCATTGAATGGCAGTTTGTTTATGTTGTCCAAAAATGTCCATGAGTCCTTACACACACTTGGAATGTACTTAACGTATTTGTCCAAGATGTGTGTGATTAGTTTGGAACATGGGTAAGTAATAGAGGATCTACTGTCAATTAAAGCTCTCATAGGGGGGTCAGTAACACTTTTATGGATTTTATGGATCCCAAACATAACGGGATCTTAGAAGACATGATGTCAATATAATAATATGTCTTGATATCAATTTTCCGTTAAGAAAAGGTCCCTAAAATATCCCCTGATCCTTTGTGTGGTACCGTTAACTTCATTTCTTGAAGCTTTTGTGTAGGCATCACTGTCAAGGAGGGAAGTCATTTTCTCATTATAGGTGACATTATGAAAAATCACCAAGCCTCCTCCCTTATCCGGTTTTAACACCCGTATAGGTAACTGACTAAGTTCATCCAGTAGTAGGCGTTGTTCTTTAGAAATGTTGGGAGTTGTAGTCCTATTATATTCATTATATTTGTTACCCAAAAATCTAAAATCAAATTCACACATGTTCTCAAACAATTCCAACGTAGAATGTAATGGAGGATTAAAAACACTGGACAGTTTTGGAAGTCCTACATTGGGGATGGCGTTTACTTCACCATCATTCACAGCCTCTGTTTCATGATTGAACAGTAACTTAAGATTCATTTTTCTTACAAAACACTTTAGTTCAATAATTTCTTTAGCAACATTCCCATAGGAAGTTGGAACAAAAGTGTTTCCAAAAGCTAACAATTCTATCAATTGTTGGTCCAAAATGATGTCAGAAAAATTGTAAATGGTGAAGTCGCCATTCGTGTTAGTGAGAATGACAGGGGGCCCACCAAAAGATCTATAGTGAAGGGACAGCTGGTGAGGGCAGGAAGAATGTGCAGCACCCTTGTGGATTTTGTTAAGGAATGTTCATTTCTGAAGGAAATGTTCACTAACCGTGGCTATCCTGAGAAAATGGTTTGTGAACTTATTGAGGAAGTTACTCTTAAAAGAACTAGAGGCTTCTACACCCCTTTATTGACTAAACAAAAGGTCTCCTCCAGTGTAGTTAGTAGTTTCACAGATGAGGTGCCTATAAGTGGTCTAATAGGTAGCAATGTTGACCGCAGAGAATCAAACACAGATTTATCTTTGAGCTTCGTCACTATTTTTAGTACTAATTCAGAAGCAATTCTGGACATCATCCGTAAGAATTGGAGGTTGATATCCTCAAACCCATCACTAGCAGGAAAATTGGGAGACGAACCCAGATTTATTTTTAAACGATCTAAAAATTTGAAGGAACTATTACAAAGGGATATCCAACAGCATAGTTTTTATAAAAGGAAAGGAATGTCCAGATGTGGATTCTGTAATTTCTGTAATAATGTCCGAACAGGGGAGACATTCCTTGTTAGGGACAGGAAGTTTGTCATCAAGCATGCACTTAATTGTGAGAGCAAATCAGTTATATACATTGCTATGTGCAACTGCTGCTCTGGGTTCTACATCGGAAAAACCGACAGGAGACTGCGAGATAGGATGTATGAGCACTTGTATGCAATTAGGACATGTAAAGATGACAACGCACTGGCCAAACATATTGCATTGTTCCCAGGACATAGTTTTAGCTTTATGGCTATAGACCATGTACCCTTAAAAATCAGAGGGGGCCCTGTATCCTTAATACTAGAAAATTTTGAGCTGGATTGGCAGTTGCGCTTGGACGCTTTCTGTCTTCCTGGCCTTAACACTAACTGCAACATTGCCCCAGTTCTTAAATTAAAAAGTTATTTTAGGTAAAACCTACTGTTACTATATAGTTTTCTCTGACTTTAGGTCTGACCCGTATATCAGGCAACACATACTGGATGATTTGGCAGTGTTGTGTGTTATCAGCACCTTGCACTAACACATTAAGTCTAGCTAGTTGACTTGACCGTCTATTATTCAAGGCTTGCTTAACCTAACAGTCAGGTTTATAACCTAGTCTTAGTGGTCTTAGTAGGAAGACACAATGGATTCTCACGTGCTGAATCTTTTAGGTCGCACGTATTTTCCGCAGGGCAAAGGATACTTCTCCCTTTCCTTTTCTTTCCCTTCTTCTTTCTTTCTTTCTTCCTTAGTCCTGCATGGTTACAGCACAAATAGAATGTTTAATAAACTAAGCCTGAGCAAATATGAGTAGGATTTATCCCTTATACACACCTCATATAGGGCAAATTTGTTTTTAATGTTTTAAGTGAGTATTAGAGTATATTTTTCGATAGATCTACTTACATATTTTGTACAGCAGTTTATTGTAAATAGTAATGACATCTGTTTGTTGTCATCCATATTATTGTTAAGTCGCTGAGTTCTTTTTTCATATAATTGAATCTATTTCTTATTGTTGTGTGCTACTTTTAAAAATGATTCTAAATGTGGGATGCCTTTAAATTTTTAGCACTTTGTATGTGTTTTTAAATACAACTGTTCGGTAACAGGAAACAGGAATATGTCATTTCCTGATGTAGTATTTTTAAAGTGAGTGTTTTTTGTCTAACTTGTTTCTCTGAAGAAGCTGCAGTGGTCTGTGGCGAAAACGCTCTTTTGGTTTGTTTAAAATAAAAGCGTTAAGAAGCTTTTTGACTCTGAGGCGTTTCTGTCTGCAAACAAGGTTCCTCATTGTGTACTTTTTGGTCTGACTTGTTTGAAAGCAGTTTTTGTGGTTTTTTTTTAATAATACAAAAACTATCATACATAGAATGATTAAAGATGGTCATTTAGTCCAGGTGGGAATAATGCACCAAGATGTGTAATCCAGTATTTTTCTTTGTGACTTAATATTCCTTGCCAACCTAGTTGGTTATGTCTATTTCCAGTGATTTTGTCTATAATGGTAAACATAAATTTGGCAGTTGGATGTTTAATGGTATGTAAATATAGAGCATTGGACAGTTTATGATTAAGGATATCACTACAGTGTTCCCCTATCCTGATTCTCAATGAACGTGAAGTTTTACCCACATAGAATGATTTACATTGGCAAGTTGCCAAGTAGATGACCCAACTAGTGGAACAATTACCAAAGACTCTTACATCATATACTTTGCTAGTATTAGAACTGGTAAATTGTTTCAACTGATTGACTTGAGCGCATGAAATACAATGTCCACATCGAAATGTTCCTAATAATTCATCCCCTGTGATGGTAAGTTGTCTGTATTTAGCTCCACCACTTTCCCTCTGTTTATAATGGGAAAACAAAGTTCCCAATGTTTTTCCTCGCCTGAATGAAAATGAGCATTGATTGTCCAGGATACCCCTAAAAAAGTCATTGGCTAACAGAATATTCCAATTATTGTTCACTGCTTTCCTAACTGTTTGGTGATTTTTGCCCAAAGTAGTAATGAGTCTAATTTTGTCACCCTTGGAGTTGTTACTTCTCTCCCTATATTCTAACAATGTCTGCCTTTCCTAGTTATCTGACCAAAGTCTGGCGGATTCAATGTCAAAAATGGAGTATCCTCTATCCAAAAATCTGGATAGTAGATCAGCTTTGGCATGTGTATAGTCCACTTCTGAAGAATTAATTCTCCGTATTCTCAAATATTGAGATTTGGGGATGTTGCGGATGGTGTGGCGTGGATGCATACTGGTAGCATGTAGCAAGGAATTAAACTGGGGATATTTACGATGGATCTTGGTGTTAAGTGTATGGTCATTGTTTCGATATACAGTGACATCCAAAAAGTCAATTTCATCTCTATGTGATGTAATAGAGAATTCAATCCCCCAAATGTTGTTATTGAGATACTCCAAAAATTCTTGGAGATACTCAACATCAGCACGCCACACCATCCAGCAATCATCTAAATATCTCCGCCATATGTCCATTTCTACTAGATATATGTTGTGTAGGGGATTGTAAATGAGGCATTCCTCTAGGTAGGCCATAAAGAGATCTGCGTAGATTGGGGCAAAAGAGGCCCCCATGGCCGTACCCTGTAGTTGCCAATAACAATCCCCTTGAAAATAGAATACATTTTTGGTCAGGACATGTTCAGTCATGCAGATAAGCAGAGTGTTAAAGCCTGGAGGGTATAGTTCAGCCTTTGTTAGCCAGTGTTCTAAAGCTTGAAGCCCGCCCAATGTGGTATACTGGTATATAAAGATTTTACATCCAGTGTACACATCAACCATTCGGGCTCAAGCTGAGTATCCTCAACGATTTTCAAGAATTGCGTGGTATCCTGGATTCTAGCCCTAACTAATGACAGTAGAGGTTTGAGAAATTGAGTAAGGAATGCAGAAAGTGGTTCAGTGAGTGAGCCATGGCCAGAAACAATTGGCCTACCTGGGGGATGTGTAATGGATTTATGTATTTTCGGAAGCAAGTATAAAATTTGTTTAGCTGGATCTTTGACCTGAAGATGTTGAACAGTTTTTTGGGTGATGATACCCTCATCCAATGCAGATTGTAAGAATGAATCCATCTCTTGTTTGAATTTGCCAGTGGGGTCAATACCCATGTGCATGTAACAATGAGAATCCGACAGTTGTCGTAGACCCTCATTGACATAATAATCCATATTCAAAATGACCACTGCTCCACCCTTGTCCGCTTGGAGAATAGCTATGTTATGACTGTCTCTAAGTTCTGATAATGCCACCCTTTCAGCAGTAGTGATATTGTCTGGACTGATTTGACCTTCAAAAAGGGGAAAATGTAAATCTTTCATAACAGCCTGTTGAAAAATGGCTACATTTTTATTCATGGGGGGTTGAAAGGTGGATTTGTGAAATACAAAATCAGTAGATCTTTGAGTGGTAGAACTATCCTGTTCAGAAAAAAATAGTTTAAGATTTAGTCTACGACAAAAGTCAATCACATCTAATGAGATTTGATATTCATCAGAGAAAAAACTGGGAACAAAGTTCAATCCTTTATTCAGTACTTGCTGTTGGTCATCTGTAAGAACATAATCAGATAGATTTAGGACATTTTTAAAATCTGTGGTCATTATTTCAGCAGAGCATGTATTAATCCTGTCATAGAGTCTGTTCCGATATCTGTTTCTATGTTTCCTCCCCCCTCTGGGTTGCCTCCCATGCCTAAAGGGTGTTGGATATTCGTTTTCTTTTTAAGGGGTGAGTTGGCTGTTGTTCCACTTTCACTGTCAGTGTAATATGACTCCTCCCCTGAGGTGCTTGTGTGAAATTGGTCTCTGTTTTTTAATATGGACCTGGGTCTTTTTCTGGTCCTACCTCTATTCATACCAGGGACATTATCCTGAAATCTCACAGTTCTCTGTGTTTGAAATGGATGTCCCTTATCATAATCATTGATGTCTCTATTAAATTTCTTTATTTTTCTATCCTTGATAGTCTTATCATACATAGTCAGTTCCTTGGGCAACCTATCCAATGATTCCAAATACTTAGGGCTAGACTGATGTTTCTTGCACTCATAACTGAGATCTTTTACTTCAGATAGACAAAGGTCTATCGTCCTTTCGTAATAAGAAGCAAAAATTTTAACAAAAACCATTGAGCCCTCTCTTAGTGCTGCATCCCATTCATCTGTAAGCCTCTGTTCAGATCTGCCTACAAGGGGATGAAGTTTTATACGTAGTCCTCTCGGTGCCATATTTTTGTAGAGATAGGCTTTGAAAAGCCTCAGATGCCAAATGTTGGCTCTGAGGCCCTTCAATCTTTTCTCCAAATTCCGAAAGGCTACTTCACAGTCATCTGTGGAGTTAGGAACCAGTTGGTTAGAGTTGCTGCTTGGGATATGGTTAAGACCAAAAATACCCAAATCTTCCCTATCAGCACACAACCCATCCAAGATTTTATCTAAATCCATAATAATGATGGTCTAGGTTGTCCAAGGAACTTCCTAGAGAATGTCAAATGTATTTGTTACAAGAAGATAGGTGTAATAGAGGTAGGGCCAGAAAAACTTAAGTTAGTTGTTGTACCAGGACCAAAAAATGGTAAAAAACTGAAATAGTTTCAGAACCAATTCCACACCAGTAGTCACAATATGGAGGATAAACAAAAAGCTTCAAATGTGAAAGAAACAGCTGTCAGAGGTTACCCTGTGTCAAGAATGTTCAGTTCTAAAACACATGTATAATGTTGAATAAGGCTTCACTATTCCTACATCCACAGGTGTTCTGTTACATATACTTCAACTGAAACTATCTAGTTGAAAAAATAGACCAATTTCACACTAGCACCTCAGGGGAGGAGTCATATTACACTGACAGTGAAAGTGGAACAACAGCCAACTCACCCCTTAAAAAGAAAACGAATATCCAACACCCTTTAGGCATGGGAGGCAACCCAGAGGGGGGAGGAAACATAGAAACAGATATCGGAACAGACTCTATGACAGGATTAATACATGCTCTGCTGAAATAATGACCACAGATTTTAAAAATGTCCTAAATCTATCTGATTATGTTCTTACAGATGACCAACAGCAAGTACTGAATAAAGGATTGAACTTTGTTCCCAGTTTTTTCTCTGATGAATATCAAATCTCATTAGATGTGATTGACTTTTGTCGTAGACTAAATCGTAAACTATTTTTTCTGCACAGGATAGTTCTACCACTCAAAGATCTACTGATTTTGTATTTCACAAATCCACCTTTCAACCCCCCATGAATAAAAATGTAGCCATTTTTCAACAGGCTGTTATGAAAGATTTACATTTTCCCCTTTTTGAAAGTCAAATCAGTCCAGACAATATCACTACTGCTGAAAGGGTGGCATTATCAGAACTTAGAGACAGTCATAACATAGCTATTCTCCAAGCGGACAAGGGTGGAGCAGTGGTCATTTTGAATATGGATTATTATGTCAATGAGGGTCTACGACAACTGTCGGATTCTCATTGTTACATGTACATGGGTATTGACCCCACTGGCAAATTCAAACAAGAGATTGATTCATTCTTACAATCTGCATTGGATGAGGGTATCATCACCCAAAAAACTGTTCAACATCTTCAGCTCAAAGATCCAGCTAAACAAATTTTATACTTGCTTCCGAAAATACATAAATCCATTACACATCCCCCAGGTAGGCCAATTGTTTCTGGCCATGGTTCACTCACTGAACCACTTTCTGCATTCCTTACTCAATTTCTCAAACCTCTACTGTCATTAGTTAGGGCTAGAATCCAGGATACCACGCAATTCTTGAAAATCGTTGAGGATACTCAGCTTGAGCCCGAATGGTTGATGTGTACACTGGATGTAAAATCTTTATATACCAGTATACCACATTGGGCGGGGCTTCAAGCTTTAGAACACTGGCTAACAAAGGCTGAACTATACCCTCCAGGCTTTAACACTCTGCTTATCTGCATGACTGAACATGTCCTGACCAAAAATGTATTCTATTTTCAAGGGGATTGTTATTGGCAACTACAGGGTACGGCCATGGGGGCCTCTTTTGCCCCAATCTACGCAGATCTCTTTATGGCCTACCTAGAGGAATGCCTCATTTACAATCCCCTACACAACATATATCTAGTAGAAATGGACATATGGCGGAGATATTTAGATGATTGCTGGATGGTGTGGCATGCTGATGCTGAGTATCTCCAAGAATTTTTGGAGTATCTCAATAACAACATTTGGGGGATTGAATTCTCTATTACATCACATAGAGATGAAATTGACTTTTTGGATATCACTGTATATCGAAACAGTGACCATACACTTAACACCAAGATCCATCGTAAATATCCCCAGTTTAATTCCTTGCTACATGCTACCAGTATGCATCCACGCCTCACCATCCGCAACATCCCCAAATCTCAATATTTGAGAATACGGAGAATTAATTCTTCAGAAGTGGACTATACACATGCCAAAGCTGATCTACTATCCAGATTTTTGGATAGAAGATACTCCATTTTTGACATTGAATCCGCCAGACTTTGGTCAGATAAACAGGAAAGGCAGACATTGTTAGACTATAGGGAGAGAAGTAACAACTCCAAGGGTGACAAAATTGGACTCATTACTACTTTGGGCAAAAATCACCAAACAGTTAGGAAAGCAGTGAACAATAATTGGAATATTCTGTTAGCCAATGACTTTTTGAGGGGTATCCTGGACAATCAATGCTCATTTTCATTCAGGCGAGGAAAAACATTGGGAACTTTGTTTTCCCATTATAAACAGAGGGAAAGTGGTGGAGCTAAATACAAACAACTTACCATCACAGGGGATGAATTATTAGGAACATTTCGATGTGGACATTGTATTTCATGTGCTCAAGTCAATCAGTTGAAACAATTTACCAGTTCTAAAACTAGCTAAGTATATGATGTAAGAGTCTTTGGTAATTGTTCCACTAGTTGGGTCATCTACTTGGCAACTTGCCAATGTAAATCATTCTATGTGGGTAAAACTTCACGTTCATTGAGAATCAGGATAGGGGAACACCGTAGTGATATCCGTAATCATAAACTGTCCAATGCTCTATATTTACATACCATTAAACATCCAACTGCCAAATTTATGTTTACCATTATAGACAAAATCACTGGAAATAGACATAACCAACTAGGTTGGCAAGGAATATTAAGTCACAAAGAAAAATACTGGATTACACATCTTGGTGCATTATTCCCACCTGGACTAAATGACCATCTTTAATCATTCTATGTATAGGTTCATAGGTTCATAGGTTCATACTAGGCTATCTGCCCGAGGGCATTTACAAGCCTAGCCCATCGTTTTGTGGCTTACGCCACCCCTTTAGTATGGGGAACTATACCCATTATTTTGCTGTGCCTCTGTCGAGCAGTGACACTGAGGTTATCCCTGGGGTATATCTGTGATCTCCCATCCATTGGTCAAGATTTCTCTTGAACAAGGCCAGCGAGGTGCTCTGCCTCACATGTACCGGGATTTTGTTCCACAGCATAGGGAGTCTTTGGGTGATGAATCTATCCCTCCAGCACGTCCTATTAATAGCCGTGTCAAGGTTTAAGTCTCCCGCCCTTGTGGCTCTGATGGATCTAGATTTTTTGAGGTGAAGCATATTCATCAAATCTGGGTTTGACATGGCCTTGTATGTTAGGCAAAGGTCACCTCTGAGCAAGCGTGGCGACTGAATAGAGCTGGAGTTCTTTCAGTCGGGCAGCATAGGACAGATTTTTGAGACCCTTTATCCTTTTGGTGAGGAACTTTTGTGGCCTCTCCAGCTGCTGACGTATGATAGTTTTTGTATTATTGTTGGTGCATGTATTATATCATGATTTATATTGACTGCCTTACATATGCACCATTGCTATTTATTTTGGTTGTGAAAGATGTACAGTTATTATCAGGAATGTTTATCCCAGATTACAACATGCTATGGGTACAGCAATTCTTTTCATATATTTTTTATATATTTCCATACATTTTTGCTGTTACCATCATCTTGTATATTTAACATGAATTATTATTCAATTTGCATTCATATATATACATCCATGTGTTCATGGATTTATATTTTCCTTTCAAGTATGTATACATTTGCATATTAAGCTTGATTTATTTTGACTCCTTTCCTATTGGCTATGAGTCATATATATAGACGTCTGGTTGTTGTCCGCATGTCTGTTGTTTTCACTCACTGAAGAAGGCGTGTGCCGAAACTAGTTTGAGTTATTGAGCAGGACAATTTGGTCCGATTGATTTTACCTCACATTAAACAGTGGAACTCTTCATGCTGGCCTTTTGGTGTTTTTTTTGCATAATGGAATACCCAGCATCCCCTCCACAGCACACAACCTGCCCCCATACCTGAACATCCACCAAATCCAGCAATACTTGGCCTACTAGTTTGGCGCAGCCACATCTACACATAGTGACCACTACTCATATGTAGTAGGCAGTGTCACCCTAGGCAGTTTCAGGATTGCAAACTATACATCCCTTGCATGTAAAACCCCCAGCACATTTTCATAACGCTAGAAGAATGGTCAGTATCGGTCTTGTTAATTTTTTGGATATCCCTCATGTAATAAGTAACCTGTGTAAACATTAGAATGGGTATCAAAACATGATGTCCAGTCTTGTAGACATCTGGACACAAGTTGTAATGTGCAGTAGTGGTGCACGAGACTGTCCAGCCCTAGATGGTCATGCAGAACCTACTACCCAGGATCAAACACCTGCCTGTGACGCACATGTCCCGACACGAATAATCGAGAGAATATAGTGCACACATTCGCATAGTGGCACATGGAAATAGGGTGATGAAGGCACTGACGTAAACAGGATACCTCCTGATCCACTGTGTGAGCGACAGTTCCTGTGTGAGTAGGTGTGTCCTGACCAACAATGATACAATGCCAAATGTCCTGTGATTGTAGGAAATAACTATGTACTGCATGTAACAGTTGCCTAAAGCGGTCATGTCAGGATAGAAAATACATAATTTGTACAAGAAACAGACTAACAACTAAAGTGCTAAAGGTATAGGCTCACAGCTAGGAAACTAGTGAATGTTCGAAACCTGCACTGACTGTGGGTATGTGTTGGCCTAAATAATCTGGTGTCCCCAGAATATATCCCAACCTGTACATATGACAATGTGTCAACCCTACCAATGGTCAGAGCATTCGCACAATAACTGGCCAGCCTCTTAATCACTCACAAAGCCAATGACCTTTGGAGGAAAGGTGTTGAATGAGAATGACTACTTACAACAATGAAGAGTAATAGACGCATTTAACTGCAGAAAATTAGTAGTAATATGAATCTGTCAACACGTTCCAAGTTAATAGTACTAATATGGTAGAAGTGTCTGTGATTGTCCCTGATTTGTCATAACCTTGTCCCTGTCACTGTAGAAACTAGTCCCCGAGTATCACAGAGGTCCGTATACATATGTACACCAACCAAATGTCACATCTGTTGACAGGACTATTGCATACCTGTAGTGAATTTATAACTGATGCCCAGAATAATATTCATTGTATCTATAAATGAATGAAATAGTCAAATGTGAAGGGAAACATGTGGACCCCCCACCCTGTATTATGTAGTGGAACCACTCCCCACCCTATATTATGTAGCGCCGACCTAATAATGTGGTCAGAGGTGCCCAAACACCTGCGTCTGTAAACACAGATAGAATGTTAAAATCTGGACTAACTGTGTCCATGTGCTATGTCTGATATTTGAACAGCACCAGGGCAGTTCTAGTCACCAGTCGGACAAGCCTAAACCCGGACCAGCACATGAACACCCTGACAATCAAACACGCATATGTGCGAGGACTTTAAGCGTAGGAGTTCTGAATATCCTTGGCGTGAGTAGACATGCAGCATGGGTCCAGAGCAGTAGGAAACAGGGAATGTCAGAAGTGTAGTGCTGTGGTTTTCCCAGCAGGAGAATGGATGCCTGCTGTGTAAGGGAAGCGGTGAGGCGTATGTCAGAGTAGCTATGAACCATGGGTATACATATAAATGAGACAGAACAACAATAGTGTAGTGGTTAGAGCATCCACCTAATGTAAAGGCATTCCCTGTTCAAGTACGACTATAGCACATATTAATTGTGTAATGAATGCCTCTGTGCTGTTAAGCCAACATTTATACATGTAAAGGTGACCACGTGTCTCGCATGGGGCCGTTAACCGGATTCCATCAATCAAAGTGGTACTTTCATAAGGAATAAGGCACATGTAATCCCAAAGAAGTGGCAGTAAAGGCATTCCCAGTTCAAGTATGACTATAGCACATATTAATTGTGTAATGAATGCCTCTGTGCTGTTAAGCCAACATTTATACATGTAAAGGTGACCGCGTGTCTCACATGGGGCCGTTAACCGGATTCCATCAATCAAAGTGGTACTTTCATAAGGAATAAGGCACATGTAATCCAAAAGAAGTGGCAGTAAACATATGTAACTCAGAATAAGTAGATGCAAGTGCACCTGCGTGGGTGTACGCAGCTTGTAGCATAGCAAATGTATGTTGTCTTGTACAGCTGTAATAGATAGATAGATAGATAGATAGATAGATAGAAAGATGTGTGTATATATAAATATCCATGGACATAACCGAAATATGCAATTATCTATCTATCTATATATATATATATATATATATATATATATATATATATATATATATGACAATAAGGATAAAGGCAGCCACACTCCTATAGGTGAATGCTGTGCTGTAAAGAACGCTAATTGTAAACCACAAAATAAAACATACAGCTACAGCAACCATGCAGCAGTTTCTACAATTATTCTTATATACTTGAAGAATTGCGCCTATTTTTTAGTACTTGAAAACTTTGGATTTTATCATTTTGGATTATTGATGAACTGCTTTATATATATATATATATATATATATATATATATATATATATATATATATATAAAATGAACGCCGAAAGACGAAAGCAAACATAAGGGTTGTGAAGGGAATCTAGAGCAAGTAAGGTATTATAAAGGGCTCGCAACATATGTCAGATAAAGCTGCACAAGTGTGAGTAGAGTGCCACTATTCACACCAGAGGCAGGGTTATACCAGTGGCCATAACATCGTTGAAGTGCTATGTCAACATTATACACAGACTGAATGTAGTACATGTTGGACCACCTACACTTGTAACCCGCAAATCGTTCGTAATCCATAACACCAGGAAAGGCATGTATGTGCAAATATGAATGGATGGTGAGCCTGTGAATACACAAGGTGATACAAAATGTGTGTAGGGCCCCAATGCTCTGGAGAGGGCAATGTGTAAAGGTGTGTCATGGCTGCAATATCAGGTGTATAATGGCTGTTATGCGTGGAAACTCAACACGGGTGTGCTGGAGAAACTATGGATATGTGATTATGGACACAGGAGTGCTAGGTTATGTTGTGCCGGTTGCAATGAAGCGGCCCGTGGAGGTCAGCTAGTATGTAGGTGCGATTCCCAGATAGAGCGTCGTCTGTGTGGAGACATGCGTGAATGGGCATATCATTGTCGGACGTTGTGCATCAGGGCTGGCAGCTCGGCAAGTAAAACCTAAACGCCATCCATGAGCAGGACGGAGTTCTGCTGTGACAACCCAAAACTGGGAAAAGCAGAAAGACACAACTACATGCAGACATCAATATGTTGATGTACAATCTCAGTAACACAAACACTCATTCTATTAACATTAATAATATGAATGTGCACAGAAACAAACACAGTAGCAGGAATAACAGGCTGCGCATACGAGTAATAGGTCGAATGACACTGTATCACATCACATTTATCAGCGGCACCCCAGACATGAAAAACGTGTGACATCTGTCTGCTGTATAACGTGCAGTATACTGATCACAAGTTCACCGGAGTGAAGTGTCGGTGTCATAATGACTAAGGCAATAGTATGCTGTTGAAGCAGAGATAAAACCCAATACGCATGTGTAAGTGTCTATGTATAGGTTAACGGACACACAGATGTATATATAGATAAAAACGATATATATATATATATATATATATATATATATATATATATACACATATATATATATATATATATATATATATATATATATATATACATACATACACACAAACATATACTACAGATATATATAGATAGATATATATACACAAACAACAGGTATTGATATATACACATACACACAAAACAAATATATATGTCATTGTAGATATACATGTACATAACTAGGTTACTTTACAGCAATTAGGGGTAACATATATACAGCCTGGGCATATGTGACTGGGAGGTCCAATAAATAAATGTTGTACCCCCCCACACCGCCCAGCTAGGCCAGTCAGACATACAGACAGGCAATAAAGATTACTACACTGCTGCTGTCCAAAACACCAGCAGGAAAGTAGCAGTGGGAGAGATCTGCAAGTTCTACACTTTAAACATGGATAACGGTGTCCCTTGCGGGACCCCAAAAAGTCAGTGTATGTGTCAAGCTGTTGTCATCGATGCGAGCAGGATGTAGGTGTACATGGAACAGTAGGTTGTGCAAGTGTGATAATACATGGGTTGACAAAATGTACGACATGTGTCCCGAGATGGGGAGAGTGGGCAATGTGTGGGGGGGGTGTGCTCATACCCCAGTTGCACTCACAGTAAGTATATGTCATGAGTGTTGTAGAGGGGTGCCAGGTAGGTGGACCATGGGTATGCAATAATGGGCTTAAGTGTGCAGGTGCAGGTTGGCAGAGATGTAATAGGCCCACCCAGTAGAAGTCATTAATATTCCTATGTGGGCATAGCAGACACCTATACGTCCCAAACCTGAACAGCACATCTACTGGATAGTCTGTAAACTATCGGGGGAATTCATAGAGACCAAATCAGTGCCGTGTACCCGATTAGCATGGACGTTCATAGTTATGAATCAGAATGTAACAAAGTCCAAATAAACACTTCCAGAACTAGTGACATTAGGTGGACAGGTGGCAGAATACAGGTGATGACAGATGACAACATGTATGAGTCATAAACGGCATGTACCTCGACAAACTTGAATGAATACATATGCTCTGTGACTGTCAATGTGTCTGGTTAATAGAACCAATCATCTAAATGTGTCCCACAGGGTGTTATGCAGTGTTCCTGATACAGTGTTCATTCTCCCCCATTGGTATGTGAGGTCTGCTAGTGACGGAAAGTGCATAATTTGATGACCACCTCAGGTAGATGATAGCATAATAGATGAGGTTCCACACCTGTATGCCTTTGAGTGACACACCCATCTGGGCAGTTGTGTCCTGCAAAATGAATGTTATGGCACATGGCCTGTGAGTTCGGGAAAGGAGGCCATATATTGTGTGTAGTGGTGTCAGAAATTAATTTGTTGTATCAGAAACAGCTACATGTAATAGGAAACAGTATTAGCAATTATAATGCGACAAGAATAACCTTAACGTATGCAAACCATGGAAGTAGTCAGTTTACAACTGGCTGTGGGTATGTGTTGCCTTGACACATGTGATAGCTCTACATATAGGATCTATAGGGCTGCCACCATTCTGAATGGCCAAAGTGGGACCTGCTCTGTAGAAATGTCAGACGTACCAGGGCAGAACATACCTACAGCCATGCATAGTACAGCAATATGCATATCAGCAGAAATCAAAGCGTAGTCTAGCAGCTGTAAAGTTGCTTAAGCTACTACATATAATATATCGATATGTCAGGTATACAAGACCTGTAACAAGCAACCACTACAGACATGTAGAATATGAGAATGTCCCCTAATCAGGACAGTTGCATTGGCTAGAGTATCGTCACATGGCATATGCCTAATGAGGGACTGTCCCATGCAAAGTGGGAAAGGTGTTATTCTTACAGTCTCCCGTCATGCAATCTGAAAGGTGGAAAACATACAGTAGGTATGCGGTAGCATGACTCGCCGGACAGCTGCATTAACAAAATCATATTCACGTGTCAACATTGCAGAGTATCAATTCCATGTATCAGGCAGATGGGAGCAGATTGTATGAGGAGCACGCATATAATATGATTACATCACTGGACAGGCCGCCGAGTCCGTACAGTTGAACGCCTGCCGTCGCCAAATGGTTAGACATACCCGATACTGTAGTCATGTAGTCTGATGTAATACGCATCACAAGGGATCGCACACACCCAGCGTGAGTGACAAATGTAAGCAGAAATTTTGGTGAGCGAGCAGCTGTAAGCGTGTTTGTCTACCAGTATGCCAGTAGTGCACTGTCAAAGAAATGTGGAGTCTAAATGGGTAAAAGGTGCTGTAACCAGAGATCAGCAGTGCTTAACACTGTGCAAACCCATGCACAACTGCTCCCACCTGCTGGAATGTGCCTTACCCAGTCCGTATCCAAAGGTGTCGGTCTGTCCGCAAACAAAGAACCGCCCTATTCACATGTTGGTAGCAGTACCCTGTGCACATAGCTCATGTGAATTAACAATAGACCATGGCATATGTGCAGACAATAGACCACACACACACCATGCAGCGCAGTCATCCAACAGTATGGCAATGTACTGGCAGATATGTCCGGACCACTGGTGTATGCATGCCTGGCCGTCCTGTGTGTCAGTGTGTGAGCATGCCCAGTATGACTGTTACGCATGTTGTCGACCGACATTACCGTCATACCGTCATGTGTGTAAGCATGACAAGTATGGACAACTGTGTCGCATGTGTCACATGTCCAGATAGTCGGTACTGTGTTGCCGACCCCTCCGTTCTACACAGACAGGTGTCATGCTGTGCCTGCAGGGTAGCTAATGGTCATGTGGCATTGACAGTTGCTACATGTCTGCATAGCGTGTGGGGACATCCAACAGCATTCACAGTCCTACACAGCACCGTGGGTGGTGCACATGACTCTCACATGTGTAGGTTGGATGGGGGGGCACAGCTGACAGTTGTACACATCTGCCGCTACTGTACTGTTATGCCAGGTACTCCATGTCAGTGTATGGACCTACCTAAATTGCCGGTTGGAGGGATACCAGTGTATGTCAGATCCCAGCGTTAAATACCAGCACAGTGGTGTTGGACATCCTAGCATTCACAGCCTACATCAAACCACCTGGCCTGCTGTAGTCTGTGTGTGTCTTAGGGGGTTGGGGTCATTCATTGGGCATATCCATAGGCCATTGTATATCATTTGTCTGTATTGGTCCACACCTGTCCAGCTGCATGGAACATGTGTAGGCTGTACGGACACACATGATGTTCAGCCCATAATCTGCAGTGGGTTAGGACACCCTGTGTACTACTGGCTACCATTGTGACCCCCGTATGTGCTACAGATGTCATGGTGCCACTATGGACGTGTACTGTCTGCTGCCCTAAGAGTCGGCCACCAAGTGTCTTGTATGCTCACATACATACCATAGCAATGGGTAAATACACATTCTAATACAACTGCCAATTTTTAGGTTGATAGACGTACCCTGGGAGATGTTCTGGACCTGAGGACGGTGCTGGAGGGCTGCCTATGTCGGATGCACACAGTGCACCTCCTATACATGGCCGAGCACAGGTAGTGTCATGTTTGGCATCCATTGTACTGTGTGCGGGTCAGAGAGGGGACATCCGTGGGTACCTACTGTGTCAGTGCCTATGCCTTGTGTTGCCTCTTTGCCAAGGGCAGGTCATACTGTGCATGGCCTTTCGCCGACTGGGCTCTGCTCAGGTAGTTCCTTCGCCAAGTCACACTGTGCCTGTACAGGCCTTGGCAGTGGTGTTGGGCCGTGTGGCCCTGCCCCATGCTGTTCCTGCAGCAACTGTTACTGCAGGATCAGAATGTGTAACATAGCAAATACCATAACAAATTGTGTGCATGTAGCTAGTGAATACTGCAGGGCTCCACTGGATGTGTCCAGATACCAGAACTGTGAACTGAGCATCCCAAACACATGCTCAATTACATGTTTTGCCTGTGCATCCACCTCATTATGGTGTAAGTGTTTAGGTGTGTGTGCATTGTTGCTGGGTGTCATCAGCCACGACACCAGTGGTTACCCAGCATCCCCCACTAGGACACTGTAGGGGATGTCCATATTGGCAAAGGTGTGGTACAGCTGTGTCAGAAGCCATATATCGGAATCATCATAGCTTCCAGGGCAGACAGCACACACATTCAATCTAATGCCCTGGCCATCGCATATGGCCTAGCTGTTGGAGGGTATGCCCCTGCAGTGACTGTAGGCCCTACCCCGCTCACCAGGTGGTGCTTTGATGTGTATGTGTGTGCAGGCTATAGCATCCAGTAAACCAGGGTAGTCATCCATGTGGTTGAAGAGATGCATATTGCTGGTCTACTAATCACGTGTGTTGAGGACATGTATGTGCTCACTAGCATGTGTTGACATGGCATCTGTGAACTGATGCAATACTCTGGATGCAGATGCCTGTGAGATCCCCATGATATCCCCAGTTGTGCTGTGTGAGGTACCTGTGGCTAGTATACCCAGGCCAACAAATATCGTGGTATCCACTGTGATGGGTTTCCCTCAGCCTGTTTGATGTGTCAGGTGTGGCAGGCACAGGTCAACAAGCCACTGTAGGAGGTCTCTGTACACCCCATAGTGCTCCACCATCCCCAGCTCATGTAGCCCCTGGTAAGTCACCCTGGGTCTATAAAGTCTTATGTCACCCCAGTAAGGGATGTTTGGCAGCATACACATCCTCACTGCCCTCAGCCTCCTGCACATGTTGGTCTATGTTGCCTGCTGCAGCCCTTCTCATTTGGTTGGACTGTGTCGTGAAATGTCCCCGCAGGTATACACCAGTGATGTAGAGTGTGGAAGAAACCTGTGTGTATGATGCTTGCTCACATTACCGTACTGTTCAGGTGTGGGCTGGCCATGTCATCTGCTGATTGTGCTGATCATCACCTGTTTGTGCAGCCTGCACACCCTGACTACCCCACCACTGCTGTTGTCCCTCCCAATGTCACCAGGCAGGTATAGACACACCCCTAGCTTAGGTGTGCCAAGGCAGAAGCACTCCTGAGGCACAGTTCTGCAATGTATGTTAAGTATGCCAGACCCCCCTCCCATGCTGTCAACTATATTTGAGCCCTGCACCCGACTAACTACACACATACACTCCAGGTATCTGCATCACACCCTGGGGATAAATGGGATACACTATTGTTAACCTCATCTGCATAGTATAGTCTTCTAATGAATAGTTATATGACCCATACCGAACCTCCAAATTAATAACCACTGCTTAGTGTCGCTCAGATCTGTACACAACTGGTAACAGGTGCCTTACTATCACCATATTCGATGTCCCATGGTCTTCCCAGCAACAAAATAACCAGTGTCTACATGACTACAACCCGGGACCCTGCACACAACAGACGATGTGCATTACCACTACGCTATGGCAGATATACATACATCCCAGGTTATCACGTACAGATCATCCGGCACAAACATTCAATAGTGCTGATGTCCCCAGACATACATCTATGTCTATCTCTCTATATCTACATATATCATATATATTATTTGTATACATATATACATAGATATACATACACACATATCCATGTACACACACATGTAGATATTGCATTTATATCACAACAGTGGACCACATGACAGCAAAGCATTAGACAGGCATGAAAAGGAAACTACATGTGCCACCTGCATCATGTAGTGTTGTTACTATCAAGGCATGTGTGTTCTGCTGCGTCACACAGGCCAGACTGTATTAAGGGTAAGAGTAGGGCTGCTGACATTTACTCACCAGACCTATCGGCGAATGTATGTGTTGACAACCCAGTGTCTTGGCAGAATATGCGGGCTGTGGACACTATATAGGTCAGCAACAAAACACACTGAACACATCCCGCAGCTAGCCACCCACAGATACCAACACATAGGGTATAACTGCTAAACACACACACCTGCCATGCCTTGGAATCGAACACCTACCTGTCTAGCCTACCACACTACAGCATTATGCAGTAACAGAATGCGCTACCAAGTTTCAGCATCATTGCACTCGCAGAGGCATACTTCTAGGTGGATGACATCATCAGCAAAGGCAAAAACGCCGATAGGGAATGTATGGAGAGTGAGCCATCTAAAAGCATTACTCTGTCCCCAGGCAGCTGGAAACACACACACTTGGCAGAGCTGGGAGTCAAACATACACTTAATTACCTTATCACACTACAGCATTACGCAGTTACAGAACGCGCTACCGAGATTACTGGAACACAGCACTCCCAGAGGCATACTTCTAGGTGGATGACATCATCAGCAAAGGCAAAGACGCCGATAGGGAATGTATGGAGAGGGAGCCATCTAAAAGCATTACTCTGTCCCCAGGCAGCTGGAAACACACACACACACACACACACACACACACACACACACACTTGGCAGGGCCGGGAGTCGAACATACACCTAACTACCTTATCACACTACAGCATTACGCAGTTACAGAACACACTACCGAGATTACTGGAACACAGCACTCCCAGAGACATACTTCTAGGTGGATGACATCATCAGCAACGGCAAAGACTCCAATAGGGAATATATGTAGAGTGAAGGCAAAGACACCAATAGGGAATGTATGGAGAGTGAGCCGTCTAAAAGCATTACTCTGTCCACAGGTAGCTGGAAACACACACACACACACACACTTGGCAGGGCCAGGAGTTGAACATACACCTAACTACCTTATCACACTACAGCATTATGCAGTTACAGAATGCGTGACCAAGATTACTGGAACACAGCACTCCCAGAGGCATACTTCTAGGTGGATGACATCATCAGCAAAGGCAAAGACGCTGATAGGGAATGTATGGAGAGTGAGCCATCTAAAAGCATTACACTGTCCCCAGACAGCTGGAAACACGCACACACTTGCAGGGCTGGGAGTCAAACATACACCTAACTACCTTATCACACTACAGCATTACGCAGTTACAGAATGCGCTACCGAGATTACTGGAACACAGCACTCCCAGAGGCACACTTCTAGGTGGATGACATCATCAGCAAAGGCAAAGATGCCGATAGGGAATGTATGGAGAGGGAGCCATCTAAAAGCATTACTCTGTCCCCAGGCAGCTGGAAACACACACACACACACTTGGCAGGGCCGGGAGTCGAACATACACCTAACTACCTTATCACACTACAGCATTACACAGTTACAGAATGCACTACTGAGATTACTGGAACACAGCACTCCCAGAGGCATACTTCTAGGTGGATGACATCATCAGCAAAGGCAAAGATGCCGATAGGGAATGTATGGAGAGTGAGCAATCTAAAAGCATATTACTGTCCCAAGGTAGACATAGACAAACACACAGCAGTGTTGTGAGTGGGACAACTGCCTATCTACGGAGCACTATTACAACACTACATGGATACGAGACACGCCACAGACAGTACACCCTTCAAGACAGTCCCAGTGTGTTCAATGTAGGAATCCATCCTGACGTGGGGTATGGACATCTGTTGCCTGGATGACCACTATTGCTATACAGGATTTCAATGGTCATGCCCATACACAGAGGCACATAACCAACACAAGATGTCACTGGGCATGCTCACACACTTAGTAGCACACGTCCGTTTGGAATTTACTGTGTGTCCATCTACACAATGGCATACTGGGCATGCTCACACACTTAGTAGTAGTGAAGGGCTGTCTTGTATGCACATGGATTCTAAACACAGAAGGGCACAGTGTGTCGATAGTGAACATTGTTAGCACGAATGCTGCACTACACACATCTGACACCAGTCGTCAGTGCTAGCTGTGTAGCATTCATGATCACATCTGACAATCCAGATCCAACAATGGGGAATACGGACATCTCTGCAGTGAGGAACACCTGGCATATGGCACAGTTGTGCACAATAGCACTAACACCGTATACCTCAGATACAGACATGTGAGCCATAAGACCGTGACAGACCACTCCAGGTGTTACTGTCCCCACATACATGAAGGCCACTCACATGTACTGACCAGTACACACTCAAAAGCCATCACAGATGTCTCAGGTGCAGATCACAGTGGTAAATGCCGCATTCTACTATGTAGCCCTCAGACATCACCATGTCCTTGGACCAGCAACACACATCCATACATTACTACACCTCCATGTTACTCATGACCAGTGGACTGTACATAGGTCTACAGCAACTGTGCAGACTACACATGTACTGACAGGGTTCCATCATGTGGTATGCAATGCAGTGATACCACAGTTCATAACCAGGTCAGCTCTACACATAACAGGGGCCCTGGGTCTTACACAGCTGTAACAGATGACTGTCGCTGTACACCAGAAAACACTCATGTTTGGATATGACATACATGTAATCACAGTGGATATGTACATGGCCCACACACACACAATGCATATGTACATAGCATAGCTTTTGCTGTCCTCTGTGCAGACAAGTGGCTACAGCAATCACACACATGCACATGGAAGGTAGGTCCATGGCTGTTGAAGCTAACAGTACATAAGGTAGCAATGTTGACTGAGGTAACATTCCCTCTGTACTAGTTACCCATGACAACCAACATATCATACAACAGTCCATGTGTCATGTATGTCATCACACATGTCCACCAATTGCAATGCATACAAACATGGCTACATGACAGGAATGTAGGACCAACACACATGTACATGTAGTGGTGTGCATGCAGCTACCATGCATGTGCAGTAGCTGATGTATGTTGTTCATCTGTGTCTAACTACAACATGCAGTTGCAATGCAGCCCCATCATTGACACCTGTATATGGTGAAATACTGACAGTATGGTAGGATGTACATCAGGTATGGATGGATGTGTGTACATAAAGTGGTGATCCACCTTTGCAGATGGATGTTTGCTGAAGACAGCTCACAGGTGTGTCACAAGCTGTCCTACCATTACATGTGCAAACAGTACGCTATGTTACTGTTACTACACAGCGGTCAGGGTGTTACTGACTGTACATCACTTGACACCTGTAACACTTACGTCCTCCTGTGTGCATATAGCAGCACAATTGCCAAAGGTAGCGTTGGTACACATAATGCGGCCAATACAGCTGCATGTCTGTCAGACATATCATCATATAGCAGGTGTATGAGTCACAGTACTGCCATGTGTGTTTGCTTGTGTGACCATATATGCCATGTATGGTGGGGAATACATCCCAGTTGTTACACACCCCTGTACACTGTTGTAGAGATCTGTACATACTGCAGTGTAGAAAGCAAGATGTAGGCAGGGGTGGTGTGTGTATCACACACATGTCAGCTATTTGTATGTGAATGACATTTGTGGACTACACAGTGTGTGTGTGTGTATGTATGTATGGCTGTCTGGTGCATGGAGTGAGGGTGTATGCTACCATACAGAACAGACAGGATTCCTAACCCCTCATGGTGATGCAGTCTACTACCCTGTTGATGCCATCGGTCTCAGCCTTACTGGCTACCTGTACATGTTCATTCTCTGTGTCGCGTCATGTGGGTGCACAGTACTGTGAAGGTGATTACCACATAGGCAGGGGTCCTCACCTCAACACTATCAAGTGTGCGTTATAGTGTTGTTGACCCTGTGAGTGTGGTCATGTTACTGTGTGTTTCTGTGTATGTCTGTGCGTGTTCTCATCCTGTAATGTGACAGTGTATTACTGCTACACAGTGAGGCCTCATACTATCAACTGGTCTCTAATGTTGACATCAGCCAGACCGCTGTGTAAACCCTCCACACCATGTCATCATACCTGTGATGTGACCCGGTATGGATGTCACGTCTCTAGCCACTGTAGCCTATTAAACAGCTCACATGCTTCTGGATCAGTAGATGTGTGGACATCTGTGGAATGGTAGCCTTTCTAACAGTGAAGTTGAAGCTACGTATAGCATGCTGGTATTGCCATACATGCCTGTGAGTACTCCACATTTACACATGGGAAACTGCAAACACTGCTACCTATTGGCACATGCAAGTAGACCTTAAGGAGGGAAGCAGGGCATCATTACCAACATGCTGTTACTGTTGTTACCAAGACACATACTGTGAACATATAACAATGCATTCTAAACCTGTACTACATGGTATGTCTGGTGCATGTCAACAGTAAACAACAAATGTAATATACACTTCTCACTATTCTGTTCACCCTGTGCATCAGACCATATGGGCATGTCCCTGCACCGATGGTGTGGATGGCAGGGATGTGGCACAGGCATCATCATATGCACAGGGTGATAATATTTGCCAGGGGCATAGGCTGCACCATTGGATGACATTATGTGTGTGGGTTAGGGCCGGTGATCTGACTGGACATGTGTGGTCATTATGCATGTGGGTGTTGCGGTGCCCTACAGATGTTTCTGCTGTGTGCATGTATGTGTGCACACAGTTCTGCCATGTGTCCAGCCTACACAGGGGTATTATTGACAGCTCCAGATTGTACAGACCAGGAAGTACAGATCACTGTGTCCGGCCACGGCCACGTGACCTGTGCCTGCCAGGGGTTGCACGGGCACTACCAGGCAGAGGTACAGATTGTCTACTGTCCGATGACACATGTCCACTGGAACCGTGTCCCCACTGGGAACATCCAGGGCCATGTCCACATGGCCTGCTGTGTCCTGGTGTGGACAGTGCAGCACCAGCTGCACTGCTACTGCTACCGGCACTGTGGGAGCGGGCATGTGAGGTGGCTCGTTCACGTTGACCTGCACCAGGTGGTGTAGCTGGCCTACGTCCACATGGCCTATGCCTCACTCCTACCAGATGTTCCAGCACAGACAGCTCATGCTCACGGATTGCCATGTCATGGTCAAGGATTCCAACTATGTCAGCCAATCGCCTGTCCAGAACATCAGCGATCTGCTGTTGAGCATTTGCCAATGCCTGGATGTTGTTGTTTAAAGAACGGATAGCAGCCCTCTGAAGCCTCTGCCCTTCTGTGTTCTGCCATTCAGCACGTGCCTGTGCCGCCATTACAGTCTGGAACATGCGTCTGGTGACACCAGCTGCTGCGCTCTGTCCTGCAGGTGCATGCCTGCCAGAGGTCCTCCTACGAGCAGCACTGGCCACTTGCCTGTGTGGCACATCTGCAGTCATTACACTGACACTATGGTGTGGAGACACACCTTCTGTAGCCACCACACGTTCCTGTTCCAAGCTAACACATGCTGACTGTCCTTCCTCTATGGCCACTGGTGATGGGGTATGTGTTGGCATGAGAACTGTGTGCGGGGAAGAGGGGGACATAGCTGGGATGGCAACCATTGGCACAGATTCAGCCCCTGACAACCCTGCCTGTACCTCATGCATAAGTTTATCACTGCTAGTATCTGTGGGGACACTAACATCAGATGGACCGCAGGAGGGTAACGCACCTACATCACCTGTGAATGCAAAGAAAGACTCTACATTACAATAGATACACAGACACACAGACACACAGACACACCATGCATGTGATTTGACAGACAGCATGCAGCATGCATGTGATACAGCAGACGGCATGCAGCTCAGACATTAATAGTGGTAGTTAGCATACCTCCCTGGGTTGCACACAACAGCAAGCAGGTGTCATATCAGAAGCCATGCAGTTCACACAGTCATGGTAGTAAGCATGCATTCCTGTGATACACCATGTGGACCAGCACAGGTTAACAGAACACATGGCTGATGTGACCTTGACATGGACATGTAGTATGACATCTAATCTGCTGATGTGTGCATTGACATGCATACATGTCTGACACAATGGTGTCCTGACACATGTACAGCGGTGTAATGGGTATCACATTGCAGTGTTGTCTGTATGCCCTACAGATAGAAAGCACTTTTAGCAGATGTGCATGAGCATTGAAGGGTAGTATGAGGCGCCTACATTGCTATACAGTGTGAAGTACAGACACTGTGCCATTGCATGGCATTATGAGGTGCCTATATTGCTATACAGTGTGTAATACACACACAGTGCATAGCCATGACTGCGTGCAAACACATGACATAACTACTGTGGATTGTGACCCACGTCGCTAAGGTGTATACACACTAAACCATGCTGTGTCATGTGACAGGTCACTGGAAGACCTATGGATGACACCCATGCACAACTACTAACATGTCTTAGCTGCCTGGCAACCGTGTCCACACATGGCAGACTTGTCAATACACCATGTCCCACATGACAATTATGTACCACACACACGAGGTGCATGGCTGACAGTAATGTCCAACAGCAGCAAGGGAAATGTACGGTACCTGTGGCCTGATGTGGTGTCTATGTCTGTGGAAGCTGTACAGGTGACTACTGTCATGCTATGACACAGTCATGATGTTCAACACATCTTATATGGTCGAATTAAGTGACACCTCCACAAGCTGTGAACAGGCTTTTAGGATGTCCAGTGTTCCACATCAACTATATAACCATTCAACAAAGGCTATAGCTGGACCACGTGTGGACAATGTGCAACAGGGTGTATACACATCACATCTACTGTGTGGCTACATGTCTCTGGCCATCCTCCATGGCCATGTGTGAACATGTGTTGGCCAAATGTTTGTGATGGCCATCTATCTCACATGTCTGTGTTGTCCCATATGACATACACCCATAGATGTCAGATACGTCACTGTCCACAGGGTTATGTAGACAAAGGGTTGTATGTTTGGTATGTGGGGTATGTATTATGGGATAGTGAGACAATATTGCAGCCGGAACACTACATGTCTGGGACTTGTCAGATGGCACATCACAATGTGTGCACCCATTGCAGGGGCATATTACACAATGGTGAATCCTGTGGGCTGCCCATATCCCAGCTCACTGTGTGGTACTGTTTGCGTACCACACATGTGTTGTTCCAATGTATAGTACATATGCCTACATTGAATAACACTTCCACCGTTGTATGCACAGCTGTCCACACATCTAGCAATGACAGATACTGTGGTTTCATGTCGGTGTTTCATTTAATTTGTATATATTGCACATGGGTAGCCAGTGTGCTTGATGACAGATGTGACCTGTATATTGTGACTAGACCATACATTATGTGTACATGTGTTAACTGGCCACAATGCGAATAGATATATGCATTAACATGCCTGATACTGATAACTGTCTCACCTGCAATGGACTGATGTCTGTGTGGCACACCAGAGGTACCTGTATAGGGGTGTATAGAGGTGACACAGCAGTTTGAACATTATCCATGACTGTATGATAGCTACAGGGTGCACTGTGCATGTTAACACATTCGCCTGCACAATAGCATATAGTATGCACATGTGAGGATACACAGGGTAGCAAACTATAGTATGCGGCATGTGTGTAAACATACCTTGCATATGATGTTACATTACATATTGTACAGTGACACATGCAACTAAATGGGATATAATAGTCATATGTGCAGTAGTGACTTACCAGGCAACTCCACCTCCATGATGGCAGCTAGTGTTTGTGGATGCTGTTCTGAGGGTGTCCCCAGGCTGGCCAGTAGCTCCTCGGTGTGTGTGAGTGGGGGCTGGGTTGGTGGCCCACCACCTGTTCCACCTTGTTCCCTGGCGATTGCATTGGCACACTGCTTTGCATGTCGTATCAGGTCCATGCAGTGTCTGCGCACCTGCTGGTAGGTGCGGTTATGGCCACCCACATCATTAACCCTCCTGCGTAGTTCCTCCCACAGGTCATCACACTGCTGGGCATGCTGTGGCACATGGCTGAACAACACCTCATAGTTATCATGGAGGTACGGGATGAGGGCATCATCCTCCAGGTGGCTATATGCTGGCAGGCGTGAACCAGGCATTATCTGGAAGACATAATGATGGAGACAGGTCACAGTATCACAGAGATGTACAGAGATACAGCTGCACATACATTTGTATTAAATCTAGTACATATGAACAGTTATCTTTGCAAATCGTCATGACACTGACATGACTGACATGTTTGTGTCACACACATGTAACACCCACTGTGCATTGAATATCATCACCATATATGTGTGTCACTTCATTACATTGCTCATACTCGATGTGAATGATGTCTTGATGTGGGCATGTTTGTTTGCCTGTACTGGTGTTCTTACCTATCAGCACATGCCTGGATGTGTCCACAGAAATGCTGTTGACCTTGATGCTGTGTATATGTCAAATATCAACACATACACTGCCTTAACAGACATGAGCAGTGACAATGCACACATGCACATGGAAATCTTTACATTTTTTTTTTTATTTTTTATTTTTATTTAACATTTGTTGACCAGGAATGTCCAACTAGGTTCCACAGAGCCTGTTTTCAGCGGAGGCCCGGGGAGAAATGCTCCTTTACATGCATGTGTTTTGCCATATACATATACACGGCACTGTACAGCAGTTCAACATCCTGCCACGTATCACCTGTGTTGCACATGTGATACACATGGGACAATGGCTAGCCGGACGCAGGGATGGTTATCAACCATAGCATGTACGGGCAAGGTTTTCTAGCTGTATCCAACAGCCATTTTGCCACTGCCAGGTGCATCAGTGCCACATTACTGATCCAGACAGTTAATGATACATCTACCATGCGGCCATCGCACCATGTTTGACAGAGATGACATGTGCAGCTTTGATGGACAGGGTTGCATGGTATGGCAGGAGTATGTAACATGTATGGCACAGGGAATCATTGTAGTAGGACAGTGGCTGTCCATGACATATGTCTTTCAGATCAGGATATGTATGTGTAGCATGTCCAACATCACAGTGTAGCACATGTCTTTATGCAAGGTAGCCAGCATGCTGCAGAGTGGAGGTGAGGATTGTAAAGGCTGGTATCGCCCATCCACGCGTGGCCAATACCCCATAAATGTGATATGTGATCCGATATTGGTCACCTGAGTGCTGAGTATTCCTGTCCAATGATCTCCATGCTCATGGATGGCACCCTGTCATGACATGGGTGCCTCGTATGACTACCTAATAGGCCTGGAGATGTCAGCAGCTCAGGGAGGTGAACTGCACAGCACCATCCCTTACACACAGTGTCCATAATGTTGACCGCTGCCTAGGTGGTAGTTAATGGGTACAGGGTTATTCACCTAGCAGTGACAATGCTATTATCAGCTGTCAAATTGTGCACATATGTCACGCACCTCACCCACAAAGCCCATTCTGTATGTTGTCCACAACACTGAGACAGCTATTGCTCCTAGGTCATGGCCATTCACATCCTTACATACACAGATGCCTCCCATTTGCCTGTGTGGTATGGGCTACAATGAGGGGGGAGTACAAAACATTAACCCTGTTTTACTGTAGCTGCCACTGGTGTGATATGCACATATCACTCAGATACCTTTTGTAGTGTTGCTTCTGTCAACAGGCCACTGGTAGACTACTCCTGTGACACACGAAGGTACATCTAGTATACTCAGTGTAGCTGGAACACAGTATGGGTAATGTCCTATGACCTGTCACAGGTATGCTATGCAGTGTGACATCATCCATACTGTCATCTACATCTGTACTGCTAACATCTACATCGATAAAGGTTCATAGACCTGCAGACCATACTCAGCAGGGTAATAGTGCAGTGCCTCCAATTATGACTGGCGGCTCTGCTTGTGGGTTGCAGTGGGTTTATATTATCCAACACCCTATCTGTATTGCATATTCATGCTCAGCACTTGTTCAGAACATGTAAGCACTTCATGAGCTACTAATTACTACAGCACCCATTCCAACTCATTTCTTACAAGTACACTGTCTGTCCTTACATTTCCAGCTTGCTTACAGTACAACAGCTGTTATACACACGTAACTCACATATCTTGTGAGACATGGTTAAATATACAGGCATGTCCAAGTGTCACTTACCAATGTTATTGTCTGTCTATATGATGAATATGGCAAACATGAGACAATAGAGCAATTGTCTCATGTACACAGTCAATGCTCAACTCCCAACATATGACACTACAGCCTGTGGGAGATGCACATATGTAGCCATGCTGGGGGTAATGCTCTCACCAACCCAGACTGAACCTGACATTCATGTGGGGACGTTTAACATTTGCAACACACCCCACTCATCACATAGTCTCACTAGATCTCCACCACCACAGGCCACACATAGTATGACTACAACATTTGTAGAACATCTCCATACTCTCTGTGTAGGCAACAGAGGCAGCCCCATCACCAAACACAACACCAATTACTTATAGCCCACAGACTCATGTGTGCCCATCAACTACAGTCAATAGGGTGTCATAACATACCCAACACACCTGTCATAGGTGACTCTGTAGGCGGTCACACTGATGTCCCACTCAGCAGGCTACACAAGGCGATAGTCGCTTACATCTGGCTGTTGGGTAACAGGATCCACAACATAACCTATGCATCCATGCCACACCTCACCAGGTATGATTTGACTGTCATTCTCCATGTTAGTGTGACTGCCCTGAGATGTAACTTCCTGGACTACTTGTACAGGGACATGCAATAGCTCTCCGGTCTTGTAGCCCAGAAGGTATCACCCAAGCCCTGAGAAGCATTCTGCATTCATCCAGACTGATACCACTGTACAACGACTGAATGTTTCACTTCAACAGTTGCCTATACTTCTACTATCATTCCACAGGCATCCAGTATCTGTCTGCTTTGAATGACATGGTTCAACAAAACACGATGCTTTGACACAGATGACCTGCACCTGTCTGCCCTGGGAGTACAGATAACATGTAAGGCTCTTGCTGCTCCTATACTGCCTGACTTGGACAGTTTCCAATAACATTCACCACCAGAACAGGAACAGGCAAGCAAAACCTGGGGCACTGTTACTAAATGTTACTAAATGCTTGACATCTTCATCTCTAACGCACTCAGGCGAGGCACTCCTTATAATGGACCACTTCGATATCTCTGCAGTGACTGGGACCTGCCGCTAGGCTCCGGAGAGCACACCTGCACTGACAGGTTACACGCAGACCACACCTTTCAGTCATGTAACCAGGACCACCCACGGCGGAGGTATTTCCATATGTCACAAGGATGTACACACCTCCAGGCTGGTTCCTTAGCACAATGCATCAGAGGTGATCCACGTGCAACTAACTGTGGCCAGAACTGATATATACATTGTAACTTGCTACAGATTCAACAACATACCCCATGGTTACCGGCCCTCATTTCTTGGTGTACTGGACAGTAGGGTTCAGACAGGTACTACTGATGTGAGACTGACACTACCCCACACTTAACTGGGATACCTACTCATGTACCAACACATTAGGTCAACACTTTCTGGGACTCATAACCTCCACTCGGCTGGATCAACCCATACACACCACCACCAAGACCAGTAATATCCTAGACATGGACATTACCAACATGTAACTGGTGTTCCACACCTGGGGTTATCCCCTCGTTGGTAGTTTCCGAACATATGCTAATCACCCTTGTTATCCACATCCTGGCACCACACCCTTCACGGAATACACAGTACAAGATTTCTACAACTCCTACTTCAGACGTCTTATGACAGCGGTAGTAAACGTCATGACACCCGTGGAGATGGACAATGCACTTACAAACGCTGAAACATACACCAGTGCACTTCATTAGCACTTACATGACTGCATGAATCATGCTATCCCAAACAGAGCCATGATGGTACCCACAAGATAACGGACGCTACTCTTGGGGTCCAGTTCCATGCACATAATGTACAACAGAAGGTAGAGGCTGTTGCAAAGTGGAGTACAATCCCATGGGTGGGGTAGCTCACTGGTCAGCCTCAGTAGGAATCCGGGATCCCTTATCACATCCTCCAAAGCTAGCTACATAAACATTACTGCGACACAGTCCAAGGACTACCACAAAGCATTATGGGGGTATGTCGGTACTCAATGGCAATACACACATCTGCTCTGACATACGACGGTTAGGCAGGAGCATTACAGACTGACTGCTATTGGCAACATCCTGGCAGATAGGTTCAATGCTAACTTTACACCCTCTCACTCCCTACAGGGCCAAAATCCATATAGGAACAATGTAGAGTCCCTGCGGTCACAACTACACAGTTCCAACCTGCACTCTCTAAGGCCTGGAACACAGACTCCATGTGACCATCCAACATCCCAGGCTGTGATTTACACAAACCTCAGAATGACATGGCTCCCCACTTGGTCACCAGATTCAGTAATAGCCTTGTATCAGACATTGTGGCCTCTGAATGGCACACAGCAACAGTTAACACACTCCACACAGGTGGCACAACAATGAACCACAGGGACTATTGCCCTATACGCCTGACTGGACTGTTCTGCAAGGCTATGGGGCACATCATCATGGAAGTCATTCACAGAGACATTGGTGGCCTCCAGACCTTTGATGCCACCCGGTTTGGATTTGTTAGGGCCAGACCATGGCTCCTCCACCTGGTGGACTCCTTTGATACAGTTACCAGGGTAGTTGATGATGGTAAGGGGGTCCACACAGCCTACATTGTCCTCTCATTGGCTTTCAGCACCGTTCTCCATTCTGGTATTGACAACATACACATCCACCTGCACATCGACCCCTACGTTTTGGGATGTTATGCAAAGTGGCTCACGGACAGGACCTGCACAATGAGGGTAGCATACTGTGGTACTTACACTTGGCGTACCACAGTCCTCGGTCATAGGGCCCCTCATGTTCGGTATATGCTTCCCTGAGGTACAGGCTAGCACAGAGGGACTTTCCCTGAATAGGTTTCCAGACAACTGCAAACAAGGAGCCATGATTGATCCACCAGCTGATACAGACACCCTCCATATGGGTGTCACTGTGACGGATACCTGATGTCAATAACATGGCCTCATGCTGCATAACACAAGGTGCATAGACATCTCCTTTGGATTACACCAATCATCCACTGACTATCACATAGGTGGTAGTCCCCTACATACATGTGACATTATATGGGATCTTAGTACACACGTATATAGCACCCACTCCTTTGATAGCCATATTGCCAATGTGGCATGGATATCCTTCTACGTGGCCACCCTTATCTGTAATGGGTTTGTAGCTGGAACAAAGGCACCCATTGTACCTCTATACTCCTGACGTATGACACACATTCAAGGGTACAACACCCCTTTTGGGGTGTACCTTACAGAACAGCAATGGCTTTATATACCACAACATTAACACACCATGAGGATTATTGACTTCCGAAGGATGACATATGCGGCACAACTACGGACACCACGACTGTATACATTTGCATACTGCATACTCAGCGGTGACCTCTGCTGAACATACAGGGTCCATGTCCACAACAATATGTATGGATATACTCCACATAAGCAACATAAGCAAAGGCCACTGAGAGCAACATACCCATGGATATGTGCACAAGCGCAATGATGAGTGGGACATGCTTGAGGGATACATTCCTGAACCAGACACTCACCATGCTTTGGAGCATGATTCCTATGTACATCAAGCAGGGACACTCACTAGCACTCTTCATGAGATACCTCGGTGGGTGGATGGAAGACACACATGTACGCCAGGGATCACTGCAGTGGCTGTACTGTACACAGGTGCAGGTAACACATGGCTCTGCTGTTCACAGACAGGACACTAGCCTAGGGAGGTGCTGCCAGTGGAAACACTGTCGTTGGGCTTACACATGGACTTGGCCAGACAGCATAGTACCTCACTATGAACCTGTGAAGCTATTACATGTCCTTTGTGCATGAATAAGTGAGTAGCTCTTCCATTTCAGTTAGCTATCATGCTGTTACAGTGTCCCATGACTACAAGCCATATGTATCCTGTTATTGTGTATTGTACATGCCAATAGACGATACCTTCTGTTTGCATGATATAACAGTTATGCTGTGTAAAATATCTGACATATCTACCTACAATACTATACATTACACATATTTTAAACATTATCCCATAATGCAAAGCATACTTGCACAGCAGGACCACCTTAGGCATGTTATTCTTGTTATATGCCCATACACATGCCTACTGTGACAGTATATCAACATATACTATACCCTGCTATGGCAAGTACTTGTTGGACAAACCCTACTACTGATGGCGGGTGGTGTGGAATTGTTGTGTTTAAAGCCCTCATGTAGCATCCCTTGTGGTGTATGAGATGTTTACCTTGTGGCCCACAGGAGGACACACAATTCCCACAAGCGTTACTATGCTCAACAGGACATCACTGCATAATACCTTTTCCCACTTTATGCATTGCGTACACTTTAATTAATACAAAACAGGCTCTACATACACTGACATACTGAGTGTTCTACATACCTTGTTAGCGTTCAGAATCTTCGTAAATATCTCTCTTACACCTTTACTGTTTAAACAGTTCTACGGTATGAGCATACGGTTTGAATGTATGGCAAAGCATCCTTATATACGTCGATACCTGTAACATGTGGTATCCTGCCGCCAGTTGGTATTCCTGAGTAAATTATTACATGCACATCAGCTGTGCAGCTACTCCATTCGCCAATTACATGGCAACAGTAGGGTATAATTGAATTCTCCACTTGGGTGTTGCCCTTTTGCCCTACCTTCGGGGAGATGGCCTGTATGTGTTTTGTTGTGAGGAATTGCAACTGCTATTTGGGGAGACACGGATATTTTGAATTCATGTCCCCCGTGGATTGTGTGTGACGGCTAGAGTATGTGGTTCTACATATGAGTGTACCTGTCATCTCAACCGTCTGATAAGGGACTACTGCAAACAAAACCTGTAACATCATTGTCTGTTCCATTATACAACAGCTACAGTTTCACATGGCGCCATTACTAATGTGTCTCTCACAAGGTATGTTAACGGTTCTGCAGATGTAATTGAGTGAGTGGATGTTTGTGATGTTATTACAGTCTGTATTGCAATTGTTTCGGGTGTGGGGAAGATGTAGGTAGGTGTACATAGCATATACAGGTTTGTGGGGACTGCATTTCTACATATTCTATATATGTGTGTGGGCTCCTTCCCAAATTGAAGACCTATCATTTAGTAGACTGAGAAACTATGGTTGTTACGGGCTTATACATTGAGCCATTGTTAATGGGATTCTATATAGCATGCAGGTGAGGATGATACTTCAATACCTCCAGAAATACATCGATATGTAAGGGAATGTTACTAAATGACAGCTGTCTCGTGTATTTCTGTCACAGATATTTACAGTCATTGCAGTTGTGTTGGTGACTGAACCTCTTTGGCATGGGTTGCCACCTTTTCAAATGGCCATAGTGGGACATTTGCAGGACACACATCGGTTTTTACAGGCCGAGACATACCCATGGTCAGTACACAAGATAGAACATACTTTTATCCTGAATACATATGTATTCTTGAAGCACTTTAGCTACTTATCATGTTTCATGTAACATTTACGTATTTTAGATACAGGTATAACTATTTAATGCAACTATTACATAATATATGGGACATAATTATGTCCTACAATCTTGGACATTTGTCCTTTTTAATATTTTTTGTCAGGACACAACTGACCAGGGAGGGACAGGTGGTAACCGTATGCCTACGGCCAGCTATGACCACACCTACCATAATGATCTACCTCTGAGTTAGCACTAACAGACACACGATGCAAACACACACACATTACAGTCCCACAGAAACGCACATGGCACCCTCAACACACACATACACAGACTACAGCAATCACAAACACAGTGGAACACAGTACCTACCTGGACCGCAGCACCGGCAGCGATAGCTAAATGTCCCTTAACATTGTGATAATATTACTCTCGGTTCTAGTGTTCCGGTACTGTGGTCTTTCGGTCTTTCAGCCTCGTGATTACGCATGTTGGTATGTGACGCATTTGATAGTTGGCAGTATCCTATTTATTTGTACCTCCATGATTGTGTACATGTCATTGACCTATCTATATATTTGCAGATATAGGTGAATACGTATATATCAACTTATATCTCTCTATCACCCTTTCTATCTCTATTTTATATATATATATATATATATATATATATATATATATATATATATATATATATATATATATATATATATATATATATATTTATATATATATATATATATATATATATAGAGAGAGAGAGAGAGTGAGAACACACTTTAGTTGTGTACATGTCAGTGTATACTGTTTCCTGGACTCCGCACGTTTGTGTTTTAACCTGTCACAATACACACCTGCCGTTGGTACATCTCGGGTAGCTTAGTGTTAGGTGATTGTGTACATGATTGCGTGTTCTACTCCTGGCAGTGGTCGTTGTACCCTTCAGAGCAGGCACTATTAGTACAGGGGTGAATAATGCTAGTTTCACCTGTTCTGGACATCGTTGACTGTGATCTGCGCGATATTCAGAAAAGCTTAGCCCTGTTTCATGCATATCCGTATAGTCATGTTTAAACGACGCTTACCAGCACTTGCCAATGCATAATCCCACTGACATGTGCTAAACCTGATCTGATGACCTGCATCCAACATCCATTATTCGTGCCTTTGGGATTACGTAACATTCCTGGCAGGATGTGGGACCGGGAACATGCACGACAGTCAGTACATTTACCACTTGGGCATCTGGGATTTGTACACGTGTTATGGTGTTTTGTATGTGGACTGTACTACGGCTGTTACACCATACTGCAATCAAATGTGTAACTCAGTTAGTTTACCTATGGATGAGACCTATTAATGGTATACCCAAGTGATGTTTACTGGATGTGCTCCAGTATTGGTAATGTATGTCACAGTGAGCCACACACTATAATGTGCTACACCTTCACACAACCATAGGTGGAGCATGCTGAGGTGACAGATACCTGTCACGGGTACTCTCCATGCTTTGCCACTACATCCCTGATTACATTATATGGAGCCCCTCATTAACACACCAGGTAAGCCATGCAGAGTGTGTGGGAAACAGTGATTACACACATGGATCATGCAATTGGCTCTGCTCCACTGAGGGACAGTTGGTTAATCGATGTGGTGGTGACAGCAGACACTCTTTGCCTCGGTTGATGAATGGCCTCTGACAATCGGGCATGTACCTACCGATGCACCTAGGAACCCATACATACAGTATCAACATATGCTGTTAGGTGCATGTACTGTTCAGGTGTTGACATTCCTTGTTCCAGTAGCTGTTGTGTGTGCAATGGTTGAGGGCTGCCTATGTAGGATTCACACAGGAGACCACCTATACATTACAATTTACAGGTGGTCGTGTGTGTGTGCCATCCATTTTACTGTGTGTGCATATGGAGAGGTGTGTCAGTCCATAGGGGCCTACACTGTCAGAGTATGTGCTATACGTTCCCTCTTTGCCAAGGCGTAGGCATATTGGGCATGCCTCCATCTGCCTACTGGGACTGGCACAGGGTGTTCATGGTCTGAATCCCTCTGTGCCTGTGATGGCCTTGGCAATTGTGGTGGGCTGTGAGGGCCTTCACCATTATGTCCCTGCTGCAGCTGTTTCTGCAGGATCATATTATGTAGCATGGCACATACTATGAAGATGTGGGCACACGTGCCTGGAGAGTACTGCAAGGCTCCACCAGATATGTCCAAGCAACGGAACCATGATTTCAGCATCCCAAACACACGCTCTATGATGATTCTGGTTTGTGCGTGTGCCTCATTATGGCGTTCTTGCATGGGTGTGTGTGCATTTCTGATGGGAGTCATCATCCACGGCTCCAGTGCATATCCAGCATCCCCCACAAGGTGGCCATGTGGGATGTCCCCCCTGACAAATACCTGATACAGCTGTGAGGCATGTCAGATGTGGGAGACATGGTAGCTTCCAGGGCTGCCAGCACACACATCCATAATAATGCCCTGGGCATTGCACACAACCTGGCAGTTGATGGAGTGGTATCCCTTGCGGTTTATGTAGTGCCTACCATGCTCACTGGGTGGTGACTTGATATGTATGTGCATGCAGTCTATCGCACCCAGTACCTCCGGGTACTATGCCACCTGGTGGAAGAGACGCATATTGCTGGCCAACTCCTCCTGTGTTCGGGGGAAGTATATATGCTCATTGGCATGTGGTAACATAGCATCCAGGAATTGGTGTAGTACCCTGGATGCTGATGCCTGTGAGATCCCCATTATATCTCGAGTTGGCCTTTGAAAGGTACCTGTGGATAGTATTCACAAGCTTACACATACCTTCGTGTCCACTGGGATGGATTCCCCTCTGTTGTTTCTGGATCTCAGGCATGGCCAGCACAGCTCAACTATTTGCTGTAAGATATCCCTGTCCACCCTGTAACTCTCTACTATCTCCAGATCATGTAGCCCCTGGTAGGTTACCCTTGGTCTGAACACTCTTCTCCTCTTCTGGGGCCTGCGGTGGTTGTCAGCATCATCCTCCACAACACCTTCAATCTCTAACACATGGTGATGAATCACAGCTATGGCAGCTCCCAACATGTACATTGTAAAAGTTCCCCGTCTGTTTACATCGATGGTGCAGTGTTTGGGAATACACAGGTGTGTGTGAGGTGCCTTCACACTTTATACTATTGTGCTGTGAACACTAATGATGTCATAGGGTGTGTATGTACCATCGGAGCTACAGGGTATCTTATGTGTTTTACCACAGGTACTGCTATTGTGGTGCCTTTGGTATTGAATTACATTTGGCTGCCGTGGATTACCTCTTGCCCTTCCCTTAACATTTCTTAGCATTTCCACTCCCATTTTCTGGCATGCATCCAGCAGCCTGCTTTCATTTGTGCTTTCCAAAACCTGGCTTATCTTATGACATGTGTTCTATGGCCAATCTACTGCAGGTTTGCTTTGCTCTGCTATGACAGTTCTCTTTTCTTTGCAATCTGACACTTCCCCTGTCCTGTCCTGCAGGCTGCTGCGAGCAGACTTGTTAGCTGCCGTCGATTGCCCACTGTGAGTTAATAGGTGTTAATTGCTCAGTTGTACTCCAATGACCCTACTGTGGCATTTCATTATTTTCTTCCCCTAACCTTCCTGTTTGAGCTATGGTGCACGGCACGTGCGTCCGCTTACCGGGTTTCGGGCACATTTTCATCCGCATACACATGCGCTTTCAGCACCATATGTGCTCTCAGCTAAACAATGCTATACCTACATCCCCACCCCTATCCTGTAGCTTTGCTTAGCAATGGGCAGGCCAGATTTGCATTGCTCCAACGTGTTTACAGCTACAGTGGCACACCCCACTGCTGATGTCATGTATACCTCCAAACCACTCCTCGGTGTTGCAGCATTGCGCCGTATGGTACATCCTTAGTCCCACGGGACATTTGCAATTCACTATTACTTGCCTCATTTGCATTGCATTGACTACTAATTCATAGTTACCGTGCCGAACATTGTCACAGACCCTTAGCAACTCTTGCAGCTTGGTTGTGGTGTACCATGCATACCACTGAGTATTATGGTGAAATCATGATTTGTATTACATTGCGATTTTATGACATTTGTGTATATTTTCCTTGTGTTCCCATTTGCGCACACATGCCCTGCGGCTGTACTTTGCGTTACTGTGGACATGACATTAAATGTTGTTTTTTAGGTGTTGTGCATCGTTTCTTATGCCATTGGCTGTATATTTAGCCATTGGCATATGTTAACTTTGTAATACATGAGTCTGGTCTGCTTTCATAGCTCCGATGTTCTGTTTGGAAAAATGTAAACCATTTTTTTTTTGGTTTACATTTCTGTGGGCTTATGCTACTCCTGCACCACTTCATGAATCGCTATGTACCTTCATTTGCATGGTGCAGTACTGCACATGGGGTGATTAGCATACCTGTGCCGAGGGCTGCACATATCTGGCGTACGCTGGTAGTGCATATGGAATTGGATCGTACCTGAATCGCTTGGCGGCCATATTTGGCATTATACCGCCTACGCCTGCACCTGGAACAAGCTTCATGAATCACGGGGATAGATACAGATATAGATATATGTTACAAATGCACACACACACACACACACACACACACACACACACACACACACACACATGTAACCATCATTAACAGTAACTGGTATAACTGTGACTGTACTCCTCAAAAATCTAACTGGGATGAAATGAATGAAGAAATACATAGCTGCCACACTTCAAAGTATCTTTTGTGCTTGTGTGTGTGTGTGTGTGTGTGTGTGTGTGTGTGTGTGTGTGTGTGTGTGTGTGTGTGTGTGTGTGTGTGTGTTTGTCCCTGGAAGTGTGATAGAGTAGTAAAGGATAACGCTGTGAGGAGGACTTAGAGTATATCATGAGGTCCTTCTAACAATGCTTATGAAGTAATTATTCTACTGACAGTTTGGTTCAGACATTCCAGTCTTGGGCTTATAGGAATATAAATCTTTTCTAGTTCACCAAGCAATAAAAATTATACATATGTTGGATCACAATTATGCATAATCATGGAAATGACATCTTACAGTGGTTTAGTGAATTGACTTGTTTTGAGGTTTTCAGGAAAATGATTTAACTGCATTTTAACCTTTTGCAGGGTCCCACTAATTAATATTAATTTTTCTTGGCTGTGAATAGGTTCATAGGTTCATAGGTGTGTACTAAGCTAATGGCCCCTGGAGCCTTTAGAAGCCTAGCCCATAGGATTACCCTGGCATCATGCCACCCGACTTTAGTTCCCAGTGCCTCTGTCGAGTAGAGCCACTGGAGTGATCCCTGGGGTGAATTTTCTATTTCCCATCCACTCATTAAGATTTCTCTTGAAGAGGGCCATTGAGGTGCTCTGTTTGACATGTATGTGAAGTCTATTCCATAGCATGGGCAGTCTCTGGGTTATGAACCTGTCCCTCCAGCACGTTCTGTTGATTGTGGTAATGAGGCTGAGGTCTCTGGAGTGTGTGGTGTGGAGGAATTGGGATCATAGCCGGCCTTAGGCATAGCCCAACTAGGTGACTGCCTAGGGTGCTGCTCTAGCAGGGGCACTTTTCCAGTATTTATTTGGTGTAGGTAGACCAGGATGGGGCACCGGGTTGTGTGGTGGGGGGGCACCATGGAGCCTTTTTGCCCAGGGAAACAGTTGATCTAAGGCCGCTCCTGACTGGGATTTGTTTAGATGTAGCATTTCTAACAGAGGTGGGTTAGACATGGCTTTGTAAGTCAAGCAGAGATCACCTCTAAGTAGGCGATATGAGACAGAGAATAGTTGGAGATTTTTGAGTCTGTCCATATAAGACAAGTGTTTAAGGCCTAGGATCCTCTTTGTGAGGTACTTTTGAGGCCTCTCCAGTTGTTGCAGGTTTCTAATGGGGTAAAGCCAAATGGGGCATTGTACTCGATGATTGGCCTAATGAGGGAAGAGTAGAGGGAGACAATGACCACTTTCTTCCTGGATGCAAAACTCTTAGTAATTAGATGTGCCGCATAGAAGGACTTTCTGACCACAGTGCAATGTGATGGTCAAAAGAGTGGTTGCTGTCAACCTGTGTTCCCAGATCCCTTATAATGCCTTCTGTATTCAGTGGACTACCATCGATGTGGTAATTTATGGGAACTGGGTTTTTCCCACCGGGGATGATGACACATTTTTTGGCACTGAGCTTAAGGCCATGGTTCTGACACCAGTCGTTGGTCTCAGTGAGGCCTTTCTGTAAGATGTTAACATCACTTGGGGAGTTAATAATGGCTCCCAACTTGCAATCGTCTGCAAACTTTGTCAGCCAGAGTCCCTTCGTGTTGGCCTGGACTTCTGAGAAGTAGATACCAAACAGGAGAGGACCCAGGACCAATCCCTGTGGGAATCCACTCGTGACTGGTCAGCAGTCTGACTTGGAGTCAGCTACTTTCAGACTGTGGGTTCTATCTGTGAGCCAGTTTGCAACCCACCTAGTGATATAGGGGTTGATGCCTAGCTTAGTGAGTTTTTCTATGATCCCTGACTGGGGAATGGTATCAAAGGCCTTGGCCAGATCAAGGTAGGCTGTATGAACCACCTTACCTTCATCCACAGCTCTGGTGACTGACCCAAAGAAGTCGACCAGTTTGAGCAGGCATGATCTACCCTTCACAAAACCAAACTATGTGGGATCCAGAGTTTGGAGATTCCCTTTATCTTTGTATATTAGGTCCATGATGATGTGTTCCATAGCTTTGCATATCAGACTTGTCAGGCTAATGAGGTGATAGTTCCCAGGGTCTGTAGTCACTCCTCCTTTGTGGAGAGGGATGACTATAGCAGTGCCACCATTCAACAGGGACAAAGCCTGAGGTGAGGCTGTGATTGAACAGGGCATACAGCTATTAGCATTTCAAATTTCAAGCAAAAAGGTACAGTAGTTAATTTGACTAAAGAAGAACATGAAGCTATCTACATTCGATGGGCAATTTATTAAATGATGTAACAGCTTTTAGAACCATCAATCAAGATGATGTTAAAAAATGTATTAGTACCATTAACATGGTTATTTATGATTTACAATAGACATAGATTTATTTCACTTTCTAACAGTACCATGCCCTATTATACCTATTCTATATGGAGTTCAAAATACATAAATCGATAATGGATCCACCAATGAGACCTATAGTCTCAGGTGCAGGTTGGGTCACCGAACCTATATCCATTTATCTTCAACAACAACTTTATCCATATAAACTTGCAGCACAGTGTTAAAGGATACAACTGATTTTTGAAATAGATAAAACAATTTATGAAGACATAATATTAGTAACACTAGATATTACTTCTTAATAGAGCAAACGCCACATACAGCACGAAGATAGAAATTTGTGCATTGTTAGAGTTAGTGTTAACTAATAGGGAACAAAGTTTATATTGAATAAGGATAATACTTTATAACTAGTTTTTATTATGAAAGGCACCTGAATTTTTTGAATATTTGAATGAAAGTACAAATTTTTAAATTTTAAGATGCAGTTTGCTGGAGATAAAATAGTGTTTCTGATGTGACTGAATTCTGCTAGTATGCATCAATGTTTAAAATGCAACAAACTACCATACAAGAATTATAGTAATAGATTGGTTTTGGAATATAAAGAAAAGACCATAGCCCAGAGACCTGTTAAATTAAAACCTATATATACAGGAGGTACTACAAGTAATGAAGTGAGAGAATGTGGCAATAAGGTGAACTTCTTTTAATTCTCAAAGAATAATAGAGAAGAACTGGCTTGTACTTATGGCAAAAATATTAGATGTGAAACCATACTTTAGAAATATAACTGTACATGTTGTGGAGATATTTATGAAGGAACTAGCCATTGGTTTAAAATCCTTTAACCAAGAGACTTTATTATTTTAATGTTAAAGCTTATTGCAGTAGTATATCAGGTGTTCATCATTCTATATAGGTAAAACTATTAGAAAACTGAAAAATAATTGAGCATAAATCTGAGATTAACAGGGCAGTTAGAACAAATTTCTATATAAACACATAGCAGAGCATGGGGCAGAGTTATACATGTAGTTGATAAAACAGAGAGAGGTGGGGACATGAATAACAAGTTAGAGTTAAAGGAGTATGAATGGATAACCAGACTACAGGCAGATAAAATTCCAAATTTCCATGAATTAATGATGTGAAAACATGTAAAAAATTTGTACTAAATTTTTACAACAAAGCAAACTAAAATGAAATGTATATTTTAAGTTTTTATAACTTTGAATGTAATAATCATATTGACTGTTTGGCTGCAACATAGACCCATACCATACTATATTCATTGTGTTTTTAACATTGAAATGTATGCACTGAAGAAGGGTTTTTGACCTGAAAGCTTTGCCGTGTTTTATAAACAGTTTATCTTCCAGTGTTTGTGTGATTTTGACCGTTATTTTTTACTTTGCCATACAAGTGAGGTGTCAGTTCACTCTGTAGTTCATGTAGAACACAGCCAGGGATATTGTGAGGTCCCATAGAAGCTGTATTCGTGGCCTTGGACAGTGCTGTTTTAACCTGTGCAGCAGTAATACTGGGTGTCTGGCAATCTACCGGTATTGTGATTGGTCCTTTGGGGGGAGGGGTAAAGTTGGCACTGAATCTGTCCGTCAGTATATTGGCAATATCTGTTGGCTCGGTATAGGAGGTACCATTGTGCAGTAGCTCAGAGCAAATCTGGGTATTGCCGTGGTGATTTTTTTTACATAACTATAGAAGGCCTTGAGGTTGTCTTTACTATCTGCTGCAATTCTGTTTTCATAGCTAGCTTTAGAGGATTTGATGAGGGATCTCAACTTTTCATTGAGGATGATAAGGGAGTTTTTCCAGTCTTGGCACTTCACCTTATTCCACATCAGTTTCCTCCTTATTTTGTAGAGTTTGTTTATGGCAGGGGACCACTAGATTGGCTTCCTTTTTTTGGAGGAGAGCGTCTTAGTTCTATTGGGTATGGTGAGATCCATGCATTTGTGCATGTGTTCGTACAGTGCATTGGTGCATGATTCGGTGGTCATGCAACTATTCTCCATTTGCATGGGTGCCTTAAAGTTAGCCACCTCTGTTTTTAGGAGCCCAAAGTTAACTTTGGAGAAATTTTTCATGGTGAAGTGCAGGCATATGTCCAGGAAAAGTGGTGATGTCCCATTAAAATTAAGACACTCAAAAATCAGTATTTACAATGTGTGCATCTGCAGGCAGTTCTTTATATAACAATGCATAATTAAAACACAAATAAGTATAATAAAATTTACTAAGTTTTCCTCTCCAAATCATTATTTTGATGACAGTTCTGCTGTCTCTCTTTCTCAGCAAAACTGACACATATCATCTGTTTGTCTAATTCTGCACCATTTGCTTTATTCACTGCAGTCACGGGATCCTGTAGGTGCTTAAAGTAGACAAAGCCAAAAACCAGCAGATTTTTTTGTCCTTTTCTCGGCAAACAAGGTGGACATTTGTCAGGTCTCCATAAGAAGAAAAAAAACTGATGCAGGCTCTCTTCTGTGGTCTGTCTGTTGAGACCAAATATGACCATGCTGGTATTACCAGCTGGCTCTGCAGAGTCAAATGTTTTTAACTCGCTTATGTTTCCTTCTATTTTATTCCCACTGCAAAATGAAGGAAGAAACCTTATTAAAACCTTATATTATGTGCAATTTGGTTTAATTATTTAAACTGTAGATATTTTTGTATTATTTTTGAAGTTTGTAAAATCATTGTCCTTAAAATGTTTTGTAATACTTTACAGCTTTTCTCCCCAGGTCTCTGCTGCAAATGGGGTCCTATCCAATCGAACTTTCCTGGTAATCAAATGTCAATAAATAAATAACAAAACTAAGATACTTGAATGTTGTGTTACTTAACCTTCTCTATTTGTATTTATCTTCAGTGCCTCCAGTTATTACACACCTAGTTCTGGGATTCATGATTATTTGTTGAAAGTCTTTTCTCCAATGGACACAACAATTTAAAAAAATACTGATAGCCCTATTCAGCTAACAGGATTTTAAGTTTTTTTGCAGGGAACAAGTACCCATGCACCCCCTAACTTATATATACCATATCTTTGTTGAAAGTTGATTTCAGTCTTAAAGCCATTGTGCTGTTCTCACTTAGACCAACAGCATTTAGTATTAACACACAATCCCTATTTTAGTCTCTAACAATACAGGAATACAGCCTGGGCTAGATGCATTAACTTTTTAAAGGCTCCAACTAATTATTATTACTTTTCCCTGAATATTACTGAAGTGCGGACATTTACCTAGAACATGTAGTGATGTTCCTTTAAAGTTAAGAAACGCAAAGATCAGTATTCAATAGTTTGTACATCTGCAGACTGTTCCTTACATAATACATAATTAAACACAAACATGTATAATAACGCTTACCAAGTTTGCCTCTCCATATCTTTATTTTGATGAGGGCTCCGTACTCTCTCTTTGTCAGCAAAACTGATACACAGCTTATAGCCATCTATTTCTGCACCATTCACTGTCTACTGCAGTGACTGAGTTTTGTAGGTGTTTAAAGTAAATAAAAACAAAACCAGCTGATTTTTTAGCTTTTCCTCGGCAGACAAAGTGGACATTTTTCAGATCTCTGTAACATGAAAAGAACTGATACAGGCTTTGTTCTGTGGTCTGTCTATTTAGCCCAAATACTGCCACAGTGATATTGGCAGCTGACTGCAGATTTGAGCACTTTTTTTCTTTTGTTTTTTCCATGTTTTCGCACTGCAAAATGAAGAAAGAAACCTTATAATAATGACATAAGATATTTGAATGTTGTGTTACTAAGCCATCTCTATTTGTATTTGTCCACATTGCCTGCATCTATACCACCCCATCTATTTCAGGGATTCATGATTACCTGCTGAAGGTCTTTGCTCTGATTGACAAAATAATGAAAAAAATCGCTGAAAGCCACTTTCAGTGAACATGATTTTTAAGCCCTTTTTTTTGCAGGGGAAAATCCCCTGTATCTCCCATTTGGGGTGACACCACCCCTAACTTACAACTAACAAACTTCATAGTCATCCAGCAGTGGAGAAAAGGCAATACCATATGTTTACAAAAAGAGGCTTTCAGTGATAAAATCATGTTCTCAGAAAAAAACATTTGGCATGAACACACATTCCTTGTTTTTGCCCCTAACAATACAGTAACATAGCTTAGGCTAGATGTATTTAAAGGTGGTCAGAGGTAGGCATACACTTGTACTGGTAATTAGAATGAAGAAATTGTTAAAACCTGTTTAAATCATAGAAGCCATACTTAAAGGGCAGATCAGATGGGTACATAAATGGTTCTTGCCTGCTACTGGTTCTTCCATTCAGTTTTGCTTCTATTGCATCACTAGTCAAGGTAAAGAACAAATCATTCTGACTTTTAATTCAGACATGCAGTACTCACAAAAATTTGTGGTGAAGGGTTCAGCTTTCTCTAAGCTCTCGGTGAAAGAGATGAAATGGTGAAAAATTATAAAATTGGCTCGCCAAATTAAAAGCTTGCTGTTAATGGCTTTGAATATTCATCCCTTAGAATTTTGACACAGACTGGATTCAGAAAACTTTCCTGCATTGTGCTAAGCAAATTTGCATAATGAATGGCCACTGGCAAGGTGGTTGCAGTTCAGAAAAGTCATCATGTTGCTACGCCAAATAATTTAGTTGGCAGTGTTACGTGCCAATGAATATATAATGAAGAGCTGCATATGATAATGAGACAAAACAAGATGGTACGGTGATTCAGAAACTTCTAAATGCCTTGTAGCAACATTGCACTGCTTTTAAATTTAAACTTGTTCATATACCCATGTTCAGATGGAGCACATTCTGCAAATATGTTTGGGGTTGCCACAGCAATTGTAAGTCAGTATCTACAGGAGATTCTCATTGCAGCTGCTTTACTCAGTGGTGTTCAATGTCATTCTATACTAAAAAAATTGCAAAAGAAATACATATGCAAACATACTATCTGTAATATAATATATAATACACATATTATACATATATATATATATATATATATATATATATATATATATATATATATATATATATATATAAAGTCTTGAATAAACCACTAGTTGCCTACCCCAATGTTTATCCTACCTAGACCAGTGATGGTTTATGACTAACTGAAAATGTCCCAAATGAATAACTACAGACTCTTAGGTGAATTCAGTGAACTTTTATTACTCTTTAATAGTGAATCCTCTTCTCCAAAGAAAAAAGGTGAACAAAGGTTGTTTTCTCCAAAACTCTTTATTAGTCAATGGATGAGTGCTTACACAGACATTCAAAGGTTGCATAGCTGATGATAAGTCACAGTACCATTCAGAAATGACAGGGCTTATAGATGCTTCGCTAATGTACTGGGCAAGTGTACTGCCACACATAATGATGCTTGCATCATATCATTCAGTAACAACAGATCTCAAGGGATGCTTTACTGATATATCATGCATATATATACACCCCCACATGACAATGTTTGTGTCATAATATTAACTGGAACTTCAGAGCTCTAGAATGCTTTACCAATGTATTGTGATGATGTTTGCATTGTACCATTCAGTAATGACAGCGCTCTGGGACACTTTACCAACATACCAGGCATGTGTACACCCACACATGATGACATCTGCATCATACCATTCAGTAATGAAAGAGCTCTGGGATGCTTTACTGATGTACCATGCAAGTGTACGCCCAAACATGATGATGATTGCATCATACCATTCAATAATGACAGAGCTCTGGGATACTTTAACAATGTACCATGCATGTGTATACCCACACATGATGATGTTTACATTGTACCAATCAATATCAACAGAGCTCTGAGATACTTTATCAATGTACTGTGCATGTGTACAGCCATACATGATGATGTTTGCATTGTACTATTCAATGACAACAGATCTCTAGGATGCTTTACCAAAGTACCATGCAAGTGTACACCCACACATGATGATGTTTGCACTGTATCATTCAATAGCAACAGAGTGCTGGGATATTTTACCAATATGTAGTGCATATGTACACCCACACATGTGACAATGCTTACAGAGTATATCAGTTTCTTACTTCTATTATAAAACCTCATATTATAAACATTCAGATAACAAATACTCAATTCACAGGAGGGTAAAATAAGTTACTTTTTTGCAGGGACAAGACCTGTGTACAGCCACATACCCAAATTTATGTACACCTTGTTTTTTGATGGACTGTGCATATGCATGAGACTTAATGTCCTACGCTTGCACAGTATATCAGTGCAGTGCTGGAGAAGGAATGGAGAAAACAGAATCTCCTTTACTATTTTTTTTCCAAAGCATAAACATTGGCAGGAACACCACAGCTTCACACAATAAAAGTATTTATTTGTAAAAATGGACCATATAAGTGCTTTCACATTGTAAAACCAACACTTCTTCAGATCATAAAAACACAAAATCACAGCTCAGTTTAAAAACAGTAGATGTTCAATCAGCTGTGTTAATTCATCACTTCATTAAACCAATTTCCTCCCTTTCAATACAGGTTTTAAAGGGGCACAAGCATTAATACCAAGATGTTTATCGACCTGTAGCCTCAAGATCCATTTTAGTTCTACTGTTTCAGTATAGTTAGTGAGATCACCCCCCACCCCCCGGTGACCCACATGCACTGTTTGTAGTACTCTAAAAACAAACTCATGTCCAACATTCTCCTTAATATGTTTAGCTAGTGCATTGTTCATATTGCAAGTCCTAATCTCACAAGAATGACTAAAATGTATATCTCTTAATCTCTTGTTGGTCTTACCAACATAGCCTGTACAGGACTTGCATGTGGCTAAATAAATCACATTTGCTGTACTACAATCTGCATAGAATCTGGGCCTAAAAATATATTTCATCCGTGGATGTTTAAACACTTGTTCATGTGAAATATATGTACAGGCTCTGCAATGCCTGCAACTATATTTACCAAGTCTGGCAGATAGCAAGTTACTTGACTTAGTATTACAATTCCCTGTACACAGTAGTCTTTTCAAGTTTAAACAATTTTTATACATAAAATAGGGATTGTTCCCAACTATTTCAACTGTCTTGTTGTCACTAGTGAGTATTCCCCAGTTTTTTCATATAATATTACATACAGAGCCTACATCATTTGTGTACTTCAAACCAAATCTGAGTTTACTGACAAAGCTCCTATCCTTATGTGCACTAGAAGCACGTCTAGAGAAGTTTGGGACAGCAGTGGTGTTTCTATCCTTGACCACCCTCTCCTTATGCTGTATCAGAAGGTCCTTCTTATAGCCCCTTTTCAAAAAATGTTGAGTCAATGCATCAATATTTTCATGAAATGCTTCCTCTTGTGTGCATAGCCTAGAGGCTCTCATGTATTGGCCTCTTACTACATTAGGATATATATATATATATATATATATATATATATATATATGCCTGGGGTGCATACTATTAAAGGACAAGTAACAATTTTTCCAACATCCCTTTCAGAATAAATTGGTATCTATCTGACCCATTTGGTTAACCAATAATTATACATACAAAAAATCTATCTCTTTCTGTAGCATGGACATGGTAAACCTCGAAATTTAGTAGTATGGTTAATGTAGTGAAGAAAACTATATAATTCTTCTTGGCCCCCTTCCCACAAGATAAAAACATCGTCCACAAAACAATGGTAAAATCTAATGTGTGGGCTGTATATATTGTTATTGTCAAGCACAAATCGTTCCTCACATGAGTTCATTACTGCATTTGCATATGAATTTGCACAGGGGGGTGCCCATAGCCACCCCATATTTTGTGCATATAAGCAGTCACCATACAAGAAAACATTATTGTTTAAAACCAAATCCAACAAGCAGCAAACCATGTCAACCTGACTGTTGTCAAAATTCCCTCTGTGTGTCAACAGTTCTCTAATGGTATCAAGGTCATCCTCATTCAGGATGCACATAAATAAATTCACTACATCAAGGGTCACAAGAAAAAACCCTGTTATATAACCACAGCTCTCCAAAAATATGAAGAGGTCAGTTAAAAATTGCTCAGTATCCCTGAGTACAACAGATACTGAAGACAGCATTGTCTTAAGCTTACTTTCCACATATAAAGAACATGTTTGTGTGACCTATCCTTCCCCTGGCACAATCAAACATAGGGGTGGTTTAGTCAAAGATTTATGAACCTTGGGAAAGCCCTTTATCAATTATTTCTGCCGAGACTTCATGAGGTACAGTGCAGAAACATAAGGAAAATCAGGTACTTTGCTGATTCTTCAGATTTGTAGAACATACCTGATTTTTTCATATTTTGCTCTGTCCTCTATGCATGTGCCAAAAGAAAGTCTGGCTGCTCAGTGGTACACAGTGGCCAGACATTTTTTCTAGCGGTATATGCTCAATTTACAACAGACAAACTGTTTGAGCTTTCCAATCAGTGTGCTCATTCTTGAATAGCAATAAGTAGCTTTATATATCTCTATATATCTATCTATATAATACATATATATATATATATATATATATATATATATATATATATGTGTGTGTGTGTGTGTGTGTGTGTGTGTGTGTGTGTGTGTCTCTCTCTCTCTCTCTCTCTCTCTCTCTCTCGATGCATATATATATATATATATATATATATATATATATATATATATATATATATATATATATAGATAGATATAGATACACACACACACACACACACACACACACACACACACACACACACACACACACACACACACACACACACACACACACACACACACACACACATGCTTTCACACCTATGGCCAATTTAGAGTGTCCAGTGAACCTAATCCATGTCTTTGAAATGTGGGAGGAAACCAGAGACCAGAGCAGTGGAGAAAACCAATGAGAATACAGGGATAATATGCAGACTGTGCACAGAAGGTACCACATCTGAGATTCAAACCAGAGAACATCATGTTGTGAGGAGACAATGAAACCTACTGTGCCATTGTGTCACATATGTGTGTGTGTGTGTGTGTGTGTGTGTGTGTGTGTGTGTGTGTGTGTGTGTGTGTGTGTGTGTGTGTGTGTGTGTGTGTGTGTGTGTGCGGGCCCACGCAAGTGCACATATATACGGATATACTGAATTTCAGTATCTCAAGACAAGAATACCAAATTTCCATAAAAATGAAAAATCATAACATTGATGTTCAAAATATCGAAAATAAAGGACCGCAAGTAAACATCCAACCCTCCCCACCATAAAACACAAAAACAAAGTCAAAACACATAACACTACTGTATGTTTAAGCAGGGAAGCAAGCCTCCTGCACCCCCCCACATCCCTGCTACTTATATATACCAACTTTGTGGTCGCACTACTACAAAAAAAACAACAAATCTACTGTCACATGCCTTATACTCCCATTGCCCACTGCCATACTTATACCCATGAGAAACACACACTACACATGTACAAAAATCACCACTTTCAACACTTACACACACACACACACACACACACACACACACACACACACACACACACACACACACACACACACACACACACTATCATCTACCTACCCCAACCTATTCCTAAAACTTCTCAAACAGCTAAAACAAATGCATGTCTACCCAAAACCCTTACACACTACAAACCTGCCTGAATCTCCAAACATAACCAGACATCAGCTGCCATGTTTACAACCCAGAAACCACTAAACTTTAAAGGGACAGCATACTATGCAGAACAGACCGCCCCACAACTACTGCGGATTCGGCAACCTCAGATTCAACAATATGCAGTTTCGAACAACTGCACTTTCAGTATTCTGGTTGTGAGATACTGAAATTCGATATTTCAGTATTTTGAGATTCAGAAGTAAAACTATATATATATATATATATATATATATATATATATTTTATCATCAGATATGGAAAGTGCAAAACAGTGAAAAAAATCACAATCTTTTCAGATTAAAGCTCAAAAATTAAAAAACTATTTTTTGCAAGAGCAAACCCTTTTTCAGCCCCATATCCCCTGCTAGCCATATATACCATCTCTGAGATAGCACAACAGTGGGAAAAGGGCAACTTTACAGAACCCCTGTACTGTGATCTCACATGCAGAGCAGTCAGTAGACTGAGAAACAGAGAAAAAGAATGTTCACTCCTTTGGGCATTCACTCTTACTAACTGCAACCATACAGACTATATATACAGTTAGACCGGATTTTGATGAATAGTGAGGGGAAGTCAAGCAGTGGAACTCTACTTTCTAGTTAATGGTTTAATTTCTTTCTTTAGCATGATGAATATGGCAGCTGTGGAAATGAAATATTTTTTGAAAATCTACACTTGCAGTTATTTCTACTCTCTCTTTTAAGATTTTGAGTCTGAAATGTTTCTGTGGGTAATGCAAGATTTAGGAAGATATAATGGCAAACATCCAACAATTAACTTACACTGTATATAAAAAAGTTGCTAGATTTTTTGCTATATATGCTTCTGAAATTATTTCCAACTACAACTAGTGTGAGATACTATGCAGTTGTATGCTGCTGGTGTAATATTAGGGGGCAGTGGCACTCAAATGGTAAGAAGGACTAAGGCAAGTGAAAGCCAATGCAAGATATATCAGGAAATCATACTAACCACCATCAGTACCATCAACAGTACAGGATCTCCACTGGTCCTTATAGGAACACAGCTACTATACAGAAAAATCTGTGTATAAATCTGGACAGAGAGTATGGGTAAAGATTTGAGAAAAAAATTATTTGAAACTGGTAGGTTTGAAGAGATGGCTAATGACAAACATTGGAATTAAGTAGCACTGTTCTGAGTTAGACTTACCAAAAACCCATTCATAAGCTTCAACTTTTTAAGTTAGCAAATACGTGTCAAATCCTACTTATTAAATTAAAATTAATTGGCATAGATAAGATTAATCTTTGACAGTAGTGCTAGTCCCCTGGGCAGGTGTATGTGCATATCAAATGAGAATGTCTGGAGGGTAATTTGACTGGGACAAAGATGAAGGCATAGGTTAGATGGATATTGTGAATCACCTTTTACCACTAGAGGACAGGGGTTTGAGCTATTAAGGGTGGTTCCAAGATGACTGTGGTACCAGCTTGGATCAGGAATATAGTTTTCTCCATTCAGTATGAATCAGAATTCTGCTGTACCTTTGAAACAAGCTGTGTAGAGTATGTATATTAGAGAAGGACACAAACAGCAAGACAACTTCTGGAATATTTTCTAAAAACAAATCAATAATGCTAATAAAAGTAAATTTACATCATGTTTCACAGAAGAACTCTTATTTATATTAAATACCTATAGCAGTAGTATTAATAATTTTAATAGGGTATGCCCCAGTGATAGTTGAATCTTGTTGGCCCTTCATTTGTGTTAATATATTCACTTGCAGAAAATTAGTAATAGCTTAGTCTAAATTAAAGTCATTAAAACATATCATTCTGATATAACCTTCATATGAAAATTCTACACAGAGTATAGTGAGTGGAAATTGATGGACTAACTGTCCCAGCTGTATGAATCTGTGGCAATGAATATATCCTGTGATACAAACTGCAGAAATTTGGCACTACCCCAACTTTCTGGAAATAAAGATTAAGTTTATTTTATAGGATTTCACCCTCATAATTTACAAGATGTACCAAACTTTCAGCTGTCAGCTGTTCTTGTACCAAATTCAAATTAAACTGTTAACTGCTAAAATGGATGTTTCTCCATTTGTTTTAAGAAAGCTTAATTATCAAAAGTGCACAGGATATAATAATTATCATTCAAAAGCCAGTAAAATAACTAATAAACAATAAATATTGGTACATCACAGAAAACAAAATAAAAAAATGAAACTATATAAAACATCACTTTTGTTTAATGCTGCAACAGCCGCAGACTGACAGCTTGGCAAAAACACCTTCAAAGGCTTGTTGCACTCAGATTTGCATGTGGCTGTCTTGTACAGCACCTGGTGAAGGTTATGATTAACAAGGAATGCATTAACTCTCAAGCACAAGGTATACTGTACCTATAATGATGGGCATGCTGGTATCAGAAATTATTAAAAAATTAGTGTTTTGTACAGAAACACTGGTGAAAGGGAAAAATATGTCCGTTTAACTTACTTCCAATACACATGCAAATAAAATAAAATACATTTCATTTAATTATTGTATCAGACAAAATGATATAGTTGTATGGTACAGCAAAGAATTTTGGTAACTAAACATTAATTAAAATGAACTAGTTTCAGTTTTGACTTTTGCATTATTAATACCACACACAAAGCTGCAAACACCTCAGCAGTGCTTTATCTCTTACACATCCATAAAACTGGCAGCAACACAACACAAGAGGATCAAGGGCCCTAAATCTCTACTACAACATAAACAGGAATGCTGGTGTGACACATATCTCTCTCAAAGAATTCCACACTTCTGCAACAAATTGACATTTTCTGTAATGCAAAGCACATCACTCACAAACGTACACAAATGGATTGGAAGCTGTAAATGTATTCCCATCCTAGGATGGGGGAAATTAGTTAGGCACACTAATGGGATTGCAATGGCTAGGCAGTTGCGTTA
>NC_056735.1:1806119788-1806159788 GCF_019279795.1 Protopterus annectens
GGGGTAGTAAGTAGCACTGTTGTTTCATAATAAGAAGTTCTCCAGCTCGATTCTCAGTGGTGGTGCCTTATATGCAGAGTTGGCATGTCCTCCCTCCATCAGCATGGGTTTTGCCCAGCTACTCCCATTTCCTCCTACATCCCAGAACATGTGATAGGTGGACTGACAAACTTAAATTGCCGATCGGTGTATATGATGTATCTGTGTGATACAGAAGAAAGGCCCAGCAATCTACTTTGATTCTCTACTTGCCTAGAAAACGTTCTCAATGGCAGTGGGTGTTTATGTGGTCATCACAGCATTCAGATGCCATTCAATGACCATAGATGGATGGGATACTACATGCAAATGGAAAACTGTGGTCTATAAACATGTACATTGATCTGTCCCCTATACAAATGCTGCTAAAAGTAAACAATATGGAGGCTATCCAAATTTTTTGAATATGCATGCAAATAAAATAAAACAAATTTCATCTGATTGCTACACCATCATAAACTGGTCTATTTTAACTGTTTCAGTTTTCTGGCACCACAAGTTATTTTTCACTAAACATTTTTTAATATTAACTGTTAAAATATGAATTTATTTGGCCATCATTAAAACAATGGTAGTTAAGAGGTTTTATCTCTAAAAATGAATGTTGTGCTGAGTTTCACTGCAATATATTGTATTGTGCCAGCTGGCTCCATTTTCTTCTCTAAGGTATAATAGTGGAGTTGGTTGCAGAGAGGAATGCCCACTTGTAAACCAAAAAAAATATTTTGGAGTGTTTTATAGGTGTTTCACATCATCATTTATACTATTTGATTTTTGATAAATGGTGATTCCAAAAACAGTGATTCTGTCACATGTACATACATGTTTAACATGTAGTTAATTTCTAGTGTTTTATGGGCATGTTTCTTTATACAGCATGCATTTTGCTTGTACAGTTTAAGATAGTATTGCTCGTTTTTAAAGTTTCTGAACACTCCCAATTTTGACTTTGCATTTTTAATAACATTATGTCTGGGATTCATAGACATGTTGCACAGTACACTGTGCTGGAATCAGTCACCTACAGGTATATTACAATTCATATTTCAAGGTACCACTACAGGTCAGAGAGATATATGCAGATCACCATACAACGACATGCACGTGAAAGCTGCATTATCAAATTAAGACATATTGAGATGCATATGTATCTGTGTGAAAGAAAGTCACTATTCGCAGTTCTAGGGGCACAAGACACATGGGACATTTTGAAGTTGTAAATAACACAAGGTTCACAAGGCATGTTATAATGGAATGAGGCACAGGGGACATTTTGGGGTTGCAAGAAGCAAAGTGTTTGGAGCAGCAGTCTTTGTAAATCAGTACTTACTTCCCATAAATGTCACTACTTCTAACTCCCTAGCACTGGCGGCAGATGACGAGAATGTAAACAGTAAAGGTAGTGCAGCCTATAGCACCAGGAACTGGTTCACAATTTTTGCAAGGACAGCGATATTATGTGGGTGACATGTACCATCCACCCACAAACAGGACTGGGAGGAATGTGTGGGCTTCCCATACCAGTGGACACCAAGGTTTGTGTAATTGTTACTATACTACTTACAGGGACCTTTAAAAGATAAATGGGATACACTGAGTATGTAAAAGGCCTCCATATGTGTTTTGTTACACTACTTGTACAGAGGTTCTTAAATTCATCCATACTTATTAGGCTATTGATGTTTGAGACTCTTAAGTCTAGCTTTACATTCCCATGGCAGTTTTTAGCCCTTATGTTTCATGTACAAATAACCCAGAGGTGGGCAGAACAAAGAAATGTTAGGACATTTACTTCTTGCCCTTATCCATGAGAGGCATAAGTGCTAAACCAGGGGTGAATTTGCAGTTTCCCATCTATTTGTCCAAAAGAAGAACTTTGCCTTATGTGTAGTTGAAGAAGGTTCCATAAAAGTGGTATTCTCTCTTATATATGCTTATCCTTCTGACATGTTCTATTTATGTTGGAAAAAAGATTGAGATCCCTTAAGCAGGTGTTTTTTCCTCTACTGGACTTGCAAATCTGGAATAGGTCTGACAGAATAAGGTCTGATGAGGCTCTATACATGAGACAGAGATTGCATCATGAGAATGAGGATTTTCCTATATTCAATCAAGTTAACATAATTTGAGTTAGCTTTTCCAAAAATCCAATAACAAAAAGTGCAACTTGAAAACCTTGAAAAAAAATTATTATGTAACAAGTTTATTAGGGGCAAGCCCCCTCGCTCCACCCATATAGGATGCTTCACCTCCACACCCCCTAAATTATATATACTATTTCCACAGTCGCAATACAGTTCACTCTGACTTTCACAATACAACATATAGCAATTAAATGAAGCACATCATCCACCTTTTGATACAAAGATTGAGAGTGAAACCAGTGTCAAAGAGCACACAAGAAGAGACAGACATCATCACCATGCATCACATCAGTGGTATCTCCCGGATCCCCAAAGTAATTTATGCTACATACTGCACACATGTGACAATGAAGGCTCCACCTGGTATACTTTCACAAAAAAGGAAGGCTGAAATGAGTCAAAGTCAACATCATGCTTACAGGTACCACATGACATAATGACAAATAACTGCCAACATATCCTTAGTTTAAGGAAGTCTGTCACTGCAGGCAGAGATGGGGTCAGACAATGAGGGATGCTCTATGTCAGTTGATGTATACCAGTGAGTGGGAAGGATTACAACTACATGACTAGGATCTGTGGCCACTGTACTGGACTGATATGTTAGGACTAGAGGCCCACATGACAAGGGTAGAATGGTCCTGTAAGAACATAGCCTAATTGGAGTCTAGTAGCAAAGTGCCTTGCATCTGGTAGTCATACCAAAATGTGGGGTGATGAAGTGTCACACTCCTAGAGTCTTAGGTGCTGATCACACATCCAGAGATGGCCTCCATGTATGACCACGCAGTGTACAAACTCATCCATGACCATAGGCAACATTGCTGAACAGGCCTATAATCCTCCGCATGGACATGGACATAGCAGTGGTGCATATCACCATAAGCATCATGAGACCTATTGGGGCATTGTCTCGACTCCATGGCACACAAGCCAATGCAAATTTCCATTGGTATGTCAGCAATTGTAGAACAAGTCAGAAACAACAGTAGAAATAGCCCCTTCTCTCATCAAAGGAAACAAGCTAGACCAGTTTCAGATACAACATTACCATAGCAGAAAACACAGCTTTTTAAATTGGTACTAGCACACTCTCTGTATAAATTAAGTGCAGAAAATAATACTGCTCAGATATTGTTGAAGCGTTTTCCAGTCGCATCCAATAGCAAAGTTCAAGGCAGACTGGTTAAATTAGAGCCTAGCACTGTAGAATGGCATTGTCTGAAAACGTGACAATTTTAAAGCAGACCAAAAGAAAAAACAGGCCAATACAAAGTGTGCAGTACTATACAACCCATAATAATAAACAAGTGAGAAACAACAGTAGCATCTGTCTCCTCGATTCTCTTTAATGAGACCAGTAGGTTTGCAGTTAACTAGACAGACACCAGACAACATATGTTTACCCTTCTATAAGTAACTGCTATTTGTGCTTTTTGTCACTTCCTGACAATGTGCTGTGGCATGCACCGACATGACAGGTGTTTATCATGCACCGACATGACAGGTGTTTTATAGTCTGCTATAGGTAATCATAATTAAGTGATTTCTGCAACCTCCTGACAGTCTGCTATGGTATGCACTGATTTGACAGTGTTTATACTCTGCTATAAGTAACTGCTATTTGGTACTTTTTGCCACATCCTGACACCCTGCTATGGCATGCACTGACCTGACAGATGTTTATACTCTGCTATAGGCAATTACAATTAGTTGCTTTCTGTCACTTCCTCACAGTCTGTTACAGTACATACTGACCAGACAGGTCTTTATACTCTGCTATACGTAATTGCACTTGGGTGTTTTTTGCCACTTCCTGACAATGTGCTATGGCATGCACTGACCTGACAGGTCTTTATCATGCAGTGACCTAATGGGTGTTTATACTCTACTATAGGTAATTACAATTTGATGCTTTCTGTCACTTCCAACACCCTGCTTTTGTATGCACTCACTTGACAGATGTTTATACTCTGCTACAGGTAATTGCAGTTAGGTGGTTTCTGCCACTTTCTGACCAAGTGCTATGGCACACACTGACCCGACAGATGTTTATACATTGCTATAGGTAATCATAATTAGGTACTTTCTGTCACTTTCTGACAGTCTGCTATGACATGCACTGATCTGACCATTGTTAATCATGCACTGGCCTGACAAGTGTTTATACATTGCAATAGGTAATTATAATTCAGTGCTTTCTGCCACTTCCTGACCATCTACTATGATTCAGACTGACTTACAATCCCTGCTCTGCCCATTCTACACTATCCTTACTATCCAATGGAAGTCCTGTGAGGCTAGCTTAAGATGGAGTGTGGCCACTGAAGTTTGTACTCTTGCTCTTCTCAGTAGTTGTTTCTCTTTTGAGCAGTGGTCAGCTTGCAGGTGTGCTGAATTTCTCTGCTTCCCACACCTGAGCAGAAATGTCTGTTCTGACATGCACTGTCCAAATGCTTGGTTACTTAAGTATACTTTGTCACTACTCTGTGCCTTGGATAGGCGATGCAGCCCCATTTTCATTCATAGCTCAGTTGGGAGAGTGTTAGACTGAAGATCTAAAGGTCCCTGGTTCAGTCCTGGGTTTTGGCAGGGAAATCTTCATCAAGTGTTGCAGGCCCTATGGGACCTGATAGCATCCCAGACTGTATTCTGCACCATCTTCAGCAAGAACTAGCTTCACCATTGAGCACACTATTCAACCAAAGCCTAAGTACAGGCTTCATTCCAACAGAGTGGAGAACTGCCATTGTCATCCCCTTGCGCAAAGGTGGTGCCACTACTGACCATGGAAACTATCACCCCCTACTGATTACCACATCAATGGCTACCCTCTAAACACACAACCTGTGGTGAGAGACCTGGGTACTCTGGTTGACAATGATCTCAAATTCAACCATCATGTAGCAGCAGTGGTCAGAAAAGCCTTTTAATTGGTTCATCTCATAAGTAAAGGTATTGCATCCAGGAAAAAAAGAGGTTATTAACTCTCTATATTCCTGCCTCATTAGACCAATAATTCAGTTTGGTATGTACCTCTGCAAACATCTGCACCAACTGGAAAGGCCACAGAAATACCTCACAAATGAATATCCATGGCCACCAACACCTGTCCTATGCAGACAGGCTCAAATCACTATCACTCTGCTCGGTATCGAACAGATTGCTCAGAGGTGATCTGTGTCTCCCCTGCAAGGCAATCTCAGACCCTGCCCTACTGGAGATTCTCCATATCCATAAGTCTAACTCCTCATGCATTACCTGCTCAAAAGGCCTGAATCTAATATGCAACATCAACAAACCCTGCTGGAGAGACAAGTTTGTCTCCCAGAGGCTGCTCTGTCTCTGGAATAGACTTCCGATACACGTCAAATGGAGTACCTCGCTGACCCTCTTCAAGCACAACTTTGATGAGTGGATGGGAAACCACTATTTTTTCCCAGAGGTTCCACCTGTGTCCCTCATTCACAGGGGTGACAAGTGCTGACTGAGGTTTCTTTTTGAGATAAACTCTTGGCTAGGCTTGTAAGGGCTTCAGGGCCATTAGCCTAATAACCTCCTACAATTCTATGATCCTATGCAGTGTGTCACTACAATTTCATCCTATATTGTGAGGATATTACAATGTTCTGCACATACTTATTTAGTTATGTTTACTAAGCTTGTAAATACTATTGGCAACAGTAAAATGTATGAATTACATGAATATGTACAGTTTTACTACCCAGAACTACTGCTTCCATTAGAAGAAATTGGGGTCTGCTTTCCCACACTGCATTTAGCTGGGTAATAAGGACAAATATTATCCCTTTGAAGTAAAAAAAAAGTTTCTGGTGAAAAAACAGGACACAACTACTGCAGAGTTAGAAGATACATGTACTTCATTAAGGTCTGAAAGAGCAATACTAAAAACTTTAAATGTACTATTGTCAGTGACGACTTGCAGTACTGTAAAGTAATATCAGTGTCTGTCTGTGGTAGTCTGATTATAAAATCTGTGACTGTCTACAGTAAAGTACAGCAATATTGGGGGCAGCCTGCAGTAACGTACAGTAATGTCAGGGACAGGTTGCATTAATGTATAGTAATATCAGGGACTGCCTACCACAATATAAAGTAATATCAGGGATTTCCTGCAGTAATACACAGTAATGATAATGACAGCCTGCAGTTGTTTACTGTAATACCAGGATACCAGGGAAAGCCTGCAATAATATACAGCAATATTAATACCAGAATACCAGGGACAGCCTGCAATAATGTAAAGCAATATTAATACCAGAATACCAGGGACAGCCTGCAATAATGTAAAGCAATATTAAGGATTGCCTGCAGTAATGTACTGTACTATCAGTGGCCAAAGCTATGTATAGTGATATCAGGGACAGTCTCCATTAATGTACAGTAACATCAGTAACATCCTTCAGTAATGTACAGTAATATCAGGGATTTCCTGCAGTAATGTACAGAAATATCAGGAACAGCCTGCTGTAATATACAGTAATACCAATGACTACCTGCAGTAATGTACAGTAATATCAGAGACTGCCTAAAGTAATATAAATAATATCAGTGGCTGCTTACAGTAATGTACAGTAATGTCAAAGACGTCTTGTAGTATTAGTATTCATAATATAAGGGACAGCCTGCAGTAATGTACATTAATATCTGAGGCTGCCTGCAGTACTGTACAGTAATATCAGAGATAGCCTCCAGTGATGTACAGTAGTATCAGGGATTCCTACAGTAATATATGGTAATAGCACTGACTGCCTTCAGTAATGTACCGTCATCAGTGACTACCTGCAATAGTGTGGACTAAAATCAAAGAGTGCCTGTAGTAATGTGCAGTGATATCATGGATTGCCTGCTGTAGGGTACAGTAATATCAGGGAGTGCTGGCAGTAACCTCAAGGGAAATACACAACAATGGACAGAACGTAATGTAAATGGCATAACCCACACTAAATCACAGGTCACAGTCCAAAGGAAATACTGCATACCACAATCTCCCCAACCATTACTAGGGAACTGGTCATCAATGCACTTTCCAAAGCCAAAAACACTGCATCGATGAGCCCTGATAACATTTCAGGATGCTTACTAAACAGCATGAAACATGAGCTCTGTGGTCCACTTGAATCACTATCCAGCTGGAATATACAGTCAGATTTTTCACCCACAGAATGGAAGATAGCTACAGTCATTCCTCTACACAAAGCAGGTCCAACCACTGATTTGGGTAACTATAGGCCAAGAAGTCTGACCAGCGTCATATGTTAGGCCATGGAAAGAATCATCATGGGCATGTTCAACGAGGACATAGGTAAACTTCATATGCTGGACCCATCACAGTTTGGCTTTTGTAAAGGAAGGTCATGCCTGTTAAATCTGGTGGACTTCTTTAAGAGAGTCACCAAAGCAAAGGATGAGGCAAGACTGTGCATACAACTTACCTTGACCTGGCCAAGGCTTTTTATACAGAATCCCACTAAGGCATAATAAACTAGTTAATTAAATTTGGTAAAAAACATTTTATCATCCACTGGATAGTCATCTGGCTCACTGATAGGACCCAGGAGGTCAAAATAGTTCAGGCCACCTCCACTAAGAGGCCAGTCACAAGAGGAGTCTCCCAGAGTTCATTACTGGGCCTGTTCCCTTTTGGGATCTATTTCTCTGAAGTGGAAGAAAATGCTGAAGCTTTATCACTGATTAATTATGTAGATGATTTAAAGCTGGGGGTTATCATCGATTCCCCTGCAGACACCAGAACTCTTCAAGAAGGCCTATCTCTGACTAACAAATGGTGCCAAAGCCATGGTCTTAAACTCAATGCCCAGAAATGCATAATTGTACCTTTTGGAACTCAACTATCCCAGATAATTACCATGTTGATGATACACCCCAAGAGTTGAACCAGTGGTAATGGATCTGGGTACATGTGTAGACTGTAGCCTTACCTTCACCTACCATGTGGACACACTGGTGAGGAAATCCTTTTATGTTATGCAACTTATAAGTAAAGGCATGGCACCTAGGCCAAAAGAGGTCATTATCCCACTCTTCTCTTATCAGACCAATCACAGAGTACAATGATCCCTTCAGTATGTACCTGATGAGATATATGCAGCAACTAGAGTGACCTCAGAGGTTCCTTACAAAAAGAATATGAGGTGTAACAAACCTGCCTTATGTACAGTGCCTTAAAGCTCTTTCCCTCTACTCAGTCTCCTGTAGATGGTTGAGTGGGTGATCGATGCCCGGCATACAAGGCATCCGCAAAACCCACAATTATGAATCTCCTATATATATTCATAAGTCAAACACTACTAGAAATACAATGTCTAGGGATCTGAATTATCTCTGTGACTTAAACAGAACATGCTGGAGAGACAGATATGTGTCAAAGAGACTGCCCCTCCTATGGAATAGACTTCCCACCCATGTGAACCTAAGTTTGTCTATTACCCAATTTAAGTGCAACTTAGACCAATAGATGGGGAATAGGAAATTTAAACTGGGCCTGGCACCCATATCCCTTATGGACAGAGGTAGCTTATAAATGCCTGGCACTCAATGTCCTTTTTGGATACAGAACGTGATTATTCTTTCAGGAAGACTTGGCTAGGCTTAGAAAGGCCCCCACAGGTCATTAGTGGTAACAATCTATGAATCCATGAATCTATAATGTACAGTAATATCATGGATTGCCTGCAGTAATGTGCAGTAATAACAGGGAATAGCTGCAGTAGTGTATAGTAATACCAGGGAAAACCTGCAGTAATACACAGTAATATCTGGGATTGCATGCAGTAGTGCACAGTAATATCAGGGACTGACTACAATAATGTACAGTAACATCAGTGACTGCCTGTAGTAATATAATGTAATATCAGGGCTTGCATTCAGTAGTACAGACTAAAATCAGTGACTGCAGTAAATTGCAGTAATAATAGGGTTTTTATACAGTAGTGTACAGTAATACCATGGAAAGCCTGTAGTAATATACAGTAATATCATGGACTGCTTGCAGTAGTATACAGTAATATCAAGGACTACCTACAGTAACGTACAGTAATATCAATAACTGCCTACAGTAATGCTCAGTAATATCAGTGACTGCCTACATAACATGTAATCATCCGTGACTTCTCACAATAATGTACAGAAATATCAATGATTGCCTGCTGTATTGTTCAGTAATATCAGGGACTGCTTGCAGTAATTTACAGTAATATAATAATGCAAAGTAATATCAGTGATTGTCTACAGTAACGTACAGTAATATTAAGGACAGCCTGCAGTAACATACATTAATATCAGGGACAGCCTGCAGCACTAAACAGTAATATCAGGGACTGCCTACAGTAATGTGATAGTAATATCAGTGATTGTCTACTGTAATGTACGGTAGGATCAGTGGGTGCAGTAATGTACAGTGATATTACAGACTGCCTGCAGTAATGAACAGTAATACCAGTGACTGTCTGTAGTAATGTACAATGATATCATTGACTGCCTGCTGTAATATGCTTGTAATATCATTGACTGCCTGCAGTAATGTACAGTAATATCAGGGATTGCCTACAGTAACATACAGTATTATCAGTAAAGTCTAGGGTTGCTTGGATGAATTGTACATATGGACATCTGTTAATAATACAGAATTTAATATAAAAAACACATGTTCTTCATTCTGGTAATAATAATAATAATAATTTCTGTCCTTATTCATTGAATAACATCACTTTGCATGTACTGAGTAATGTTATGCATTTAGGAATAAAAGTTGATTCTCTATTTAATTTGGATTTACGTCTTATGAATATTATTAAAAGCTATCTAGAGTTTAAGAATATTTTGAGAACATTTGTATGTAGGGATTGGGAAATTTGGGTCCCAGTGTTTAAAACCATGGTAAGACTTGTGATAGAATATGCTGGAAATGTTTGTATGTTTAATTCATTACAGATTGAAAGATGGGAAGGATACAGAAATTTTATACCAGGCAGATAAAAGGTTTTAGGGGAAGAAGTACAAATATAGACTTAGGGAGATTTCTTTATTTTTAATAAGATATAGATTATTTAGGGTGATTCAACATTTATGTATATACATTTTAAATCTGAAAGTATAGGAGTAAGTGTGGGTATAACAAAAAACTATCATCAGAAAGGAACTAGAAATATAGATTACTTGTTGGTAATCCATAATTATAAAAGTCAAGTTTGGGCAATTCTTTTCATTTTAAGGCTACTTGTTGATGAAATACTCTACCTCTTAGAATTAGAATAATGGATATGATTTGTTTATTTAAAAATGTGTTAGATGAGTATCTGGGTGAGGTTATTATACTAGAAGGATAGGAAACAGGCTCCTTGAAGACCTATTAAGCCCAGAGTCTGAAGTATAGAACACGGTACATTGGACTGCCTGCAGTAATTTACAGTAATAGTCACAGTCTGCAGTAATGTACAGTAATATCAGGTATAGTCTGCAGTAATGTACAGTAATATCAGGGACAGCCTGGATTAATGTACAGTAATAGCAATAACTGCAGTAATGTAAAAAAACAATATCAGGGAACCACTGTAGCAAAATACAGCAATAGAGACTGCCTGCAGCAATATGCAGTAATATCAGGGACAGCCTGCGGTAATGTATAGTAATATCACTGATTGCCTGCAGTAATGTATAGTAATGCAAGTGACTGCAGTAATATACAGTTATCAGTGACTGACTGCTGTAATGTGATTGCAATATCAGTCACTGCCTGTAGTAATTTACAGTAATATTGGGGATTGTCTACATTAATGTACAGTATAATTTACTGCCACAGTAATACCAGTGCCTGTCTGCATTAGTGTACAGTAATATCAGCGATTGCCAGCAGTAACGTACAGTAATCCTAGTGAGTGCAATAATGCATAGTAATATCAGGGACATCCTGCAGTAATGTACAGTGATATCAGTGACTGCATTAATGTACAGTAATATCAGGGATAGCCTCCAGTAATGTACAGTAATATCAAGGCTTGCCTGCAGTAGTGTACAGTAATATTAGGGATTTGATGCAGAAGTGTAGAGTAATATCAGGGACTGTCTACATTAATGCCCAGTGATATCAGTGACTGCAGTAATGTACAGCAATATTATGGAGAGCCTCTAGTAATGTACAGTAATATCAGTGACTGCCTGCAGTAATGTGTAGTAATATCAGGGACAGCCCGCAGTAATGTACAGTAATATCAGTGTTGGCCTGCAGTACTGTACAGTAGTGTCAAGGACTACCTCCATTATGTGATAGTAATATCAGTGACTGCAGTAATTTACAGAAATATCAGTAGCTGCAATAAGGTTCAGTAATAGTAGCTGCAATAAGGTTCAGTAATATCAGGCATTGCCTGCAGTACTGTACAGTAATATCATTGTCTGTCTGCAGTAATGTACAGTGATATCACTGACTGCCTGTTGTAATGTGATTGTAATATCAATGACTGTCTGCAATAATGTATAGTAGTATCAGGGAATGCCTACAGCAACGTACAGCAATATCATTGACTACCTACAGCAATACCAGTGCTTGTCTGCATTAGTGTACAGTAATGTCAGGAATAGCCTACAATGATGTACAGTGACATCAAGGATTGCCTGCAGTAATGTACAGAAATACCATTGACTGCCTACAGTAATGTACAGTGATATCAGTGACTGCAGTAATGTACAATAATATCAGGGCAGCCTGCAGCAACAGACAGTATTATCAAGGATTGCCAGCAGTAATGTACAGTATTATCAGGGATTACCTTCAGTAATGTACAGTAATATTAGCGACTGCAGTAATATATACTACCATCAAGGACAACCAACAATAATGCACACTAATATCAGAGATTCCCTGCAGTAGGGTACAGTAATATCAAGGACTGCAAACAGTAATGTAAAGTAATGTCACTGACTGATATAATGTGGTATAACATCAGGGACACCCTGCAGTAGTGCATAGTAATATCAGAGACTGCAGTAATGTAGAGTAATATCAGGGACAGCCTAAGTAGCGTACAGTAATATCAGTGACTGCAAGCAGTAATGTACAGCAATATTAAGGAAAGCCTGCAGTAGCATACAGTAATATTAGTTAAAGCCTGCAGTAATGAACAGTAATATCAGGGACTATGTGCAGTAGTGTACAGTTATATCAGGGAGTACCTATAGTAATGTGATAGTAATATGTGATATCAGGGAGTAACTACAGTAATGTGATAATAATATTAGTGACTGTCTATTGTAATGTACAGTAAGATCAGTGGCTGTAGTAATGTACAGTAATATCAGAGACTACCTGCAGTAATATACGGTAATACCAGTGACTGTCTGCAGTAATGAACAATGACATCATTGACTGCCTGCTGTAATGTGCTTATAATACCATTGACTACCTGCAGTAATGCGCAGTAATATCAGGGATTGCCTGCAGTAATGTACAGTACTATCAGTAATGTCCAGAGTTGCTTGGGTGAATTCTACATATGGACATCTGTTAATAATATAGAGTTTAATATAAAAAAATGTGTGTTCTTCATTCTGGTAATAATAATAATAATAATAATAACTTCTGTCCTTATACTTTGAATAACATCACTTTTCCCATAGTGAGTAATGTTATGGATTTAGGAATAAAAGCTGATTCTCTCTTTAATTTGGATTTATGTCTTATGAATATTATTAGAAGCTATCCAGAGTTTAAGAATATTTTGAGATCATTTTTATGTAGGGTTTGGGAAATTTGGGTCTTGTCTTTCGGCTTTTCCCGGTAAGGGGTCGCCACAGCAGAACTCCGGTCCGCTAATGATTGGCAGTTGATTTTTACGTACCGGCTTGCCAGGCCTGACGCACAACCTTCAACGAAGGTACGCCCATTCAGCATTGTCTCCACGCAGAAGACACGCTAGCTGAGAATCGAACCGGACAGCGCCTTACTGTGAGGCGACAATGCTAACCGCAGCACCACCACCGTGGGTCCAGTGTTTAAAACCATGAAGTGGCAGTCTTTGATATTGCTGTACACTATTGCAGAATGATCTATACTCACACCATGTTGCTAAGGCCTGGAACTGCTTAACTATATTCATCATGTCAATACTCTCCCTCACATCCTTCAAAGCCATTCTGAAAGACTTCATAGCCAAAAGCTGGCTCTCTTCTTCTTCAACACCAGGATAAACTATATCTCTAAATGTGAACAAATACCTATTCATGCCTTATATCTCCTTACCCTCCCTTCTTCACTCACTTCCTAATTTCTATCAATTTCTGTCCCCTGCCTTTCTCTCTAAATATACCATAAGCCTGCTTTTCTCACTTTTCATTGCAATTCCTGCTTGTATTATACTAACTTACCTTTAGTTTCTCTATAAACTGGCTATAATTTCTCTAACTATAAAATGTGATATATTTTGTATCTTTTCTTTACCAATGTTTTCATATCATGTCTAATTTGGTATAATTATTTACAATGCATTTGTTTTTGTATTATTTTTAAAGACTGTAAAATTCTTCTTCTTAAAATGCTGTGTAATACTGCAGAGCGTTTCTGCACAGGTCTCCACTGAAAATGGGCTCCTACCCAGTTGAACTTTCCCAGTAATCAAATGTCAATATAAATAGTGTTCAGTAATATAACTGGCTGCAGCAATGGGCAGTCATGTCAGGGATTGCCTGCAGTACTGTACAGTAATATCAAGGACTGCCTGCTGTAATGTGATTATAATACCATTTACTGCATGTGGTAATGTACAGTAATATTGGGAATTGCCTGCAGTGGTGTACACTAATATCAGGCACTGCCTGTAGTATTGTGCAATAATATTAGTGACCAACTGATGTCATGTACAGTAATATCAGTGACTGTCTGTAGTAATGTACAGTAATATCAGGGTTTGCCTGTAGTAGTATAAAGTAATATCAGGGACTACCTACAGTAATGTACAGTAATACCAGTATTTTCCTGAAGCAATGTACAGTAACAACATTGCCTGCAGTAATGTACTGTCATATCAGGGACACCCTACAGTAGTGTACAATAATTTCAAGTATTGTCTGCAGTAGTGTAAAGAAAATCATGAACTGCCTACAATAATGTACAGTAATAACAGTGACTGACTACAGTAATGTACAGTAATATCAGTTACTGCCTGCAGTAGTGTTCAGTAATATAAGTGACTACAGTAATGAACAATAATTTCAGGGATTTCCTGCAGTAATGAAAGTAATACCAGTGACTGTCTGCAGTAATGTACAATGATAGCAGTGACTGACTGCTGTAATGTGATTGTAATATCAGTGACTGTCTGTGGTAATGTAAACTGCTATCGGGGATTGCCTTCTGTAATGTCCAGTAATTTCAGTGACTGTCTGCATTAATGTAAAGTAATACCAGTGCCTATCTAGAGTAATGTACAGTAATATTAAGAATAGTTTGCAGTGGTGTACAGTAATATCAGGGACCCCCTAAAGCAATGTACGGTAATAGTGACTGCAGTAATGTGCAGTAGTAATATCAGGGATAGCCTGCAGTAATGTATAGTACTATTATGACTGCCCGCTGTAATATACTTTAATATCAGGGACAGCCTGCTGTAATGTACATTAAAATCAAGGATCGTCTGCAGTAGTGTACAGTAATATCAGAGACTGTCTATAGTAATGTACAGTAAAATCAGTGACTGCCTGCTCTTATGAGCAGAAATAGTGACTGCAGTAATGTCCAGTAATATCAAGGATAACCTGCAGTAGTGTAGAGTAATATCAGAGATTGCCTGCAGCAGTGTACAGTAATATCTGGTACTGCCTACAGTAATGTATAGTAATATCAGTGAGTGCAGTAATGTACAGTAATATCAGTAACTGCCTGCAGTAATACACAGCAATATTAGGGATTGACTGCATTAGTGAACAGTAATATCTGGGACTGCCTACAGTAATGTTCAATAATATCAAGGAGGCCTACAGTACTGTACAGTAATATCAGGAATTCCCCTCAGTAATGTACAGTAATATCAGGGATTGTCTGCAGCAGTGTACAGTAATATCAGAAATTGCCTACAGTAATATACATTGTCATCAGTCACTCCTTGCAGTTATGTATAGTAATTTTAGTGACTTCAGTAATATCCATTAATAACAAGAATAACCTGCAGTAATATTGGGATTGCCTGCAGTAATGTACAGCAATATCAGTGGCTACCTGCAGTAATGCACAGTAATATCAGGGACAGCTTATGGTAGTGCACAGTAATATCAGTGAGTACAATAATGTACAGCAGTGTTAGAGACAGCCTGCAGTAGTATACAATAATATCAGTGACTGCCTATAGTAATTTACAGCAATATCAGAGACAGCCTGCACAAATGTACAGTAATATCAGGGACTTCCTGCAGTAATGTACAGTAACATCAGAGACTGCCTACAGTAATGTACAGTAATATCAGGGACAGCCTGCAGTAACGTACTGTAAAATCAGGGCCTGCTTACAGTAAAAGAAAAAAAAAAGAAAAAAGAAAAAACATAAGGAGAAGAATCGGATGAGAAGGCAAGAAATGTGGAAAAGACATAAATATAGTTGCAAGTACTGAAAACTCTTGGAACAACCTTATGTATATCAGGATCTGATGCAGGAATGGTTAAAGAAAGGTGAATTTAAACCAAAAGATGAAAGGTTAATATTAGCGGCCCAAGATAGTGGACTACAATCACGTTGGTTATAAAGCCCTACTTTTGGTAGAAACAGACAAATATAGGTTATGTAAAACAGAACTGGAAATAGCTGCACATCTTGTTGCTGGGTGAGATACACTAACTGTAGAGGGCCCATATAATGAAAGGCGTAATAATATGGAAAAACTGTTACACTGGGGATTGTGCAAATATTACAATGCTGAAGTAGCTGAGAAGCATTGGAAACATGAGCCACAAAGCATTATAGAGAATGATGAAGTTTATATCATATGGGATTACCCATCACCAACAGTTCAAAAAATAGATGCGAGAAAACTAGATATAGTAGTCCTTGTAAAAAATACAAAAGTAGATTTGATCATTGAAATTGCTAAACCCAGTGATTACAGTGTTTAATGTACAGAGACACAAAGTCATAAAATACCAAGATTTGCAGGCAGAAACAAGGGCATTGTGGAAGATGGATACTCAGACAGTTCGAATAGTAGTAGGAGTACAGTCTTATTTAGATATGCTACTGATGCATGTAAATTCATATAAATTGTTGAAGGAATAATTTCTGGGCACACTATGAGTGCTACAAAGAGCACTGCTGGCTAATATCAAAGATTGAAACAATACTAATTTCATGGACTTTAATCATAGTTTGACTTAGTAGCAGGATTCATTCCCATCATGGTACTAGAAACCCAAAAGACTTGGAGAAATTAAACTGAGTAATACACAGAAATATCAATGGCTGTTGTAGTAATGCAAATTAATATGATGATGGCACTAATGTGCTGCAATATCAGGGATAGACTGCAGTAGTGTCCATTAATATCAGTGACTGCAGTAATGTGTTGTAATATTAGGGGTTACCTGCAGGAGTGTACAGTATCAGTGACTGCAGTAATGTGTTGCAGTATCAGAGATTGCCTGCAGTAGTGTACAGTAATATCAGTGACTGTACTAATGTGCTGTAATATCAGGGATAGCCTGCAGTAATATACAGTAATACTAGTGACTGCTTGCTATAATATACATTAATATGTGTCACACCACCACTGTATGATAAACCAACCACTGTTACTAATGTGCCACATCATTAATGTTTGTTAAACCACCTACTGTTATTTACCATTTGCCATACCACTAGCATATGTTAAACTACTCACTGTAGTGCATATACCTGTGAAGATATGTGAAGGCTGCCAGCCTAGCCAGATAGAATTTTGTGGATAATTCTGTCATTTGTAAATATTAAAGTAAGCCACATGCTTGCTCTCTTTACTAAATGTTGAACTTTAAAAATGTAACCACATAGCACTCTGCTGGAGGAAAACTGATATGTCAAGCATTATATAATTCTTTGATCTCAAACTTGGAGCCAAGATGTCTGGATGAATGAATTATTGCTATTGTTTTGAGACCAGAATTAATTGTTAGAATTTGCATGTATAATGTCTTTTATTGCTGTAGCTTCCTGACCAGGCGCAAGATCAAAAGGGCTGTTACACTTTGGGTTTCTGTTAGCCTGGGGACCAGAGAGAAATAATGTACTTTGAAATGATTCAGTAGTACTGTGTTATCAATTTAAGGACAGAGAGACTCAGAGCATTTTGCATTTGTCTTCAGAATATCCAACATCACCAGCACTGCTTTGCTCTATATGTAAGTTTATTTTAGAACTGTGTTTTCTCTTAGATATAGCTAGGAAATAGTAAGGTTAGGCTAGTTGTTTTTTCTGTATTGATGCCAAAACTATTCTACTGTATTATTTTAAGCATTGCCCTGTGATCTCTGAACTCTTGACTAGCACTGTGTAGTAAAAAGTATTGTCTTGTGTTCTTATTATTTATTATTAATTATTTATTAAACCTTTCAACTGTGGCTGTTTTATGTAGAAATAATTTAAGCTCTAGAGTACATTTCATGTATATAGTGATACTGTCCAAACCACCCCAAATAACCCTTGCTGTTCAGTCACACTAACCAGTTGGATAATAATATTGCACAGTAATAATTGGACACACTTTTATAAGAGCCTTATTAGTAGCTGATATTAGTGGTTGGTGGTGGTGATTACTACCCTATAGCCTGGACATAAGGGGCATAGCTGACGAACCTGTGCCAGCCTTCCCCAGGAGTGTCTGTGTGTTTGTATGTAACTCATGTCCCAAAGTGTGTGTGCATCAGCTACTTGGGCAGGGACATGAAGCACTGGTTGGACAGAGAGGGTGCTGGAGATTTGACTGAGAACTGGACCCTATAGCTGTACCACTGGGGAAACTTATTGGGGATCTGGAGAGAAAGGGAGAAACCAGCCCCAGACTGACTGTGATCTCTGTGTGCTCTTAAGGGAAATTGTACTTTACTGTGTGTGCATTTGTTATCTTTCCCAATGTGGATGCCCCTCACTGGTGCTAGTGGTGAGGACTGAGCTCCTTGATTGCTGGGCCAGTGCACGGGCATCACAATACCACATCACCAATGTATGTTAAACTACCTACTGTTATTTATCATGTGCCACACCATTAGTGTATATTAAATCACCCATTACTTACCATATACCACACCACTAGTGAATGTTAAACCACCCACTGTTGCTTATCATGTGCATTGTCACTACTGTATGTAAAACCACCTATTTTACTCATCATGTCCCATTTCAACAGTGAATATTAAACCACTCACAATTACTCATCATGTGCCAGACTACTAGTATTTGTCAAAACATCCAGTTATTCATATGTTAAACCACCCATCGTTACTCATGTGTTACAACAAACATTTATGTTAAAACACCCAATGTTATTCAATATGTGTCATAACAATTGTGTATTTAAACCCCTCACTGTTACTTATCATGTGCTATGTGATGATAGGAGGTAGTCAGCCATGCCTGGGGAAGTACACCTGTGGATGTGTAACATATGCCAGCACAGCTAGCTGGAATTTTGTATGCACTTTATGTCATTTGTATATCAAACTGATTTGTACAGATGCTTGTGCTGAAAATGTATTTGTGATGTTTGCCTGTGTTAAAATGTATCAACAGTGTATCCTACTGGAAGGAAAAGAAAAGTACATGCATCATTGTAACTGTTTACATGTATACATTTGTAACAGATCCCAAAACCAAACACGTGACAAGAAGTGGACCAAAAGAAAAGGCTCAGGCAACCCAAAACATCTCCAGGAACTCATTTAATTCATTTAGATTTTCAGGTTGTTATGGTTTGATTTATTGTTGTGTTTAAATATACAGTCTCTCTCTTTAATTTTTTATTGAATGTTGATTGACTCTGGTGAAGGGTGTGTTTTCACCCGCTGATTCCATTCATGTTTTTTAGGTTAGAGTTGAGTGAGTTAATTCACAGTTCTGTAGAGTTCAAACATAATGACAAAAGCTAAACTGTGGTGATTTATTTTTTGTGGAAGTTGTATATCTATATTTGGAATTATTAAATGAGCTCCTGGAGATGTTTTGGGTTGCCTGAGCCTTTTCTCTTGGATACATTTTAGGATCATATACTGGGAAAGAAGAGGTTAATCCACCTGATTTTGGAAAACTTATTCTTGACATTAAATTACTTTATAGATTAAGCCATAAAGATGTTTCCCACAGTTTTGAATGGAGCTAGAGATGCGATGTCTGTGCTAGAGAATAGGTTGTAGCTCCTATAGGAAGAGTGGAATGGTTTATAGTTTTATGACTTCCAGTAGCTGCACCACATCTGAGCACTGCTTTTGTGTGTATTATTGCCATGTAGGTGCTAAAATCCTGGCAGCCTCTACTGCTGGTGATAGCATGGGAAACAGAGCCAGATGGCCAGCTGTATGTGATAACATTCTCTACAGAAATAATGTTTTAATATCAGAGGAGACTGAGGTCTCAGCAGCATTCTGTATTCTGTCTTGAATATGACAACAAGGGCCACTCACCCAGGAATAGATAGTGAGATTAGCTTAATACTGTTTTTCTATAACTGTGTGAAACTTTCCACCAGTGTTATTTTTAATATTTCCTGTGGCTGAAACTCTGGTGTTTACTGTAAATCAATATTTAGTATTTTCATGTTCTTTTATTATTTATTATTAAATATACTTAAAAATTCTCTTTGTGGCTGGTCCTTTTTAGAAAATATTTAAGTTTTGAGAATATTTGCACATATTTGCACCTAGTCATTTGGTGATAACTGGCCACTACTGAAAGTCTGGCTGTTTGGTCAGCATTACCATTTGTATTAATATTAACTTCACTCAGCATAATTGGATACCCTTTTAAGAGCCTTATAGTAACTGGCTGGTGGAAGTGCATCTACCTTATAGTCTGGGCAAAGTTGGTAGAGTGGTTAATCTGTGCCAGCCTTTCCTGTGTTGTGTGTGTGTGTGTGTGTGTGTGTGTGTGTGTGTGTGTGTGTGTGTGTGTGTGTGTGTGTGTGTGCGTGTGTGTGTGTGTGTGTGTGTGTGTGTGTGTATGTGTGTGAAAATTAAATCTCAAACAGTGTGTGTGTCAGCTTCTTGGGGCATGGACATGAAGCACTAGTTTCACAGAAAGGGGGATGGAAGACATGACCTGAATACTCAGCTGAGGAGATAACCCTACAGCTGTACCAGTAGGGAGTCTTAATGGGGACCTGGAGGGAGACAGATAGAGAAATCCAGACCCTGAACTGAGTGTGTGCCCTGTTGTGCTCTTAAGGGGAATTGTGCTTGATGCAGAGAGGTCTGCATCTGGAAATACTGAGTGTGTCCACTTGTATTCCAAATGAACATCCCTCTCCAGTGTCAGTGGTAATGACCCTGGCTCCTTGATTACTGTCCCAGAGTGGAAACATCACATGCCATACCACTAGTATGTTTTAAACAACATAGTTACTCATCATGTGCCACACCACTACTATATGTTAAACCACTGACTCTTACTAATGTGCCACATTATTAATGAGTGTCAAACTACCTACTGTTATTTATCATGTGCCACACCACTAGTGTATGTCAAACCACCACTGTTATACACATGCAACATCATTAATGTATGTTAAATCACCTACTGTTATTTAGCCAGTGCTACACCACTAGTGTATGTTAAACCACCCACTAGTACTTATCATATGCCACACCACTGTTGCATGTTAAACCACCTACTATTACTCAAGTTCCATACCACTAGTGTATGTTAAACCACCCACTGTTACATATCATGTACCACACCACTAATTCATGCCATTAAACCTTGTGAATAATGAGCCATCGTCATGATACAGAATGATAAAGTCTCGATGGTGACCCAGTTGACTCATGCTCAGTTAGGACACAGACACTTGCTGGAGTTGACAAGGTGTGGGAAGGGATGATGAGGCTCCACTTGCCTTCCCCAGGAGAGAGGTGTGGGTATGCACAGCTGGAAGGGGGTCACTTAGTCAAGTCCATGGTGAGGGAAAGACTTGAAGTGGTTGCCTGACTGGGAGGAATGGTAGGCTGGGAGGCCAGGGGCTGAAGGGTGGGCTAATCCAGCAGGCTACACACCTCACCTCTTACTAAATCAATGATGTAGCACCAACATTTCATTTTCTAGAGTACTGCTACAGTCCCTAAGCAGGGCAACTATCTAGTTTGTCACCACAGTAATCCTCGTCCAGCCACACAAAGCTGAGCAGCATATCAACACTGAGGTTAAAAAATAATTACTTTTATCTTCGTTGCACAATAGGAAGAAAAGCTCCATCAGCAAGAGGAAAACCTGCTGTCACAACCATACTGCCCCCTCCCCCAAAAGTAACACTACTCAGCTATTGCAGATTGAAGCTCCCACAGCACCAGATTCCCTCATTGTGGTAGTACAGTAATGAACCTAACTCTACCATCGTGTTTAATGACTGTGAAATTTTTATGAAACACAGTCAGGCATGACAGCAGAGTACAGAAGAGCAGGGAAAACCTATTTAATGAGGTATACAAAGTATACCTGGTTACATAGCTTCTCCCTGTTGCTCTGTGCTGTGATGTCATGCAGTGATGTCATGCAGTACAGCATAGTGCAGCAGCTGTTTGACTGAAAATGAGATCAGACATGCATTGGGTACAGCAGAGCACAGTATACCACAGGGGATTATGTGCTACTATACACAGTTCATAATGAATAGGAGTTCAGTGTACACTACCACAGGGTACTACATGCTATTGTACATGATTCACAATAAATAGGGGTGCTGTGCACAACACCACAGAGTATTATATCTTCCTGTTCACAATTCATAAAAATAGGCATGCTGTGTATACCACTACAAGGTACTATGTGCTCCTGTGCACATTTTATAAAAAATAAGGGTGCTATGTACACCACCATTCAGGGCAATGGTCAATGTATATGAATCACAATCCTAAATGGCACATACAAAGCACAGTATGCAGAGCCCTTGAATGCCTCTGTACATAATGGGCATGAATATGAGGGTCTGAAAATACCTTAAAAGCTTGCTCTGGGGATGTAAGCTTTGCAGAATTATTTCACAATGCAAATTCCCAAAACCTTTAAATATTAAAAGATCCACTGGGGTCATTAACCCAATAATTGCCTATGAACCAATGACATTTAGTATGACAAGTGCAGGCTGTACACACCATTGTACTGACAAATTAGATGTTAGTATTCACTTTAAAGATAAATTATTTTTTTTTTTAAGTTGAAACATTTTTCAGATGTTTGCATATACAACAAAGTAAATTATAGTTTTAAAAATAATGTTATTTATATGGCTGCAAGTCCTAAGCTCTTGTCAAAAGAAAGCCTAGATGGTGAATGCAGATATAAAAAATGTCAGCACTACATATGTCCTAGATAAACATATGAAACAAATCAGATCACGTCTGTTCACAAACTCCAGTAGGATACATAGGTTATATGAAAACATCAATGCCAGATGCATAGAGAATCTCACATTTAAGTCAAAGCATGTCACTGGTTCAGGAGAGCCCTCCTGCACTGCACAGCTTTGGGGACTTTCCTTTTGTCAGTACAGTTGATTTCAGATGAACTGTAACAGTGGACCATGTGTCACACAGCATAGCCAACAGATATTACAACATGCATCAATTGTACTCTACGTGTTTAAAAAAAAAACGCTAACATAAATGTCCTGGTCCATAGTTCAGAACTAGATCCCACCTTTTAACCTGTGCAGCCACATGCTGTGCATGAGCCTGCCTCATAGGGCAATCTTACTAATGCTACCAGCTGAGCTGTAGTGACAGCATGGATCACTTAACCACCATATGATCACATTATGCAGAACACAACAGGCAGTGAGCATCCTACACACAGTAGCTGGGCCATACTGAAGTGCACCCTACAACTCATCCAGGCACCTGAAATGGCTCTTCAGGGGAACAAACACCCTCTCAATCACAATACGGGTCTAGGACAGGGATGTGTTATATTTCTCCTCCACACTTACAAAAGGATTTCTCACCACAGTCATGAGCCATGGCTTCAGTTGATATCTGGCTTCCCCTTTAAAAAAAGATATAATGAGAGTGAAAGAGAGAGAGAGAGAGAGAGGTCGAGGGGAGATAAAATAAGAAAATACAGATTAAATACGGCAATTATGTTTAACATGAATAAATACTTACAAAAAAAGCATTTTTCTGCTTACCAACAAGAAGACCACTGGGCATCCTACCATACAGGAAGAGGTGGTAGAGTGAATTAGTGTGCCAGATATGGGAATCATGTGCACTGTCAGGATGCTGGGCAGAGACATTGGTGATGCACCCCCATGCATCACACACTATCTGTTAATTGATGGAATGGAAGCTCTTCCTAGTGTGGTACCAATCATCCTGTGGACGAGAAAGGGCCCTAATTGTGACATGGGTGCAATCTAATGCACAGAGTACCTCAGGAAAATGTGCCATCCTATAAAAGGCACACATAGTCCAAGCTTGTGCCTGAGGTAACACCTGTAAATAGATGTACTGATCCATATGTGCCAAGGATACATCCAGGAACACCTTCAGTATCCTTGAGACAGAAGCCTGTGAGATCTCCAAAGTATCCCCAGACTGTCTCTGGAAGGTCCTGTAGCAAGTATACTGATGGCTAAACATACTTTGGTGTCCACAAGAATAGGAAGTCCACGCATTCCTCCAGTGCCCCTATGGGAGTCAAACATACTAAGACCGTTATAATGTCTCTGTCCCTTCTAAACCTATCAAGGATTTATTTATTAGCAAAGCCCACTTGGCAGGCATGTGCCACTGGGCACAAGCAGACAAGCAACTCTGAGCTAGAAATAGCAAAGCTATCCATAAGAGATAGCATTTTCACCAACTGCAACTCTGATACATTTGTCAAGGCTTCCCTTTTTATAGCACATCTATGACAATCATGGAAAAGCAGGAAAAAGTGAATATGAATTGCAAATGGCATAAAATAGTCTTAATTAGCATACAAATATTTGCATCCCTTCTCATTACCATCTAATTACCTGCTTAACTGCATAACCACATTTGAGGACATCGGGAATTGGGGTAAATGGTCTCTATGAATCATGGTTCAGCTGTACCTGTCTGTACTTGTTCCCAAATTTCTTAGCACATTTGCATAAAAACAACTATATGTTTGACTTTCTGAAAACACAAATGAAACAAAACAACAAAAATCAACGTTTGCACCCCGTACCCCATTCAATTATATATACCAACTTTGAGATCACACTACAGCAAGGAAAAGGGTAAATTCCCTGATCTCCACTGTACCGCAATCTCCATACAAATGCTTTGAGTATTTGGAAAGTCGAGCATATGCTCTCGACCATATGAAGCTTGAATTTCTGAAAACTCATCATCTGACATAAACCCATATATTTATATATATATATATATATATATATATATATATATATATATATATATATATATATCAGTACAAAGAAAAGCACGCCAACGCTCCACAAGGTAAATGTCACGCTGCTGAATGAACATGTACAACAGCAATCAAAATGGTAGCAGCAGCAACAACCATGTGGTTCTTTCCAAAGGATAGCTCAGCACAAGTAGAACACAGTAAATAAAATCCAAATGGTATCAGCAGCAACAACCATGAGGTTCTTTCCAAAACACGGCTCAGCACAAGTAGAACACAGTAGATAAAATCCAAAAATCAGTTTTAATAAGTGCACACAGTAGGTAAGCGCTTTCACAATACAGCTTCTTCAGACCATTGAAAAGTGCAATCAATTAAGCAGCCTTTATATACTCAAAATCAATTAATTCTGATGTCATAATCACAATTTAAAGAAGCAGAGCCATCATGCAAAAGTAGTGATTCCTATATACACACTAAAATGAGAAAAGCCAATAACTAATAAACATATACTAATATTTAACACATATATATATATATATATATATATATATATATATATATATATATATATATATATATATATATATATATATATATATATATACACACACACACACATATAAACCACTGTCAACAACAATAAAAAATATATAAAAATGTATCACTACACATCTAGCCTGAAATTCATGCACATTACTCATATATTAAAATAAAATAAATCACCTAACTCGTGTACTTTTGGTTTTAAGAAAGGGTATAATCGAAGCCCTCTCATTCAACCCTTTACCTGAATCAGCTCTCAAACGCATGATCCATTTAACTTCCTTCTCTTCAGTGATATTTCTAACATTACCTTCTCTTATACTCGATGAGATAACCTCAACAACCATAAATTCAAAGGTATGCTGATACCCTGATAACATCACATGTTTCGCTAACGCATTGGTGGTCAAACCTGTTCTGATATTATAGAGATGCTCCCTAATTCTGTTTTTAAAACATCTGTCTGTCTTCCCTATGTAAAATGATCGACAGGCCACACACACAGCAAGGTATACCACATGCTGGGTATTACAGACAGCTGAACAGTTAAAAATATATTCCAACCCTGTATCAGGATGTACAAATCTACCCGCACTATTTATGTATGGACAAAAATTACACATACCACATGGATTAGTGCCTGTTGTAACACCAGATCTATCTCTAGTTTTTTGATAACATAACGTTCTTTTCAAATTGCGTTTATTCTTATATCTAAACCTAGGTCTCCCACCTATAACACTTGCTATCTGTGGGTCAGTCAGAAGTACATTCCAATGTTTATTAAAGATGTCATAAATGTTATTATCTATAGTATAGAACATAGGTATCCTGATCTCAGAACACTCTGGAAATTTTCTGTATCTCTCAACATTAGAGTGATCAGAAAAATAGGGCTTCGCTCTATCTCTCCTCAGAGAGTTTAAATCAGACAGCCCTTCATTCAGGTCATATTGACCATACCCTCGCTGTGTAAATCTATCTTTAAGGTTTAATAATTCTGAAGAGAAACCTGCATCAGTATTACTCAGTCTAGAGATACGCATTCCCTGCCTCTTCACCACATTACGGAATACATATTCCGGATGCATACTTTGTCTGTGTAAGAATGTGTTCTTGTGACATTCCTTCCTAAATACTCCTGTATTAAAGGAGCCATCACTCAACCTTTCCACAAAAACATCCGGAAACGTTATCTTCACTGCTGATGAAAACATGGTAAACTTTAAATAACTAGTGGCACTGTTCATCCATTCCACAAATCTATCCAACAGATTCTTAGTACCACTCCAAATAAAAAAGACTTCATCCACAAAACGTCTATAAAAAGGTACATGTCTATGAAACAATTCCATAGAACATAGTATTTCCTCCTCCCAAAGAGCTAGGAACATGTTGGCGTAGCTGTTGAGTATATAAAGGCTGCTTAATTGATTGCACTTTTCAATGGTCTGAAGAAGCTGCATTGTGAAAGCGCTTACCTACTGTGTGCACTTATTAAACCTGATTTTTGGATTTTATCTACTGTGTTCTACTTGTGCTGAGCCGTGTTTTGGAAAGAACTGCATGGTTGTTGCTGCTGATACCATTTGGATTTTATTTACTGTGTTCTACTTGTGCTGAGCTATCCTTTGGAAAGAACCGCATGGTTGTTGCTGCTGCTGCTACCATTTTGATTGATATATATATATATATACACACACACACACACACACACACACACACACACACACACACACACACATGAACACATATAGATACTGCCCTGCTGTATACATTTAGGATACCCAGAGCACACTGCAGTATTCATATAAAAGGGCCACAGTGCTGCCCTGCTATGCACCTTTATCATACCCCAGAGCCCACTGTGCAATATTCATATAAAAGGTCATGCAGAGATTTCCTGCTGTCTGTCGTCCTGTGACCTCTGTATATGAGGAGACACAGCTTGCACTGCTTTTGGCCCACATGCTATACACATCTTATTCTATTCTTAAAGCCACCTAGACAGCCTGACATTATTTCTCCTTCTTGAACATTGAGAGATACAGAATGCTGCCATTTGCAATTCAGTTTGTTTCCTTAGTGATTTGTTTACATATTTTTATACCTTTGTTTTTTTTTTTTTTGGTCTGGTTGTTTATTTATGAGAGGTAATAAAATATTCCTTTCTCAGACCATGAGCCATAGAAAATAAATGATATATCATGACAATGTTTTCCTACAAGAAAAGTTTTGCCAGTAACAAGGATCTCTTTTGTTTGCATTTTACTGATGCCACTGGACAATGCTAGCAACATTATACTTTAATTTGCTGTCAGATTGCTTAATAGCACATATATCTTTAAGTCTTTAGGGCTGAAACAGTAGAGGATAAAAAGCTGTCTTATTTCCAGTTATTAAGCTGGGTTATTTATGTGCAAATTTAATACAGCCATATGTTTATTTGGATGACATATGTGAGAGAATAGAAAAATAAAACATTCAGAGAAGATCATTAGGTTAATATGGCAGAAGTGATGATTAAAAAAAGAATATGCAACAGCATTTAAAGTGTCTAATAACCAAGGTGTATGTCTAGGTTTGAACTGTGCAAGTCAGCATCAGCATTCCTCTCCATTTGTTCTTGCAGCCACTTATATTTAAAGTTAGTATTTGGAGAGCAGATAAAGTATATTCATTACAGTAAACAAATGAACAGTCTGGTGCAGGAAATAAGACAAATGATACCTCGGCTCGGACTGTAAAACATTTAATAACACACAACTAGATTCACATAACAGGTTAAGCGCTTTCATCTGGCTAGCAGACTTCATCAGAACATGGTTAATTGTTACTGCACTCATGTGGTATTTAATGAGTGCAGTAACAATTAACTTGTTCTACATAGAACTCCTACATAACTAGTGTATCACACTATAGCATTACACGGGTATAGAAGGTGCCACAGAGATTACTGGGCTACTCTTTTACCAAAGGTGTATTTCAAAGTGAATGACATCAGCAGGTTTGCCAAAGAAGGGCACTGGAGGCTGTAGTGACTGTGAATGGCCGTAAAAGTATTGCTCCCTACACAGACAAACTGTAACACACACTTGTCATGTCAAGGAATAGAACTTCTACCTAACTAGTTTATCATACTACAGTATTACACGACTAGAGGATGCACCACAGAAATTAGTAGGCTACTCCTTCCCCAAAGGTGTATTTCAAAGTGAATGACATCAGCAGGTTTGCCAAAGAAGGGCACTGGAGGTTGTAGTGACTGTGAATGGCCTCAAAAGCATTGCTCTCTATACAGACAAACTAACATGCACACAGACATCCACACTTGTCATGTCTGGGAATAGAACTCCTACCTAACTAGTACAGCATACTACAGAATTATGCAGGTATAGGGCACACCACAAAGATTACAAGGTCATGCCTAACCCAAAGGTGTATTTCAAAGTGAATGACATCAGCAGGCTTGCCAAAGAACACCACTGGAGGTTGTAGTGACTGTGAATGGTCTCAAAAGCATTGCTTCCTACACAGGCATCCACCCTTTCCATGTCTGGGAATAGAACCCCTACTAAACTAGTATATCACACTACAGCATTACACAGTTATAGGACATGCCACAGAGATTACTGGGCTACTCTTTCCCCAAAGGTGTATTTCAAGGTGAATACATGAGCAGGCTTGCCATAGTAGGGCAATGAAGAGTGCAGTGTGTGTGCATGGGCCATTCACCTAGAGGCAGACACACCACACTCAGGCACACACATGTTTATATTCCACAGGTACATGTATACAACTGCTAGATGAGTACTGACTTGTACAGTCATGTTGCACAGTTAGCACTAGCACCACAGACACTATAATGCTGAGGGATTCCAGAGGCATATGTCTACGGTGATTGATATTTGCACATCATGTGGTTTTAGCCAATTGGATGTGTGCTGGGTGGGACAGACCTCATGATGGATGGCTCTTTGTCACTGTCTCTCTCTTCCACACATCTTTGTATGTGTACCCTTGGCCTATTATAGTGTGTTGTCCTTAGATATATGTGTGTATTCCTATCCAATGTGTGTGCAAAGCATGACTGGTGTGTACTGAGGAGTATATGCACTAACATCTGCGACTGTCAAATATGTATGATCCACTGTTGTTGCCAGACATGGGCTTCATTTCTTTAAGTGTGTGAGCATGCCCAGTATGACCTTTCAGTAGTTTGTTGTCTGACATGGCCTTCATTTCTCTAAGTGTGGGAGCATGCCCAGTATGACCTTCTGTATTGAATGTGTGAATCCATTCCAGGTAGATTGTACTCCAGTGCAGACTTTTGTGTTCCACACCTACAGGTAGCAAACTGTTTCTGCAGGATATCTGTAGATCAGTTGACAATATGGGGTCAAAATGGGCAAAGGATAGTGGGTTACTGTAGGTAATTGTGTCTGTGCTGCTTCTGCTACATGGTCCTGGTGTTAGCAGAGATATTCAGAGATATGTACTGTTATACACTGTGATGCTTTATGTAATCAAGTACTGTCAGGTGGACATATTTGCTTGCAGTGATGTCCTGGGGAACACAGGGTGACTGCAGCTGTGTCCAGTATTGTGGTCAGCAGTCTACATATTCTGGCACACTCATGCCATTATGGAGGGGAAGCTGCAGACACTTGCTGCTGGGTCGGTGTAAATGGTTCAGCACCTTGGTACAGTGGTGGCAGAGGATCCCATGCTTGTACATCCATTGACATGAAAGTATGGCCATAGCTTGCTGTGGCAATACCTCACAGCTGTACAGATTCACACAGGTTGCCAAGAGGCAGGGGTCATAATTCTGGACATTACCCCCACACATTGTGGTTTACGAGCATGTGTGTAGCCACCCATTCTTGTGTTTGCAGCCAGGGATATTATGTGCACACAGCTGAGTTCTGAACTTCACGCACTCCATGCCACCCATGCTCCCAACCCCCCCCCCTCTATTATTCTATCCTCTTCCATACATTGTGCGGACATTCTCTGATATTTTCCCTATAGTTATCACCTCATCACAGCAATAATTTGGCGTTGGTCCACAGTTCATGCAGTGGGACATGGTGGACATGTTACTGTGATTTGTCCACATAGCCTTGCATTTGGGCTCTGTGGACTGTGTTATGTTATTTGGGAGTCCATGGCATAACATACATTGTCAGAATGGGTGAGACACAGGTCTTTGACAGAGGACTGTAGGGCATTTGGTAGTGATGCAGGCCATCTGTAGCAGGCTGTTGCATTCTGTCAGTCCTACAGTCTCAGACTGTGATACACTATATTCCCCTGGGGTGACAGGGTATGTGTGCAAGGTATTCATGCCAATACTTTATGTCAGTATTGTTCCAGTGGTGTGGATGCTGGGAGGGTGCTGCTTACAGCTAGGGATACACCTGCATGGGACACCTGCTCTGCATGCTGCATTCTTTCACTATTGCCATACACAGGTGGGGGTCATATTGTACTCATTCCCATCGGCAGGATTAAGGCCAGAGAGGTACCTGTGGGTGGTGGTGGGGTGAGCTGGGTGCATGTGTGATCTGGCCACTACTTGCATCTGACTCAAAGATATGCATGGGGCATTCCACTTATGCTGGCTTGTGCAGGGACATCAGCTGTTTTTCAATACATCATTCCTATGACCTTTCTGGTCTGACAGTGTTTGGCCAGATGACATCAGTATTCCCTACTATAAGCTCAGGTAATGTGCTGCAAATCTGTATGTATAATTCCAAGGGTGTCACCATTGGACAGTTATATATTATACACTGTCTGTCTAAGGTATTTCCCCCTATGTACTGTTTGTATATCTGGGCCGACAGTCATGCCATGTCCATCTTTCAGATGGTGACACATATTACTTCCAAACATTTACTATGGCTTACTGATGGGATGTGTTATTCTGGGAAGCATTGTGTTTGGCACTGCAGTTGTGAGAACTTGGTCCTGTCATCGGCAGTACTGGGCAATGGTCACCAGGACAAACCTCACCATGCATAAATACTGACCACTCTCACACAATACACAACACGCACCAACCTAACTCATGCAGCCCTGCATATTGTACTCATGCTACAATCTATCCTGCTACCTTGGTCAGCTCAGGTAATCTGTGCTCCACTGTTATTATACCTACACATACATGTTACTACATTTCTACATAGGATTGAGGGGGCACACCTGTGTGTTACTCCTTGTCTACATAGGAATGGGGGGCACACCTTACCTTTACTACATTTCTACATAGGATTAGGGGGCACACCTGTTGTTAGTATGTGTCTACATAGGATTGGGAGGTGCACACCTGCCTGTTATTATATTTCTACATAGGGTGGGGGGAGCACACCTGACTGTTACTACATGTCTACATAGTATTGGGGGGCACGCCTGACTGTTACTACATTTCTACATCGGACTGGGGTGGGCACACCTGACTGTTACTACATTTCTACATAGGACTGGGGGGCACACCTGACTGCTACTACATTTCTACATAGGATTGGGGGGGCACACCTGACTTTTACTACCTTTCTACATCAGATTGGGGGGGGCACACCAGTCTGTTACTACATTTCTATATAGGATTGGGGGGCACACCTGACACTTGTGCACATTTGTTATGACTGTACTGGTATGTCAGGTACTCCATTTCATTCTGTATTCTAACCTATGATGCTGACTAGAGGCATATCAGTGTACTACAGGTCTTAGGTTTGATTGACCTACATTTCAGTTTCTGACTTCTTACCCTTCAGAATTAACATCCCACTGCCTGACCTGTTATAGTCTGCCTGTGTAGGCTGGGGGGGATACCCATAGCCATCAATCAGAGACCTTAGCACAGCCTTTGTTTGTGTTTGTCTACACCTGTCCTGCTGGCTGAGACTGTTGTTGGGTATTTGAACCTCCCTGACTGGCCCAGCACATTTCCTGTAGTGGGTTTTGTCGGCTTGTCTAGTACTGGCTACTATGGTGACATCAGTATTTGTTACAGATCTCATGCTGCCACTATAGGTGTCAACTACCTGCTGGCATCCCATTCAGCCACCCGATTCCCTTGCATGTTCACATCCATACCATAGATACAAATAACAACACATACTACAACATTCGGCAATTGGTAGGAAGAGTGACTTACCTTGTGGCTGTGCCAGTACTGAGGATGGTTCTGGAGGGCTGCCTATGTCAGATGCACATAGTACACTCCCTATACATGGTTAGGCATAGGTAGTGTCATGTTTGGCATCCCTTTTACTGTATGTGCGAGTCAGAGAGAGGTGTCATTCCCTGGGTCCCTACTGTGTCAGTGTATGTACTATGCATTGCCTCTTTGCCAAGGCCAGGGCACACTGGCCACACCTCCTTCTTCCTACTGGGGCATGCTCAGGTTGTTCCTCCTCCGAGTATCTCTGTGCCTGTGCAGGCCTTGGCAATGGTGGGGGGGGCTGTGTGGCCCTGCCCCATGCTGTTCTTGCTGCAGCTGTTTCCACAGGATCATATTGTGTAGCATGGCACATATGATGACAATTTGGGTACATGTAGCTGGTGAGACTTGCAAGTCTCCACCGGATGTGTCCAGGCACCGGAACCATGACTTGAGCATCCCAAACACATGCTCTATTATGATTCTGGTCTGTGCATGTGCCTTATTATGGAATTCTTGTTCGGGTGTGTGTGCATTTCTGATGGGTGTCATCAGCCATGGCTCCAGTGCGTAGCCAGCATCCCCCACAAGGTGACCATAAGGGATGTCCCATTGGCAAATCTCTGGTACAGCTGCATTAGATGCCAGATGTGGGAGTCATGATCGCTTCCAGGGCAACCAGCGCACACATTTATTATAATGCCCTGGGCATCACACATGACCTGGCAGTTGATGGAGGGGAAGCCCTTGCAGTTGATGTAGACCCTATCCTGCTCACCGGGTGGTGCTTTGATGTTTATGTGAATGCAGTCTATAGCACCCACTACCAAAGGGTATTCTGCTATTTGGTGGAAGAGATGCATATTGCTGGCCAACGCCTAACGGGTGTTGGGAAAATATACGTGCTCACCGGCATGTGCTAACATGGCATCCAGGAAATGGTAGAGTACCCTGGATGCTGATGCCTGTGAGATCCCCATGATATCCCCATTTGGCCTTTGGAAAGTACCTGTGGCTAGTATTCTTAGGCCTGCACATACCTTGGTATCCACTGGGATGGGTTCGCCCTCAGTTAGCTCTGTGTCAGGCATGACCGGCACAGCTCAACAATTTGCTGTAGGAGGTCCCTGTCCACCCTATGGTACTCCACTATCTCCAGCTCATGTAGCCCCTGGTAGGTTATCCTAGGTCTGTACACACTTCTCCATCTCCTCACTGTGGGTTGGTCTACAGCATTCTCATCCTCACCAACCTCAGCCTCTTCCACATGTTGATGTTTGATAGCTGCTGCAGCCCCTATCATTTTGTTGCTTTTGTTTGTTAAAATTTCCCTGCTTGTATACACCAGTGGTGTATAGTATGTGGGAAAAACTAGAGGGAAAGGTGTTTGCATAGTTTATAGCAGTGTTCTGGCCTGGGATGCTGCCTGTGTAATTGGCTCAGAATTAGTCCAAAATTATACAAAAATCACTGAACCCACAGACATTGCCAACATACTGGCAGACAGGTTCAGCGCAAACTTCACCCCCCTCTCCCCCCAAAAGGAGAGATAACTATCCCAACTGAGAGTAGCCTCCCAGACATCTCAAATGCGCAGGTGAAAGCTGCTCTCTCTAAAGCTAACACAGCATCAATGGGACGGATGGGGTCCCGGCTGTGTGCTACATGAACTCAATGAAGAACTAAACCCGCACATAAGGCAGCTGTTTAATCTTAGCCTCACCACAGGATATGTGCCCAAGGAGTGGCGTACGGCAACTGTGGTCCCACTCCACAAAGGCGGTGCCTCTACAGACCCTGGTAATTACTGCCCCATAAGCTTAACAAGCCTGGTCTGCAAAGCTATGGAGAGGATCATAATGGAACTCATAAACAAGGACATAGGGGACTTGCAGACCTTGGACCCAACCCAGTTTGGCTTTGTCAAGGGCAGATCTTGTCTTTTGAACTTGGTTGACTTCTTCGAAACAGTCACCAAGGCCATTGATGAGGGAAAGGCAGTCCATACAGCCTACCTTGACCTTGCAAAAGCTTTCGACACAATACCCCACTCGGGTATTATAGAGAAACTTACCAGCTTAAATGTAAACCCATATGTCACAAGATGGGTTGCAAACTGGCTAAAGGACAGAACCCACAGGGTTAGAGTTGCTGGAGCCATGTCAGACTCCAAGCCGGTTACAAGTGGAGTCCCACAGGGCTCAGTCCTTGGCCCCCTATTGTTCGGCATCTTTTTCTCAGAAGTACAGGCAAACATAGGAGGACTATGGCTGACAAAGTTTGCGGATGACTGCAAACTGGGTGCCATAGTGGATAGTACATCGGACACAGACATCCTTCAGAGGGTCTCACGGAAACTGATAGCTGGTGCCAGAGCCATGGCCTGAAGTTAAGCAAAAAGTGTATAGTCATACCCTTCGGGAAAAACAAGGTAACCCCAAGCTACCATATAGGTGGAAACCCACTAAGCACAGAAGAGGTTATCAGGGACCTGGGGACCCAGGTTGACAGTGGCCTCTCGTTTGGCGCTCACGTTGCTAAAGTGGTTCGAAAGACCTTCTACATTGCCCACCTGATCATGAAGGGATTCACATCCAGATCAAGTGAGGTCATTGTTCCCCTGTACTCTTCACTTATCAGACCAATGATCGAGTACAATGCCCCATTCAGGATGTATCTCACCCGACACCTGCAGCATTTGGAGAGACCCCAAAAGTTCCTCACCAAAAGGATAAAGGGACTCCAAAACCTGTCATATGCTGCCAGACTGAAGAAACTCCAACTCTATTCAGTTGCATACCGTCTGCTCAGAGGTGACCTGTGCCTGACATCAGTGGCGGCTGGTGACTTCAAATCACAGGGGGGCTGCAGGAGATGCTGAATGGGTGGGGTCAAATGGAAGGGGTGTGGTCAACCATAAAGGGGAGGAGCTATGCACAAAACCACAAAAAACTAACTTTAATTAAATACGCTGCCCTGGGTGGCAAACCATCATTATGAAAGTCCAATCAAGACAAAAATAAGTGTAGAAGAATAAAAATATTTCAATGCATTGGCTGCATGACAACTTACTTAATATCTAGATGGAAACAAAAGGTTGTGAGGCATGAAAAAATAAATTACTTTTTAAATACATTACTGGAATGCCAGTCAAAATCAAGTATAAGAAAAACCAGAAGCACTCAACTCAAACCACTTCTCCTTGCACTGCAGCTCTAATTATAATATATTCAGCTTTATTAAAGTACCAAGCAACATGCTGAAAGTAGAAATCTATGTGATGCCCCCACTTGTAAAAATGTTTCTTATCCAAAAAAAGACCTGCTGCCTGACAACTTGTTTCATGGGGAAAACATGATAAAAGTAAAAATGAAAAGCAAACAAGAAACAAGCTCAAGATACATTGCTTAAAGGATTACTGTACAGGTTATGGACCACACATGATTGGCATTCTGTTTAGTTTATGGGTAAAGTCTGTAGAGATGACTGGAAGTCTCCAACAAGTGTAATGAGCTTTTTAAAATAATGGAATCCTGTCCTTTAATACCCAAGGCTTATACATTATCTAGTCAAGTATTCTCTGCATGGCAACAACAGAAAGGCTTTCAATGTTGGCAATTCTTTAACAGTATGCTTATTAAAGCTTACTTGCATCTTACGATGTCAGACAAGCTTACCTTATGGTCATTAAAGCATTGCTACTTAAACACAGAGCAACAGGCACTTTGAGTAATAAGCATAAATCTCAGTAATAAGCATAAATCAACAGTACAAAAATATGACAGAAACCAGACCATTCTGCAAAATCAAGGACAGATGAAAAGCCACTGTAGTACTTATGCAGTGTGTCCTCCCCATCCAAGGTAGATACAACTACTCCTTGCCTTGCTTGGACACATCCAAACGCACTACATGGCGGAGTGGGGTGCAACAAGCATGTCACAATTTGAAATCTCTCTGGCTGACTGTGATGGCCCTGACACATTTGTCATACCTCTCAACCTCAAGAGCAAGAAATCTGGACAAAGCCATACACAGAAGTGGGACAAAGGCACAACAATAAGGACAATTTTTAAATATTGCTCTAATAAACTTAGAAAGATAATAGAATAGGTCTTGCATTAGTATGAATTTTCTGAAGGGTATAAAATCTGAAACTCAAATGTCTGTCATTTTCTAACTTCAGTCTTTAGTGATTTGTCACTAATTTGCCAAAAAACACAATTTTATGAAAAATGGACCAAAAATGTGATGCAAAAATATAAAATAGACACACAATACAGCTTCTACCTGTCAAAGAAGGGACACTTTAATATTAGTACTGCTACCTTGAGCAGCTGACAAAATAAAAGAATCTACATGCATTTCAAGTAATCTATAACTTTGATTATTACAGTTATTTCTTAATTGTAAACCCTCCATGTTTTCTTCCAAAATTGCTATTTTGGAGGGATTATTAGGGGAAGAGCAACATTTTGAGCCAAAATTGGGGACAGTTGAGAGGTTGGCTATGCCTAATTCTATAAAGCAATTTATTTGCATGTACCTCTCAACCTGTTAATGCAGTAAATCTGAACAAGGCCAAATATATTGGGGCACATATAAACAGTACTAAAATTGCTCTTGTATAAATTGAGACAGTTGATAGAACGGCTCTTACTTTAACATGCATTTTATGAAGGTTATGAAGTCTGAAACTTATTATTTAGTGACTTCTGGCAAATCATTTAGGAATTAAAACTACAAATTTTATGAACAACAAACCAAAAATAAGAAGCAAAAATCTATTCATTCTTTGAAAATCTGGACAGTTGGGAGGTATAGTTCAGCTGGGCCTGTCTGAGTTTACTGCCCTTCCCCCCCTGACAAAATAATGGTTGAACTGGAGCCTCTGCAGCCATTCCAATTAACCATTACTTGGCTATTTCACTCCATTTACCATAAACACTAATGTGCATACTGCTTTACTTCAATGATTGGACTTCATTTGAAAGTTTTATTTTGTATTTTACAGCACAAACATTAAGTCATCTGTTAAACAAAGCAATGCAATCTCACAATGAAAACTTAGCATTAAAACTTCTCTGCCCTTGAAACTCACATTCATTGAAACAGCATTTAAACCCACATTCAAAGAAAATAAATTTTGCCAGTGGCAGATAAAGATTAATTTTGGGCTGTTTTCGAATCATAGGCCCCTTGCATATGAAACATACATGTGCTCTTTGATACACCTTCCTCATTGTACTAAAAATTATATTCCTTGTACAATACAGTACACTTGTTAGAGGGTGTTTTAAATTTGTTTTGAACATTTTTCCAGTAAGCAATGAAACAAAACATATGCACCCATAATGGCAAAACTGCCCAGTTGAGAACATTTATCATAAAAAGTCTACTCAGACTTCCACAGTCCACCATTATTAGTAAATATACACAATTCTACAGTCCACCATTATTAGTAAATATGCACAATTCCACAGTCCACCATTATTAGTAAATATGCACAATTCTACAGTCCACCATTATCAGTAAATATGCACAATTCTACAGTGCACCTTTATCAGTAAATATGCACAATTCTACAGTCCATATTCAGTGAATTCAGTTCTTGCCATAGCTGTCAACCTTAGCACAAAACCTGGACGAAGCCAATAATGGGGAATACAGTCCCAAAAATAGGGACAAATTTAAAATATTCATCTTATAAACTTAGAAAATTGCTAGAAAAAAAGGTTGTGCTACTATGTATTCTGAAGAACATGAAGTTTGAAATTCAAATGCCGGTCAATTTTATTGCGGACAGAACAAAAACAATTTTCAGCAGAGACGAGGATTAATACTGCAGACACGTGTTTGTAAAATGGCAGGGCACCAGAGAAAATCCACACAAACACAGGGAGGAGATGCAGACTCCACACAGAAACCACCCCAACCAAGAATCAAACCAGAAAACCTATAGCTGTGAGGCAACAATACTACCACTGCACCATCAAATCTGCAAGGAATTAAACATTCAGAAACCTGAAGTCTGAAATTCAAATGCCGGTCAATTTTACTGCGGACAGAACAAAAACAATTTTCAGCAGAGACGCAGGGATTAATACTGCAGACACGTGTTTGTAAAATGGCAGGGCACCAGAGAAAATCCACACAAACACAGGGAGGAGATGCAGACTCTACACAGAAGCCACCCCAACCAAGAATCAAACCAGAAAACCTACAGCTGTGAGGCAACAATACTACCACTGCACCATCAAATCTGCAAGGAGTTAAACATTCAGAAACCTGAAGTCTGAAATTCAAATGCCGGTCAATTTTATTGCGGACAGAACAAAAACAATTTTCAGCAGAGACGCAGGAATTAATACTGCAGAGACGTCTTTGTAAAATGGCAGGACACCAGAGGAAATCCACACAAACACAGGGAGGAGATGCAGACTCCACACAGAAGCCACCCCAACCAAGAATCAAACCAGAAAACCTATAGCTGTGAGGCAACAATACTACCACTGCACCATCAAATCTGCAAGGAATTAAACATTCAGAAACCTGAAGTCTGAAATTCAAATGCGGTCAATTTTACTGCGGACAGAACTAAAACAATTTTCAGCAGAGACGCAGGAATTAATACTGCAGACACGTCTTTGTAAAATGGCAGGGCACCAGAGGAAATCCACACAAACACAGGAAGGAGATGCAGACTCCACACAGAAGCCACCCCAACCAAGAATCAAACCAGAAAACCTATAGCTGTGAGGCAACAATACTACCACTGCACCATCAAATCTGCGAGGAATTAAACATTCAGAAACCTGAAGTCTGAAATTCAAATGCCTGTCAATTTTATTTAACATTTGTTAATCAGGGCAGTCTGACTTGGAACAAAAAAACAATTTTCAGCAGAGGCCCAGGAAGAAATAATGCAGACATGTCTTTGTAACATGGGAGGACACAAAAGCAAACCCACACAAACACAGGGAGAAGATACAGACCCCAGCCAAGAATCAAACCTGAGAACCTGCAGCTGTGAGGCAACAATGCTACTACTACACCATCAAATATCAAGCATTGCAACATTTACAAACCACAGATATTATGAGGAACAGCTCAGATTGAATATGATCTGGTGGTGGGTAGGGAACTAAAGTCTTTAACACCTGCATACAGGGTACAGGGTTCAAGCCTGAGGTATTCCCTACCACACCACCATGAGCATTCACACACATATAAAGTAAAATGCACCATACACTTACCTGTCCACACACACAACTCCTTACCAGCATCAACACATAAAGTAAAATGCACCATACACTTATTTTTTTTTTTTGTTTTCTTTTTTAATTTGAGGGGGCTGCAGTCCGGCAGCCCGATGCCACGAGCCGTCCCTGCCTGACATACAAGGCCATGACCAACCCGGAATTAATGGACATGCTCCACCTCAAAAAATCCAAATCCACCAAAACCACTAGAGCAAGAGACTTAAACCTTAGCACGGATATAAA
>NC_056735.1:1806164788-1806232288 GCF_019279795.1 Protopterus annectens
GATGTGTGTATATGGTTAGTGTTCCACTGAAGGCGAATTGCCGAGGTACCAGAACACAAGTTTTCGTATGGATTAAAGGAATCTTCTTTTTCACTTCACCTTTTTGCCTCTTTCTTTGGTGTTTTTTGAGGATTTGTGGCACTCTTTGTGGTTTTTATCATGGAAAGTCTAAAGCAAAGTAATTTAAAAATGAATAAATTAAAATGCTATATATGGAAGGAGATGATTTACATGAAATTCTAGAAAGGCCATAAAGTAAATTCCTACAGCCTTATTTCTCTTCAAGGATTTCCAGTGTCTAATTTGTGTGGATTACTATTCAAACTGTGGAGATGTTTTTAAAATGAGAAATTGCTCATGTAATTCAATCATCATATTACTCAAAGGAGTATTCATTTGACATGGGATTTCTCCTTTCAGGTACTGGTCCTCAGTTAATGATTCAGCCATTCCATTAACTTGTACAAGGATAGAAGTTTAAGCACATTTCCACTAGTCCTAAAATATACAATCCAATGGTCAAATGGAAAGAGCCATTCAAACTGCTACAACATCATGAGAAAGTATGCTGCTGGTGCAAAACAAGACTGTAATTTAACGTAACTAAATTATCAAGGCACTCCACTATAATGTGTTGGGCTGCCTCCTTCACAGATAATGGTAAGGAGAAGCCTATTAATGAAATTGACAATGTCTTCAGTGTTCCTTCATAGGTTCATAGGTTCATAGGTTGATACTAGGCTATCTGCCCTAGGGCATTTATAAGCCTAGCCAGAGTGTGTTTGGCTTTCACCACCCTTTTCGATTAGTTGACTGTGCCTTTGTATAGTAGGTCACAGAAGGTAGCCCTTTTAAGGTTAGTTTAGTGTACCTCTGTCAAGCAGGGACACAGAAGAGATCCCAGGGGTAAACTTACAATCTCCCATCCACTCATCAAGATTTCTCTTGAAGAGGGTCAGTGAGGGGCTCTGCCTAACATGGATTGGGATTTTGTTCCAGAGTGAGGGGAGCCTCTGAGATATGAATCTGTCCCTCCAGCATGTCCTATTTATTTCTGTGCTGAGGTTCAAGTCCCTGGAGCGTGTAGCTCTAAGGGATTTGGATTTCTTGAGGTGAAGCATGTCCATTAATTCTGGGTTTTTGGGCTTGAGTAGTTTTCCCAATCAATGTTTGAATAGTTGAAGTCACCCAATATAATGGTGTTTGGAGAAACCTTCATATTCTCCAGTGTTCTCAGGAAAGCTGAGTGAGGTTCCTGTGTTTGGGATGGTGGTCTGTAGCAGGCTACAAACTGAAAGGCAGTTTTGCCCATTGTTAGATGCACATGGATGGTCTCCGATGCTTTGTGCAGTGCCACTAACCTGGAGGTGTGGGTATCTTTGATAAATATGGATACTCCCCCTCCTTTTGTGGTTCAGTCTGAGTTTTGGGGCCAAAAAGCATGGTATGAAGTATAACCTGTTAGTGCTGGGGTGCTCTCGGGAGCTTTGAGCCAGGTTTCTGTTACTGCACAGATATCGATATTCTCCATACTGAAGTAAAATGACACGTAGTAGGACAGCCACCAGAGTAAGGAAGCACACAAAAATTACTGTCCCAAGGTAGCAATGAACTCAGCTATAACTTGAACTGTTAATTTCAAAACCAAAAGCCCATTCAGTATAATTCAGCGAGGTAGTCCATAGGTATAGATGCAAAATCACTTTATTCAAAACCACTTAAAACAAATTCTCCATACTGAGGAGAGTCTCGAGTGTGTGCATCTTGAGGTTTAGACTTCTGGCATTGAGCAGCATTACCCTTAGTTTTTTTTTCTTTGTATTGTCTATGGAGGTGGGTTTGTCTTTTGAGCCTTGCCTAAAAAAGGCACTATAGGGGAGGCAAGAGCCTTTGCCAGTATTCGAAAACCCAGGGGTGACAGGTGCAAGCCATCCCTACCGAAGCAACATGGCTTGTCGAGCATGTCATCCCAGGCTGACAGACACTGGATCCCCTTTGAATGACACCAATACTTTAGCCAATTGTTAAAACTGATAATTTTGTCTTTATATTGTGGCATCGTTCTTGGTGAGGGTAAGATGCTACTCAAGGTCAGGGTCATATAGGCCTGGGCTGCATGCTCAGAGAGCTCCTCTATGTCTTTTTTCATGCCATCCTGAGGCAATACTGAATGTAAAGGAAATCTAGCAAGAAGTTCAGAAAGAAATGAAAGGTCTGCTGTGACAAAGCAGCACAATGATTAGCTTCTTTATTTTCTATATGCAAATGTCCCCGAGTATACTTGTTTGGTCTGTCTCTGGTTTACTTGCATGCAAAATATAAGGCCTAAAAATATCATGGAAATGTAAGGCTAGACTTATTAGGATAATTACAGATCAATAGCCTAGTAAGTACCTATGAGCCCATGAGCCTATGAGCCTATGAAAAAATCAAGAGTGCAAACTAGTTGATGAATATCCAAGGCAGAAAGAAGCCATAATAGTAAAAACAGCTGCAACTCCTAGATCATATAGCATTGAAACAAGAGAACGTCATCTACTCTAGAGAGAACAAGAGAACGTCATCTACTCTAGAGAGACAGGGGGCATCTCAAAAAAAAAAAAAAAAAAAACACTGACTTCATTCCAAAACAACAGCAGTTTGTTTTGATTGCTACTGAATGTAGCAAAAGAATCTCAGAAGAGGAAGCAGTTACTGGACAATAAATAAATATCATCTCTTCAAGATTACTCTAAGATACATACACTGATTGTTCTCATCACAACATATCAGAAAAAGACCATATATTGCCTACTACAATGATTCAGCCAGGTGTGACTGCATGTACCAAACAAGACACTACAAAAAAGGTATGGAAGAATTATTATGACTCCAAGAATGTAGCATGCATTCAAAAACATGCTATGACTTTCCACGTGAAAGCAAAGACTGATCAATACAGCTACTATTAACAATTAGTAAACATTGATAGAATTTTGATATTGCGATCTTAGATGTATTCCACATAACACACATAGAAATGGTATACATACTTACATGCTGAACAATTGTAGCACAGGAAGTATCTGCTAAGAGGGTTTGACATTGCTAACTTCAGTTTGAAACCATGAAAAGCTTTCTAAATCCCTAGACCTCTTATGTATCTAAAATGCTCGTTATTCATCAGTAGCAGTAACTTCATTTGAAGATGTTAAACTATCAGATTGTAGTGATAACCCTCCTCATTCTGCTAATTTCTCATTCCTAACCTTCAGTTTGTCATTATCTGGCCTTCTTCCCCTAAAATTTTAGCAGGCATTTCACAAATTACTACACTAGTGTTTATGCTAGGTAAAGTTGCTCATTGTAAAGAAAGTCACTTTCCTAATATCTGCTTATAAGGTTACCACCTGTCCCACTTTGCGAGGGACAGTCCCTCTTTGGGCAGTTGTGTCCTGACAAAAAAATTGTAAAAATAGCAAATGTCCTGAGATTTTAGGACAAAATTATTTCCTATATTTTATGTAATAGTTGCATAAAACAGTTATTCTGTATCTGAAATACCTAAATGTTATAAGAAACAGAATAAGCAACTAAAATGCTACAAGAATAAGCTTTTATTTAGGCAAAAAAAGTTAAGTTCTTCCCTTTGTACTGGCCGTGGGTATGTGTCGGCCTGCAAAATCTGATGTTTGTACCAAAAATGTTCCACTTCGGCCATTTGAAAAGGTGGCAACCCTATCTGCTAACTATTTCCAACAACATTTATCACTAATTTTTAAAAGAAGGAAACAAGAAAAAAAAAGGCACTTGCGTATTATCGCAACCACATTCCAAATGTGATATCTTCAGTACACGATTACAGACTGTCGTGCTTCCCTTTCGGTGATGCATTTTTAAAATGTTAGTACCCTTCTAAGTTTTGACAAATGAGTCACCTTTGACATTTTCATCACAATAAACAAAACATGCTGGAGGGATAGGTTCCTGACCCAGAGACTTCCCAGACTCTGGAATAGATTGCCCATACATGTCAAGCAGAGTGCCTCTTTGGTTCTCTTCAAAAGGAACCTTGACAATTGGATGGGAGAAAGGAAATTCACCCTGGGGATCATGTCAGTCGCCCTGCTAGACAGGGGTCCAGGGAAGTAAATAGTGTGGGAAGAAATAGCCAGGGAATTGTTATGGCTAGGCTTGTATAGGCCCTAGGGCTGATAGCCTGGTACCAATGTATGAACCTATTTACTGGTATATAATTAAAAATGGTTCAGTGAAAGGGGAAGCCAAAAATCTGCAATCGCATAATGAAGCTGTCATAGCAGGTTAGCAATTTCTGTCGTGTGAAACATTTGCAGTACAAAAACATTTCCATTTTCACAAGTAACAGCTAGTATATCTGTAGAGGTACATAGGAATTAATCATATTTTGACAGGACTGAAAGAATTCGACATACGTTGACTATGCAGCAGTTCGTGTTGTTCTTAGTGGTCATGAAAAATACATAAAATCAGGTCACAGTCTCTACTGTGTCATGCATTTATGTCTGCACTTTGTCTGGTTTGCATGACTCCAGGAGGACTGAATATACTCAGTGTTGTCAGCTGCAAGCTGCCTGCAGTGATTTTAACTTGAAAGGTAATTGTATGAGAAATATTTCATACAATGGTGTATGCTTCACGTGCTTAAATCTGCAGGGAAATGCCATCTATTTCAGAGACAGCAGTCAGGACACAGTTCATCATTACAATGTACACTTGATGTGACCCACCAAAAAAAATCATTTCTTGCTGTTGCCAGCATCCTTTTACATTATTGTATCGACACATAAACATTTACTTAAGAAAATAATTTAAGGAGTGAAGCAGTTTCACATTTTGCCAGAATTACTTACACACATTTGGAATGTGGTTGCGATAATACCTAAGTTCACATTTTGCCAGAATTACTTGCACACATTTGGAATGTGGTTGCGATTATACGTAAGTACCAAAAAATAGTTCTGTTCTAACCCATATTGCTTAAACATTGCTTGTTTACTTTACCAGTACTGAATACAATAATACCAATTTAACATAAATCTGGACTCAGGCAAACATTTATCTCTGCAACGGTAAAATAAGGTCCATAGTAACTGTAAAAAGAAACAAAAATACAATATTTATGATAGACTAACAACTTCTGGTTTGCATTGTACATAGAAATTCTCTGTATTGCTGTGGTCCACCGTCATTTCGAAGCTAAGCTCATTGCCATATTGGGATTGGTGGTATGTGAGCTCCCATTGGCATGAACTCGCCAGCATCACTGAGTTGAGGCAGGACAAGTTTGGTTGCAAAAGGAGATTTATCTACGCCAAATAGAACATTGCTCATTGCTGTTGGCAGATATTTTTCTGCCATACAATAGATGTGTGGGGAGGGGTGTCAGTGCTAATATGTATCAGCACTATATGCTGAGCAATATTCTAGAAGGGTGAGAGAATGCTTACACTGTCAAGTGCATCACTGTTGTACTGTACACAGCTGTCATTGTCCCATATGTTACCTATTTGGGATTAGCTGAAACTTCAGTGGTGCTGCCTTATTAAATCTCACACAGTCTGGAAGGAGGGAGTTGTTTGTATATGTACTCCATGCATGTACTACAGTGTCTACATAATGGGCAAGACAAAATATGTCATCCTGATATACTGTGTACAAATCTTTATGAGTCACTAAAGGGTTTGGTATACAAGTATACTGTGCACCAGCCATTGTTCACTGATCACCATTTATCAATAAGGCCCAGAAATCGTATGTCAAAAATTATGCATAAATTATTTGACTATACTTGCTTTGATACTAGAACATTAAATGCAATCTGCATGGACCTCTCCTAGTCACTTATTCAATTAATAAAGCATTATATAGCTCAATAGCAAGCATATATTCCATACTACAAGGATTTAAGTCAATCTCTACACATTATTCTATTTTTCTTTGCCTCTGCCTTACTCATAGTGTTAACATTCACCATATTATGCATTTAAAATACAAACTATTAGCTATGGTTAAGCCTCTCAATTTTGTTAGTATTTACTAAACATATATAACTATTATTATTATTATTATTATTATTGAGTTTAGCATTTTCTAAGCTCTGTATCCCATACATCAACATCCTCAACCTTACTTTTATAAAACATTTATACAAGCAAGAACCCCACATTCATACAATTTTAACATTCATTTATAGTTAACAAATTTGTGTTCATTATCTCATTTTAACACAGTTTAACCCAAGATGCCCTAGTCATTACTTTCATGTAAACTTGTCCAGTCTAGACAGCCATCTTATTCCAAGGGTAGTATGCACAACCAGATGTCACTCTACGAAATCATTTCCTAGCAGGTATCCTCTATTTAATCCAGATGATTATGTCTCCTTTGTGTCTTATTATAGTAATTACTACAGTCAATATGCATTGAAAATCTGAGGAAACTCTCTCACTTTTATCCTTTTTGAGCAGTTATTTGGAAGATGATGGTATAAATGCATTATCTGGGCATATAATAAAAACACAGTAAATTTCTGGGCCTTAATCTTTTTTCTGAAAAGATTTCAAGCCTGCATAAACTATAGCACTGCTGGTGATTCCCTGCTGAGTGAGGAAAGTAAACCCATATTTTCTTGTCTGTGAATGATAAAGCTGCTTTCTGTTTTACCTGCTCCATTTTGTTTTCTGTTTTAAGAAATCTGCTTGACCTGGTGTTTTCATTCTATGTGAGAGGCAGACACTTAAATTAGCTAGGCTGCACATTTCACATGTTTTTTCATTCATTAAAGTGTTTGATTGTTACTTAAATATACAATAAATTTATGTGCCTTTGTCTTTTTCTGAAAATATTTCAAGCCTGCATAAACTAAAGCACTGCTAGTGATCCTTGCTAGCTTTTCTGACCCACCCTCTCCTTTGTTAATCTGCTTATTAAACAGGTGATTTTAAGCTGTCTACCCCTACTGTAAATTGAGCTTAATAAGTTCCTCCCTTTATACACTGCTGCTGATATCTTGAATTATTTGCCTTTTCTTGTTCTACTATTGAAACAGTGCATTTTGCCTCTCATTGTCTATTCTGCTGATTTACTTGCTCTGAATTCATTATCTAGCTAGCTGTTGGAAAACGTAACATATTTTTACACTCTAGCAAGCACTTGTTTTTACATCAAGAGGTCAGGGTATTTTCCATCTAGTGCACTGGGAGGTAGCTTGATCTGTTTTGGTTGGGGAAACACTTGAGATATTTGCATGTGGTTTTATTGGATGGAGGCCTTATTAATCAGCTTGTCTTGTTTTTAGCGACCTTATAAATTCTGTATAATTGAGTGGCTGTTGGCTCATTTATACAAAGTGAAGATTTTTATTGAATAATCACACTTCTATAAGCTGTTTAAAGTGCACTGCCATATCCACGTCTTTAAGATTGTTTGTGTTAGCATTTCATATATTTTAAGTTTGTTTGTGGTAGCATTTCACTCCAGACACTCCTTTACTTTTCTTTTACATTAGAAGGGCTGGGATTGTTCGTCTAGTGGCAGTAAGTGATTACCTGGTCTTTCTGAGCTAGGAAGCACACAAAATGGCTCCAAGTATATTTTTGCACTTCTTTTATATAGTGTGACTGTACTTAGCAGTTTAAAAAACTGTATTGTCTGCTGCTGCTTTATGTAGTTAATTACACTGTATTACATTGTATCTGTTTTAGTTGTAGGGCTGTTGTAGGTAGTTTGTGTGGTCTTGTTACACTTGAGCTCCAAACCAGCTATTTTACATTAAGAAGGTATTTTTCTACACCCTTGTGGCAGAAGTGTGTTAATCTAATCTGTCTGAGTTGGGATTGCTGGTGGAAGGCTTATTATGTGCTTTCCTGAGTGATAGTTAGCTTAAAACTTGCTTCTGTATGCTCATATTTAAGCCTTGCATTTGTGTGGTGCTGATCTTAGCACAGCGGTGGTTAGCAGTGCCTTTGTATAGATGCAAAAGCCTAGAAGCTCAGTTTTTCCCTAAACAGCTCTCAGTGAAACCCTTTATGCTTGTCTGTTGCTCTAGGAGGAACTCAGTTGCGCACTGAGTGGTGTTGCCTTCTTAATAAACTTTAGCCTAAACAAAGTATAGGTCCCTCTTGTAATCTCAGTGCTACCAGTGCAATCCTGTCAAATTCCTTAATAAAACATATAGTAAGAGCCTTATATCATGGATGGGCAGTTTTCCATCATTTCTCTGGCCAGCCTTATAGACATGGGCATCCTGAGGCAATGAAGCAATTGTCTCATATATACTGACAACCACTTACTCCTAAAACAAATACTTTATGTGAGAAATGTAGTAACACTATGAAATTGGAAGCAAGACTCTCAGATAAGGACAAATTGAAGCCAAACAGGTTGTTAGCACACACACACTTCCCTCACTAAATAATGACAGGCTGAGGTACTCACTAGTAACTTACCAAAAGATTAGAGGCCTCCCAAATGGAAACCACTTACTCACACAGCAATGCAAAAAACAACCACAACATATAATAACACACACACACACACACACACACACACACACACACACACACACACACACACACACACCAGTGTATCAACAAATAAGCCCATAAAGTGTAACACTGCCAAATCAAATTTATTGATCATAGGTGACACCAATGTGAGACACTCAGATGTTCCCCTCACCAGGCTGGATAAGGAGTGTGCTACATTTAGCTGCCTGTCAGGTACCAGGATCCATTAAGTCACTCAAGCACTCAAGTTACTCAACCACAAGTACCAGTATGACTCTATAATAGTCCATGTGGGGGTGAGTGACTTGTTGTACCTCACTGGACTATATAAAGAGAGACATGACTCTGCTCTTAAATTATGTGTCGCAGGCAGGTGTACACCTAGACTTAAGCAGCATTTTACCTTCTCCAAGGATGATGCCACAATACAAAAAAATGATTGACTTTAACAATTGATTTACATTTTGGTGTCAATTCAAGGGAATCCAATGTCTGTCAGCCTGGGAAGACATGTTTGACAGTCCACCCTGCTTTGCCAGAGATGGTCTGCACCTGTCTCCTCTAGGCTTTTGGATACTGGCAAAGGCATTAGCCACCTGTATTGTTCCCTTTTTAGGCAGTATCAAAATAACTAACCTCCCAGCATAACAAAACAAAATCCTCTCTAGATAAACTCAAGATATTGCTGCTTAATGCTAGGAGTCTAAACAAGAAACTGCACTCCCTGGAAGCATGTCTCACTTTGGAAGATGCTGACGTCTGTGCAGTCACCGAGACATGGTTCAAAGGCATGGAAAGCACCCCAGCCATGCAGGGCTACAATGACTTCCATACATTCAGACCACAAAGTGAGGATGAAAGAATCAAAGGAGGATCTGTATCCATCTTCATTAAGGATACGTACACCTTGAGACTGGTCAAACAGGATGACTCTCTTGAGCTACTCCATGGCCAATTAACTATAGGCAAAGCTCCTATGACATCATAGATAGCTATAGGTCCCCCACCATGAAACAGGAAAAGCATACTGCATATGTGGACTTACTTGAGTCATTTGTCATACAGCCCAACACCTTATTCATAGGTGATTTTAATTAACCTACCATCAGCTACAAAACATATGTGTTGGCTCAGAGGTTCTTGGACTTTGTTAATGTAAATGCTAGACAGCACACCCAGGAGAGGCTCAAATGTCCTGGACACAGTACTCAGTAATATGGGAGATCATTGAACCTCCCCCTCAATGTAAGGTCCTCCCTGGTAAGATCAGACCACAAATCAGTCTTGTTCAATGTAATTATAAGACCAAATACCCTACAAAGCTCAAAAATGCTTATGAATTTTTCCAAGACAAATTACCTCCTACTAAGTGATGTTATAAGAAGTGTCAAAGCCCCCTCAAATGCAGAAAACACAGACTCTTATGGAGAGGTGTACAGCAATGCCCTGTATAACCACTTAAGCATGTATAGAATCAGCTGTACCAGAACAGATTAAAGTCAGGTCTTGCCAAAAAGCAAGCCACCCTAGTGGTCCCCTAGAATAAACAGGCTATACAACAAGAGAAAGAAACTAGTGTCCAAGAACAAGAAGGAACTGGCTCAGCAGAGGAAAAAATCCATCTCTAATTTAAACAAGCAAAGCAGAGACGTTGTCAAGTCCTCCATAGCTAATTATGAAAGAAAAATAGCCTCCCTAGCTAAGGATAATCACAAGGCATTCTTTAACAACATCCAAAATCTAAAAAGGAATACCCAGCTTTGCGCTGAACTGGTTGTGGATGGCACCACCCATACTCAACCCAAGGTAATAGCCAACCTGCTATCTGACAAATTTGGAGAAAACCTCACCCCTACATCCCCTCCAGTCATCCCCCAAAGTATACCTGCCACCATTCCTCAGCCTATTATCTTAAGAGAACAGGTCATCTTGGTGCTCTCCAAGGCCAAAAACACAGCATCAATGAGACCAAACAACTTGCCAGGTTGCCTTTTAAACAACTTAAAACATGACCCACTTGGATCCTTATTTAATCACAGCCTGAGAATTGGATATGTCCCAGTGGAATGGAGGACAGCAATAGTAAGCCCTCGGCACAAAGGGGGACCATCTACCGACCCTGGGAATTATAGGCCCATAAGCTTGACTAGCTTCATTTGCAAGGCCATGGAAAGAATCATTATAGACCCTATTAACAAGGACATAAATAATCTCCATACTCTGGTCCCAACCCAGTTCAGCTTCATGAAAGGTAGATCATTCCTGTTAAACATGAAAGTCACCAAGGCCCTGGACGAGGGAAAGACAGTGCATGCCACCTATTTTGACCTAGCCAAGGCATTTGACACAACCTCCCACTTAGGTATTATACAGAAATTCTCTCAATTGGGAATGAATCCCTACATTACCAATGGGTACCCAACTGGCTTACCGACAGGACACATACTGTCAAAGTGGGTGACTTCACCTCTAGCAAACGACCAGTCACCAGTGGCGTACCACAAGGTTCTATGCTGGGCCCCTTACTGTTCGGAATTTATTTCTCAGAAGTCCAGGCAAACATGGGCAGCCTGTGGCTGACCAAGTTCGCTGATGATTGCAAATTGGGATCAACCAAAGAGTCCCCCAATGATGCTATCATACTGAAGACAGGGTTAATGCAGACAAATGATTGGTGCCAAAGCCATGGATTAAATCTAAATGCAAAAAAATGCATTATTATTCGTTTTAGGAAAGCCAGTATCATTGCTAATTGTGTTATAGACAGCAACCCCCCCCCCAGTGTAGACCCAGTGGGAAGTGACCTGGGTACTCAGGTTGATAGCAATCTGAGCTTTGACCACCATGTATGTACAATAGTAAGGAAATTCCTCTGTGTGGCACAGCTTATAAGTAAAGGCATCACATCAAGATCTAAGGATAAGTCCAGTATACTCGGCCTTCATCAGATCAATAATTGAGTACAATGCTCCCTTTTGCATGTACCAGACACCTGCAACAATTGGAGAGTCCACAGAGGTTTCTTACCAAGAAATTACAGGGTACACAAAACAAGTCTTATGCAGAAAGACTGAAAGCCCTGTCACTGTATTCTATCTCCTACAGGTTGCTGAGGGTGTGACTTGTGCCTGACTTACAGAGCAGTCTGTGACCAACCATGATGGAAATGCTACATATTTGTAAATCAAATTGCAGAAGGGTCACTCACTCCAGGGATCTTAACCTAGCCTCTGACATGAACAGGTCATGCTGGAGAGATAGATACATCTCCAAGATACTGCCACTTCTCTGGAACAAGCTTCCAATTCACATGAAACAGAGCCCCTCCCTGACTCTCTTCAAATGCAACCTAGATCAATGGATGGGTGATCACAAATTCACTCCTGGAGTGGTGCCCTTGTCCCTCCTGGACAGAGAAAGTCAATATTAACTACCATAGACCCTTACCTCTGTGAACTTCACTCACCTAACCACGGACAATTGGGGTAACTCAGGATAAATATGGCTAGGCTTATAAGGGCTCTAGGGCTGTTAGCCTAGTAACCTCCTATGAACCTATAAGAGAATGTAGTCTTTTAAGTGTCATATTTTGGAGATAATTTGTAATAACACGAGAGATGTTGATATTTGTTGCATCACAGAATGTAAAAAATATTGCTGTGGTTTGCTTCTGCAAGCTGATAAGAGACCAGGATTCAATAAATTTGTACGATTAAAATATTTTCTAAAAAGGAGATCATCGGTTCACTGGTTATGTGAACCATGTGACATTTTGATTATATAACACAGGCATAAAGACTAATGAACTGAAACATTTTATGTGTGCCTTTATTTATGCTGAATTAATAAATGCTTTTTTTTTCCTGGCATCCTGAGCTATTTTATTAATTTGGTAAAACAATGTTGTAAAGTCAGTTCTAAAAATGAGTATGTAAAAAAAAAACAATACGGCACTCAGGCCTTTGGTTGAACAATCAGAATATCGAATGATTGTAATGTTGGCACAAGCGATCAAATACTTATATGACAGCAGAATGCCAGCATTACTTAGTGAAGGTCACAGTACAGCTGGAAATGGGAATTCGTACTTTCCCTACTGTTGTGCAGTCTCAGAGTTGATATATATAAGTAGCAGGGGGTGTGAGGAATGCATCAATTTAGATTCGATTTTTTGTGTTTTCCCCTATAGTTAGTACACTGATATGTAAAGAATGATAGATAGATAGATAGATAGATATCGGCATGTGTATGTGTGTAGTGTATGTATGTGTGTGTGTGTGTGTGTGTGTGTGTGTGTGTGTGTGTGTGTGTGTGTGTGTGTGTGTGTGTATGTTTATTTTATCAGCTTAAGTGCGTATAATGGTAGTGTATGTTGCATGTCACATGACTTCCACATTCAGGCAGTTTCCTGACATATCAGTAAAAGGTTTGGACACATCCATCTTCTGTAAATCTTTACTATATTACCTGTTAAAGGTTAGTAGTGATACAGAAAGTGCCCAAATATATTATACTAGGCAGAGGAGGTTTGCATTTGTCAGTGCATGGAAGGAAACAGTGAAACAACTTTAAATAGATACTAGAGCTGAAATGCAGAAAGTACCACAGAGGAATTTGTAGCTAAAGAGGCAGAGAAGCTCTGGGGGGGGCAAACAATTTATTTGTCTGTGGAACACCTCAAATGGAAGGGAAAGAAAACTGTTTAAAACAAAAAAATGTATCAGGAAAGATAAGTGGTTCTATGAGTGGAGCTTAGAAAGGAGGAGGGGAGAAGAGACAGAAGATGACATAGAAAGTGAGAGAGAAAGATTGAGTGTGCTAAATGCACAACAGTAGTATTTCTATGTGTCGTGTGATGTGCCGCGTGCACATCAAGTACATCAGAGTTCAACGGGAGAAAGAGATCTCTCTGTTTTTTTTTGTTGTGCTATGTTAAAAATGAGTTTAACATGGAGACAGTTTTAAAATAAGCAACGGACATCTCTTATTTTTTGTTGTCTCTTTAAACATAACTCAACTAACAAGAAGCAAAAAAAAAAGCAGCAATGGAGATCTTGCTTTTTATATATTTTTGTCTCGCTATGTTAAATGGGTTTATATACAGATGAAGTTTTAAAATAAGCAACGGAGATCTCCATTGCTTATTCATGTCTAAACCCATTTATTATATTGCTATGTGTGCGTTTTGTTATAGGTCGATGGAAAAGAAAAAAAAAACCGACGGACCTTTTCCATTAGTATAACTCTCGACTTGCGACGCACGCCAATCAATCCAGCCGCGTTTTTGGGGGTCATGGTATAATATGGCTTAAGGGCTTCTCAGGGGTGCAGATTATACTGAAGGCCAGGAACCCTACTGGATGAGGTTGGGCAGCTCAGGTAGCTATTGGCAGTATCAGAAGGAGCAGCTTTATAGCAGGCTGAGGATATTTATGCAATGCACAGCATCATCTTACAAGAGGCAGCAAGCAGACAGGCTGTGCAGGGGAAGTCATGGGCAGAGGTAATAAAGGAGGAGACAAGGCAACAGCTGTGACAATAGTGTATTCTGAAAAGAAAACAAAGGTAAAATAATCAAGAAGAGTGAATGTAAGCCTCAGAGGAAACAAAGCAGAGAGCATGATGGGGTCCCGGGGAACATACAACAACTGTAGAAGAAAGCGGGTGGGATGGAGAGAAATTATAGATGCAGACATTAATGAATGGATCAGTAGTAATACAGAAAAAGGGAATGAGGGTACAGGGGCTTCTGCAGAGGAAGAATGACATAAGAAATTATGGCTGGAGGCAGCAGGAATGGATAAATGGGTCATCTCATGAAAAAGGATCAACACTAGTTTGGGAAGCCATGTAAGTAGAAACAGTAGAGAAAAAATATAAAGGGCAATACAGAAAGTCTAGAAGATGTAAGGACATGCATGACGAGTCTAGTATAAGACACTCAATGTCAGAAGGAGAAAGTGACAGGGGGATAACCAAGGGCAAGCAAGTTTATAGGCCATAGGCGGAGTACTCTGTTACTACAGACCGATTAAGTTAAGCAAAGCAGCAAAAAAATGATGGTAGTTATTATGGTCTTCATGTTAACTCTAGATAAAACAGGCCTAGTAATGACCAAGCTGATCACAGATGTAGGAAGAAACTATGCACATTGTTCCACAATGGATACAAATGATTTGGCAGGGGTCACTATCAAAAATAATCAGTAAGACAATTAAGTTAACTAAAGGTGTATGGAAAGTACATGACATTCTTGGCTGTGCAATCAATGGCAAAGGTCAGAAGGGATAAGAAGAATATTATTTAAACGTGTTAACCAGGCTAGAAGTCTGCTCCAAATTGACCTGTTTCTGAGGGGTTATTTAATGTGTATGCTGGAGTTCCATGTATTCTGATGATGTCCATGAAACAGTGAGCCAAAATTGCTCCACTAATTGTTTATTATTCACACTTTGGCCAGTGGATTTTAAGCTTCAGTTTTAGCCATGTTTTCATTGTTTGTATTTTCCATTTCATAGCTGATATTCCATATGACTATGGTTTGTGTTTTCACCTTGGACAAAGATAAGTAACAGCATAAAACAGAAAGGAAAAGATAAATTTGTCAATAAAGCATACAAAATGAGTTAGAAAAATCAGCAACATGTATCACTGAAAGAAGCCTGGTTCTGTGATGCAGAGGGATACAGCACTGACTATAATCCAGATGACAGTGATTCGGTTAACAAGCCCATAGGGGAAGTAGGGATGGAAAGGATTGAAGGGAAGTGACCTGTTCGCCTCTCCCAGAGGACGAGAATTGGAGTATTAAGTGCACTCAGGTACATAACTTACAGGTGAAATTTCCATTGTATTTTTCGGGCTTGGGAGTAGGGCTGCAAAGATGAAAATGTCTGTTACTGAAATGAGGGGAATGCCCCTCATGGTCACACTATTGCAAGTCTCTTTCCCCAATGCTAAGCTTAGTTCACATGGAGATGTGACAACATTTTGTTTGGTATCTGATAAAAATTGGTCACGTATTGGTTTTCTGAATAACATGTCTGCTATGACTAATTGTTTTCCAGGTACATAGATTGCTCAGGCATTAAACCTCTTCAGTCTCATTAACAGTCTTTAGAATCTGGGCAGCACTTTTTCTATGTCATAGGAATTAACCAGTGAAACAAATGGTTTGAGGTTAGTCTGAGGATGAAATGTCTAGAGCCATCTAAGTATCTGGAGAATCACTCACATGCCCAAACACCTGCAAGACACCCTTTCACAATTTGCAAATATGTCTGTTCTCATAAATTAGCGTTTTGGAGCAAGAGACAGCTGTACATAACACTACTTCATTAATATGGAGTAATACAGTACCTAGGTCTCAGCTACTAGCAGTATTACACCCATTCATTGGTTTAGAGACATCATAGTATGCTAACACTGGAGCTGTTGTTAGCACTTATTTCATTCTGCTGGAAGCTTGGCCTTGAGCATTTCCCAAAGATCAGAGTTTGTCTTTCTTTGGCAGGTAGGTTAATGAATGTAGCACAGCTGAGAGATCTGCATGAACTTGCCCAAGTATTTAATCTTTCCTAGGTCTTGCCTTAATTCAGTCACACAAGATTGACTCTGCAATACGATTATATCTCTAACCTAGTTTGGCTGTGGACCAATTCCACTAATACTTATGCAGTGACCAAAATACTGGAAAATATTCTTTATAAAATAATGTTTGTCTTGGTTTGGCTATCAGCTGTAATTTTTAATAGTTTGAAGCATTGCCTTTAACATCAAATCCTGTGCTTCTTTATCTGGACCAAATAGCACAATGTCATCCATAATAGCAATGACATCATTATGGCCACTGAGCAAACCAATCATTTTATGCAGAAAGCTTTGGGGAAATGAGGTTATACCAAATGGGTGCCTCTTGAAATAGAATCTTCCCACTGGAATAATGAAGGCTGTCAGCCTTTGGGGTTTACTTCTAGGGGCATTTGTCAAAACCCACTAAAAGCAACTAATGTGGAAAATACTTTTACATGCTATGTCTTCTAAAGTACATAGAATAAAACCTTTCTCACACAACTGCATCACTAAGCTTTTTTAAATCACACATAATACTTACACTGTGTTTTTGTCTTTATTATGAGGGCCATTGGCACACAACATTCATTCAATTTGGTTACACTTCCTATTATTCTAAGGATTTTGTCTCTACTTTTGATAACATAGGAAATGGCACCATCCTGTAAAGCTGTAACTAGCTTATCCAGCACCTGTTGCAGTTCATCAGTCAGGTGCCCCCATTAAATGTAATTTGAAGAGAAAAAAATCCATTACTGAGTAGAGGGGCAAAAAAAAGGCTCTTTGTTTGAGTTGAGGGCCAAAAAAGCATATGTAGCAAGTCTTTTTTACCAATACACTTCACATATCCAAATCCTGGTCACATTTCCTACAATTCTACCATGCAATATCACATCAGAAGCATGGTGAATAAAATATCTGAACTTAGAATGCTACCAGCCAGAAATATTAGCAATCACTGAATCCAGGCTAAAATTCAATGGCAGAGACAAAAGTATCCTACCTCCAGGATATAGTGCAAAACAGATCTCATTTCCAAATGTGCAGGTAGGATTCCTATACTAGCTACAAATCATTTAAGAACTACAACATATCATGTAAACATACAGGCAATTGGCAAATCTGATGTATTACAAACTACCATTTATATAAATAAATTTAAATCACTCCTCTTAATAACAATACATATTCCCCCACTATAGAAACCTATAACATTAATAAATTAGAAACATTTTGTCTTGGGTAATCCTGCACAATAAGCAAGATATGATAATAATAAGTGACATTAACATTAATTAGCTTAAAACATAATCAGCACTCTCCAGCCAAATATTCAAACTAACATGCATTTGTTTTGTCTTGAACAATAAATAAAACATCCTACAAAGTTAGATAAAATATTAGGGAGACAAAACATCCTGGAATGGTTGCTGACGAACAATCCAAATAACATTATTTAATCAAGTATACTCCTTGACATGTTTAGAGACCACAATCTAATATATTCAATCTGGAGGACAACTAAACTGCAACAGACTATAATAAATAAATTCATTAGATCAAAGAAAAATTCCAAGACTCCCCATCTACATTTCTACTACAACAATGCAATTAGACCCTGCTAAATCATCTTCTCGTATATGATGCAGTAAACTATCATCAACGTGTTTCTATTTTGGATTTGTTTTCCCCATTAAAATGAAAAAAGGGCAAAAATGCAGATCCACTCTTTGGTTAACTGCAAACACTAAAAAAGTGATAGAAAGAAATACAGCCAGGAAACAATGCAACACTACAGATTCCTATGAAACCAAACCAAACCTCTGATAAGAAAAGACAAGAAAATGTGTTTCACCTTATTTTCCTCATGTTACAAAAATAATCCAAAATAAATTTGGAACTCAAATAATGACAGTAGATGAAAACCCACAACCTAATCTAACTATATAGACAGTGCCAACTGTAATACAGCATGCAAATTAAGAACATACTTTCTGTAAACAACAATCCCAATAGCAAATTATTATAACACACCAGCATCAGCATCATCCCCAACCAAAAACATACTTCTTTCAACCTGCATCATATCATAGATTCCTCAGTGAAAAACCTACTATAGCATGTCTACAATCTAACTTAATTACACATGACAATGCACCTCGTACCTACCTGTACACAGTCACTGCAGCAGTAGCTTACCCCAGAACTTTTCTCATGAACAGAAATGTAAAACAAAATTACATACCAGTAATATAGGACAACATCCTCCATTTTCCTCCTTTAGATAGGAGGTATATCTATGGACCTATCCAATTACCGGTCAATTACCATCCTACTGCCATTACCAACAACTCCAGAAAAATGCATTTACAAGCAGCTCTTTAACTACCCTACTAAAAAAATGTCTCTAACTCAACACATTTTTCATTCATGACAGCATCAACACTGCTTTGCTTACCTTCATAAACACAATAAATCGGCAGTGTAATCAAGGTAAATTGGTAGCTGCTATGTTTAAGCTACTTATAACAAAACTAGCAAATCTAGATCTGAGCAAAGATGCTATAGTCTGATTAAAGGACAACAACAGGATTCTAATATTAAATGCTCAACTTCTCTCTTCTTTTTCTCCCTATTTATAGTACCTGGTATGAATAAATAACAATACAGTATTTAAAATATTTTAAATTGATTGTTTCTCTCCACTAGAACAGTACCTTACCGAACTGTGGTGGTTTCACTTTCAAAAAACTTTTATCCAGCCCTGGAACCGTTTGCTGCAGTCTCCAATTCATTGATGTCATGAAGGCCAATAAATACAGGTAGTTTTCTGGCCAATTCCCTCCCCAAACTGACATCACCATGACCATTCTAAAAACCCACCCATGCTGTGATGTCATAGTTTCCTGGTCCTTCCACTACCCATACTACCCATACAGAAAGTAAAGGCTAGAACAAGGAAACAGTACTTGAGTCAAGTCAGTCTCCTACTGTGAGCTGTCAATCACAGCAGGTAGCACCTCAAATTACCCTTAGCACTTTGACAGCACTTTGACAGCTAGGGAAGTTAGGTGTGAAGGGGATGGAAGATGAGTCGAAGTGGTACAATTCAGGCTTCACAAAAGACTGCAATTTAGCTATTCTAAAAAGAAGCAGCAGTAAAAAGCACTTTGAAAGTCTGTTCTGTGGCATTTCTACTGTTTGTGTTTTAAGTCGTCATTGAATGGCATGACATGTTACTTAAAACTAACTGACTGAAAGACAGCCATGTATGCATCTAAAACAATGCAGTGACAGGAGCTTTAAAAAGAAAGAGGCCCGTGTGATGTAATTTTTTACAGACAAGCACTGCATTGTTAAATACCTAGAGGCAGACTAAACAATCAGGATCACTTCAAGATTCTAGACCCCATGTGTTCAGACTCAGAAATTACGTATAAGAATATTTAGAAACCTGTAAATAGTCCCAGAGTAGTGTTAAAATGTAGGAAACACCAAACCATGATGAAATAAATATTTTTTTTGAGTCTGTGGGTACGGTTATCCTTTAATATACTAACTCACAGTAAAATCCCAAAGTGTTCATTAGTTAAAGTCACACCCTCACTTACCTGAATAATCCTGTTGGGGTCCCCTATGGATCAATATTGGATCCAATTCTGCCAAAAAAGTAATTACTAGAAAAATGGAAATCAAAGTCTAAACCAACCATACTAGAAGTAGTGAATATAGTAACAAAGGTAAAATAACTGGAAGTGGGATGTTTACAAAAAGGGTAGCAGCAAATTACATAGAAAAATGGGATTTGTGGGAACAATTCATGCAGAATAATGTTTTGAAGAAAAATTAGGTTTAAGGGAGGGCAAGAATTGAATGAGCTATGTAATGTTTGACTGACGATGACTGTACATAAGTTTACAACTGATGTATAATGTTTGTAAATGAAATTATGTCAATATGGTTTGTTTTCATTTAAATAAATGTTTGATTGCCTATGTCATTAGTGATAATTCAATAAATATTTTTCTTGTTTAAAAAATATAAAGTCTAATTCTACTTAACATCTTTATTAATGACATGCACAAAATAACACTGAATGCAGAAATTGTACAATGCGCAGATTTGTTCAGTCAATACCATGAAACACTAGTTAAGACTGCTTGGGAATTAGTTAGAAAAGTAGATAAAAGAATTACATTTATTTCTAAACCCAAGCAAAATAAAATGATTTCATTTTAATCTTAAAACTGGCCAGAAGGACATTACTGAAATTAAAATCACCTCTATGCAAAATATCACAATACAGCAAATGCCATGTATTAAAACTGCTAGGTGTTGTCATAGACAACAATATGAAATGTGATCAATATTTTCAATTTACTGTATAAAACTAACAAGAAACTTGGAAAGGTACAAATCCAAGCTATGCTTACTAGACCAAGCAATGGCAGCAGAATAAAACCATATTTCTCCATAGTCTATATATTTTTTCTCATTTTACTAATTTACAAAAGATTCAGCTTCTTAAACCAGAAAAAAAACATTATAAAATTGCTAAATTCACATTCGCCAGAGCAAAATACATAAATTCCAAGCACTGCAAAAACTAAAATGGCTAGAATCTCAAAATGCCCTTAAGTTCACACAGCATAAATACATTTTCAATAAACCTGATAAATACCCTGCACCCAATGACCTCATTGAAAGTTATAAACCAAATGACCCCTAAGAAACTTTAACCAAAATCAAATTATAACCATCAACTCAAATAATTACTATGGCTAGTCACGACACTCTATATCAAAACTGCAGAATTCCCTTCCTCCAGATATTTGATATGATTCAAATTACCTCTTTCTCAACAAAATTAACAAATTATCCAATATCCACCTGAAGCTATCATTGTGCCATTATGTCACATATTGACATTGTCTGCTTCCCTAACATCTACTGACCAACAATGACATATTTTCCTTTCCATCTGTAAAGTGTTCTAATTGAACTGCTCTCATTAACTTCCTACAAGCAATTTTAGCTCACTTCTCCCAAATCTTTATGAAATATCAATCCTGCTACTAGACTGCCATACTCAAAAATGTTTTTTTGCCTTGATTATAGTGCACTTGGTTATTACATAACTGTATATATATATATATATATATATATATATATATATATATATATATACACACACACACACACACACACACATATATATATATATATATATATATATATATATATATATATATCCACACACACACACACACACACATATATATATATATATATATATATATATATATATATATATATATATATATAAAATATCTGTTAAGGTGGTTGACTGGTGGTTTATTTGACAGTTTTCTTGCCTGTTTAATTTAGTCAACAGAATATCTGTTGAATTTTGTGTGAGATTGCTGTGATACTGATATGACACTTTTGATATTGTTGGGAAATATGCCCTTTCCCCAGTATTGTGCAGTCTTGCAGGTGGTATATTTAATTATAGGAAGATGTAGTTCCCCTGCAAAAAAAATTGTTTTTAATTTGCAGGTTCTGAGGTTATGTCTCAGAGCATGCATATTACTTTTTAACATTCCACTGTTGACTTTTTTTGTCAACTTTTGAAGCATCAGTGCACTGAAGGTTTGATTATCTTCAGTACAGCCAAAGATATCTTCAACCCTAACCCCTTTCCCAATAACTCACCATTGAAGACTGCAATAGAATTCAACTCTTAATTCATAGATAGTATAGCAGTCCTAACCAAGGATTCCCCCAACATCCAATCCCAATCCTGCCCAGGAGCCACATATCACCACATCCACTTTCACCTTCAAACATGTACCCACATCCTATACAAAACTACATGTAAACAAACTCAAACCATGTTCTGCTTCAGCTGATGACTTTCCAAGTGAGTACCTTAAAATAGCAGTTGACAGCATTGCCTATCCTATCTCAATCCTTATAAACAGCCGAATCCAGAAATTCTACATTCTCTCTCTGTGAAAAAAATATGGTGCTGCGGTAGCGTTGTCACCTCACAGTAAGATGCTGTCCGGTTCGATTCTCAGCTAGAGCGTCATCTGCGTGGATACATGCGTGAATGGGCATACCTTCGTTGAAGGTTGTGCTTCAGGCTTGGCAAGCTGGTACGTAAAAATCAGCTGCCAATCATTAGCGGACCGGAGTTCCGCTGTGGCGACCCCTAACCGGGAAAAGCCGAAAGACACAAATCAAAACCTACTAGAAGTCCATAAACCATCTCACCCCCAGGTAAAATAAATAAAATAAATAAATAAGGAGAAAATTCAACAGACATTAATAACTGTAAGCTTATAGCAATCTTATCCCCCCTCTCTAAAAGACTTGAAAAATGTATTCAAAAACAATTGCTATACTATCGCCTACAGGAGGAACTCCTATCCTTCACACAACATGGCTTCTCTTTCACCCATAGTACTAACACTGCACATCTAACCTTTATTGATACTGTCAGTAAAGCTAAAGATAATGGCAAACTAGTATCCTCCTTATTTCTAGACTTGTCTAAAGCCTTTCACAGTTTGTCACAGCAAATGTCTCACTAAGTCTATCTCAGCCCACACATTCATGTTTCAAAAGCTACCTGTACAACAGGTGTCAGTCAGTGGAATGGTACTCTATCCTCTCTCCATACCTCTCAGTCACCACCAGTGTACCATAAGGCTATATCCTTGGTCCACTCGTCTTTAAAATTCTCACTAACACCTTTCACACATCCACATAACAGGCCTCCCTAATACAATATGTAGATGATTCCACACTCATATGTACATCTGACAACCTGGCACTTCTCCAAAAAAAAAAATACTCAGGAAGCTTTAACAGCCACTGAAACATGGCTTTGTATCTCATAATGCATGCTAAACTCAAAAAAGACAAACTACTTTTTTCCTCAAATCCCTCTCTCATGAAAATAACAAAATTTAATATCCTCTCTCTTAATAATGCAGCCATTGAAATTACTTCTCATAGCAAATTATTAGGGATGATAGTGGATGATAATCATAAATGTGACCTGCATATACAAAAATGCATGCAAATCACCAAAAAATAGGGGTGCATTACAGAGCAAAAACTTTCTCACCACTGCAACTAAAACTACACTTGCCACTACATACCTCCTCCCCTAACTACTTTATGGCAATTCCATCCTCACTAACCTCCAGGTATCACAAAAATCAAAACTTGAACAATGCTATCATAAGGTGGCTCAATTTTCAGCAAATACCCACCATTTTATAGCACTAAAAAGCCTAAATTGGTTAGAAATATCCCATCAAATAACATATATAAAGTTTCTCGCCACCTACAAAACTATCCAACAGCCACCTGATTCTCCAATACTAAATGCCATTCTACAACTATGTCCCCAATCAATTATTACAAATCAATGACCAAAAAACTCGTGTCTACAAACATATCAGATCTGCTGGGCATAGTTTGTCCTCATACCATGTTGCTATCCATCGGGTCAATACCCTCCCTCCAGTACTTTAAGACCATTCTGAAAGTCTTCCTAGCTCAAATCTGGCTCTTGCTCAACCCCAGGTTAAACTATATCCCTAAATATGAACAAGTACCTATTCATACCTTACACCTCCTTGCTCTCCCTTCTTTGCTCACTCTCTTACTTCAATCAAGTTCTCTTCCCTGTCGCTTTCTAAATATGCCATAACCCGTTTTGTTTATATCACTTCATATTGCAATTCCTGTCTGTATTGTACTAACTTATCTTTAATTTCTCTAGAAACTAAAATTATATGGGATACAATCTGCGCAAGAAATATTTCTGCTTCCTAATTTTTCATAGGTTCATAGGTGCATACTACGCTAACAGCTACTAGGGCTACTTTAAACCTAGCCATGTAACCCAAATGTGTCCCACCAATTATATGTTTTAGGCACTTATATAGGAGGTAATTGTTAGTTACGACATTATTTACTGACTGCCTCTGTCCATCAGAGATGTGAGCACCAGACCAGGGGTGACTTTTTGATTTCCTATACAATGGTCCAAGTTATGCTTAAATAGGGACAGGTAGGGACTTTGTTTCATATGAATGGGGAGCCTGTTTCAGAGAAAGGGAATTCTCTGAGATATACATATGTCTCTCCAATGTGTCCAATCTACATTGCAAGCAAAATGTAAGTCTTTTGATCTAGCAGTTCTGGTGCTGTTTGTTTTGAAGATGTGCAAAAGACAACTAAAAGAGCAGTGTCCTTCAGGAATTGGTCCTCAGATCAGTTTCTCTTTTTTTTTTAATCTTCTTCTCTGTCGCTAAAGCAGAAATTAAGGGCTTGTGGCTAATTAAGTCGGCCAGTGACTGCAAACTTGGAGCTATCATAAATACCACAGATGACCTATGTAGTCTCCAGGAGGGTCTAAAGCATGCTATCAAATGGGGTTTAGCCCATTGCCTGAAACTAAATGCCAAAAAAAAAAATGCAGATTGAGTCCTTTGTAAAAACTGGGAACTCCTGCTTATATCACTGAGGCAACAACTCCCTAAAACTGAATCAGATACATCAGAACAGCCCTTTGAACACAATGTGACCATTGTTCTAAGAATATCCTTTTTACAGCCTCTCTTATCAGATGAATAATATAATATAATTCTCACTTTGATATGTATTTGGCTAGTCATAAGACCCAGCTTGAGAGATCATAACATCTCCTTACCAAAAAATCAGGGGCATGTCCTCCTAGAGTTACCCTGACTGCCTTAATATTCACTCAGTCTCTTCCATTTCCTACTAACTACTGAAATGAGATCTCTACCTTGCCTACAAAGCCTTGAAAGATCAAGTCCTACGCAACCTCATACACATCCACAAAATTAATTATGCCCTAATCATCTGCTCAAGAGATCTAAATTGCCACTGAAACATACATAGGATGGACCTGTTACTTAATGTTATTGAAGCTGAAACTGCAAAATTTATTGTGAAGCTTTTCTCCCTGGGCTTCCACTAAAAAGAGCTCTCTGAACTCAATCAGACTCTCCTGGGAAACAAATGTAAGTAAGGAAATAAATACATAATGAACAAATTAAAGTACAAAAAAATCAAATTGATAAGAAGTGAGAATGAAATTAATGTACATACCTTAGCAAAGGTGATCAGATGGTCAAAGTCAAGGCAGTTTACAAAATGCCGATATGTACAGTGTACATATCAAGCAAACCTGGTGAAAAAATGATGCTTCTGAGGAGTGGTACTAAAAAGAATAAAACTACAAACAAACCTGGAGGGGGCTGTATGTGCTTCTTGGAACAAACCACATAAGGTCTTGCTTTAACAAGCCTGAAGCAAAATCAGTTTTCCATTAAAGGAAGACTGATTCACAAATAACTTTAAAACATTGTTTTCTGTGGGAGGCAAACCCCTCGTTATCCCTGTTCTCCTGCAAGCCTCCGCCCCCAGACTTAAATAACAGACTCTGAGGTCACCAGATCTGAAGGGAAAGGGATTTCCCATTGCAACAACCCTAGAATATATGCTGAGGCTACATTATCTTCACATTGTCAGGTTAATTAAAGTAAGGTTTGATGAGGTTTGCTTCATTTACTCATATTAACACCAAATCTACAAAATGTAAGCAAGCAACATGAGATGGTAGTAAGGGAAACCTGAAAGACTGGCACATACAAAAGTGACATCGCCAGTTATAAAAAAACATCATTCTGAATAAGGCAGCTGATAAAGTTCCTTCAGCAGTATCATTTTAAGGCCTGGAGAGCCCCCTCTTTGCAAATTACAACCTGTCAACCAAAGCTGATATACTTTCTGTATTTCAGTTGTCCAGAGCTGTCAGAATAGGTACCTGCTGAAATGTCACGGGCAGAAATTGTGTTCTCCAGAGTACAGAGTAGAGAAGCTAAGCTTTCATCCACCTACCTAAACATTAACATCATCATAAACTAATGGCTGAAAGGTAAATAAGCTTGATCCAGAAAGGATCAAAGAAACTTAAAAAAAATTTGTTTTTTTTTAATTTTTTCCAGGGTAGCAACCCTCATGCACCACCCATAACCCCTGCTAATTAGATATCCAGCACCAAGATCACACTACAGTAGGGAAAGGGCATATTCCCTGATCCCCACTGCATTGAAATTTCATACTGAAAAAAATATATATATTTTGATCAGCTGTACTAGCTTTTTCACTTGTCAGAGAAAGGGCTCTTTGACAACTGGTTGTTCTACCAAATAGATAGAGAGGTAGATAGACAGATACACAAGCACACACACACACACACACACACACACACACACACACACACACACACATAAATATTGTGCATAGACACAATTCATTTTCACCTTTTATTTTTAGATGACACTAACTTTTCTCAGTCACTTTCTGTAACAAAGCACAAAAACAAACACAAATTGAACTGCAAATCCCCAAATGAAGAAAACAAATGACTCCAAGCCACAAGTGAGGTAAAGTTAGTGCTTTTGTTTACTTAATTTAGCAAACTTCTTCAGACAAACAAGTTAAAAGAACAAATCACTTAAATATACAACCATCAATGACATCATCAAATATGAGTCTACAATCCACCCACATTTAAAGCTAAATACCCAAATTTGTATAAAAAGTTAAATACATTTATATATAAAAACATAATATGCAAAAAACACAAAATACATTGCCAAAGCACCATCGGATGTGAAAAATTTGTAAAAAAAACAACATAGGAAAAAAAATATACGTATGTATATTAAATAATGTAAACATATAGATATATAAATATATATATATATATATATATATATATATATATATATATATATATATAAATCACACATTTATACATATGTGCACAAAATTATATATATGTGTACCACACTCCATCCATACAAACATACATACATTCACACAGTACAATACAATATAGTGAACAATATACATGATTAAACTGGGGCCCCATATTACCTAGCCAAAGATTTCAGCTTGAGAATACATTTAATAGATAGACTATCATTGAGTCCCATTAAGTCTAAGCTGCCAGGCTAATTCTTTCTCATCAAGTCTCAACGATAATGGTCCCCCTCTATCATCCAAGCTAACCTTATCTATAGCCATAAACAAAAATTCATGGGTAGGGTTAATTTTCAAATGCCTAGCCAGGGCATTATTTAAATTCAATTTCCCAATACTATACACATGTTCATAGATCCTATTTTTCAGGAGTCTCTCTGTCCTACCAATATAAAATGCTGGAGAATTTATCACAATGAAACCTTTCGACAGATATTAGCAGTTTTAATATGTTTACAAAATGGCAACATTCACATTTAAACATACCAGACAAATTCCAGCCCTTCCTAAAAACCACCTTGGGCTCATCCCCCACTCTATCTCTAATGGTCGTATCCTCATGTAAGAAGCACCAATTCTTAATTAAAATGGATCTAATTAGGGCTGCATGCAATGAAAAAGTAGTAATAAACCCAAGGTTAATAATAACACCCACCTGTGATCGTGGGGACCTCACATTCACTAAAACATCTGCTAAAGTAGCTGAAGTGTCTGGGATGGCATGCCCCTCATGAGGAATCAAAGGGTCCTCCTCTGGTTGGCTGAAAATACAACCAGAAAGATTTGTCAATGTCTCATCTACACATCATTGATGTCCACCCTGGGCCCCAAACAGAAGTGATCTAAAGAACCCATCATTCCTTTTTGTATACACCTCTCTAATCAACTGGTTAACAAGTCCCTTTGGGTGAGCCCTCTTGATGACCATATGCTTCAAAAGGTTACACTCAACCTGGAACAGAATCAAGGGACACCATTCTGGCTGCCCTAACAAGATGACTGATAAAAGGGCTGGGAACTGGTGTAGTGTAGGAAGGCATTGGAATAGATAGATTTTCTAAAAATCTTAGAAAGAAATCTCCCATTAGATCTATCATTAATAAGTTCAATGTCCAAGTAAGCTATTTTATCATTTTGGAAATCCAAAGTGAACTCCAGAAAATTGGTAAATGTTATGATATGCTCAACAAAGGCTGATACCATGGGCTTGTCACCTTTCCAAATGATAAAATATCATCAAAATAATGGGTGTACCAGACCACCCAATGTTGGAAGGCTACATCCCTGAACAGAAAATGTTTCTCCCAGTATGCTATCACAGTATTAGCAAAGGTGGCACCAGAGGGAGAACCCATGGCAATGCCAGTTTTTTGTAAATAAAATTCTTTATTAAAAATAAAATAGTTGTTACTGAGCAGCAAATCCAACAAATAATCAATCGACTCGATAGTGGGACCATCCACTTGTTTCTCCAACAAATAATCCCTGACCCAATTACGCCCAATGTCTTGAGGGATTACAGTGAATAAATCTCGAACATCAATTGTGAGGAAGTTATACTCAACTGCTGTAAGGCAAATCATTGATGGCTTTTAAAAAGGCCCAAGACGTTTTACAAATATGAGGCTCAGCTGAAAGTACATACTTCAATTTGGTGTCAATAAATTTAGCACACCCCAAAGTAACTGATTGTCTACCATCCACAACTGGGTGTAATAGGGGTGAGGTTAGTGATATCCAAATAATGGTACAAATCAATGTCCACAGACCCATTAATAAAGAGGTCATTAATGAAACCCCTTATACACTGATAAGCCCCATTAATCTCATTTCTGGACACTCATTCATAGACCCTACCAGCCAAAAGTGAACACATCCTCCTACTATAATCCAAACCTCAAATTAAATAACATGTATGTAATTACCATAAATTGACCTATTATTAAGCAAATGCCTGATATCAAACAACAAAATAGAGGGATGCAATGAGGGGTTGAAAATGCTGACAATTCTAAAATTATTAGTTAAATTACTAGAATTACCAAACAAAACATTTAAATTCAGCTTCCTGGTAAATCAATTCAAATCCACCAAGGTTTTGGCCAAATCACTCCATGCAGCAGGCACGAAGGTACACCCTTTAGCAAGAATCTCGACCAACATAGATGATGGTGTAAAGCATGAATAATTAAATATTTTAAAGTCTTTAGTGCTATTGAATAAAACTTGCACTGTAGTCTCGTGCTAATGTTGGACAAATAACAACGGACTCAAGGTGAGTGTCCACTACCTGCCCCGCCTGTTCTGCTGCTTCCTCTTCATCTAACGTCCTTGCTGTGAGTTACCCTGCTGACCCTCTGAGTTCATGCCACCAGCTCCCTAAAAATCCTGCTACAAAGAAGGATGAATAACAGCATCAGTGAAATCCTCTCACTTCTCCTAATGCCTACATCCTCAGAATCCATATGATTCAATTGACCAGATGGTCCTGATTCTAGAGAAGCAATGTCTGCAGAATTGTTCACAGCAGTCCCATTCCCATTACTGGCTAAATGTTTATTGTATCCATTTATAGGGGTGGGGTATCATGCTTGTCCCTGTTCAACTTCCCTAATTTAGTCTCTCTAATTTTGAGCAAAGTACTGTCAATAATAGAGAAAACACATGTAAATTTGTATTTATAGCGTGCAAAATCATTGTCCACCTGGATATCAGCATCCAGACAAATAAGTTCAGTTTTAAGGGCATCAATCTGTGAATTATAGTCCTCAATCAACAGTTCTAAAAATTCTCAATAATTCAATGTGAAAAGTTGAGTTGGAAACAAGTCCAGTGGACCTGTTGCCTAGTTACACATTCCCTCAAATACTGAACTAGTTTCTTGAATTTAAACAACTTGTGGTCAAACAACTTAATGTTCCTAGTCTCCCCAGAAGGGCCTGTTGGTATATCAGAAGAAACAATAGCAGTTCTTGAACCAATCATTCAAACAAGGTACCATAGAAAGCATACTCACAAGCCCTTGATGTGGACTGCTCGGCTGACAGGAACCATTAAAAGGATGACAAAAATCCGATGATGCCCTTAGGCCAGGATTGCCCAAGTTGGTGGAAGAAGCAGAGGCAATGGGAAGATCCTGAAGTATGAGTGGAAACCATAGCCACTGAAGATTGCTAAGAACTTCCACTGATTTAACACGTTAAGTTAAAATCTGTATCAAAAAAGCATCAGAGCCAGAAGAACTCCATATTAAACCTACAAAGCACAAAAACAAACACAAACTGAACTGCAAATCCCCAAATGAAGAAAACAAACAAAACCAAGCCACAAGTGAGGTAAAGTTAGCGCTTTCGTTTACTTAATTTCGCAAACTTCTTCAAACTTTTATATATATATATATATATATATATATATATACACATTTACATTATTTAATATACATATATATATATTTTTTTTTCCTGTGTTGGTTTTTTACAAATTTTTCATATCCATTGGTGCTTTGGCAATGTATTTTGGGTTTTTTTTTGCATATTATGTTTTTATATATAAATGTATTTAACTTTTTATACAAATATGGGTATTTAGCTTTAAATGTGGGTGGATTGTAGACTCATATTTGATGATGTCATTGATGGTTGCCTATTTAAGTGATTTGTTCTTTTAACTTGTTTGTCTGAAGAAGTTTGCTAAATTAAGTAAACGAAAGCACTAACTTTACCTCACTTTCTTTAACAAGACCAAGTATTTTTAACCTTCCTCTTAGCCCAGTTTTACACATTTTTGAACATTTGTGTGAATGAGACATCCATGACATTTTGTGTCTAGAATAGCCACATTTAATTTGAGTATAGAACAATTTAAATTACTCAAAATGTTGCGTTTAAACAACAAATTCAGGATTATGAAACTGACAAAGAGGAGGCATGGTATTGAGGAATTCTACCAATTACATCCATAAACTCATGCTTATCTTAGAGAAGGCTGCCTATGAGGAGGTTGCTTGTAATAAAATTCATATTGCCTATAAGAGGATATACTGTGTATTGTATGACATGTTTATGCAAGGTGAAATAGATCAGGGTAAAGACTTTTAAAAGTAGATCACTTTATGGTTCTGACTATCTTTGGGATTCTAAAAGTCCATAAGAACTTATTAGACCCCCCTTTCAGACATATAGTAGATGTTAAGGCTTCAAAAACATTCCCACTGAACACAGACTTAACGGGGTTATACAGGGACTTGATTACTTAGTTAATGACCCCTGGGATTTTTTGACATGGATCTCTGATGAGTTATGCAATGAGAATGTCATTTTTTGACAATTGTTGTAAAATACCTATTCTTGGTTATACCACATCAACAGATTCTCAAATGAATGTTTGAATTTTTAATTGATAATAGTGAATCAAGTGTTAGGGAAATCAAAGCCTTTGTGAATTTCATGGATATTGTTTTGACAAATAATTTTATTTATTTTGAATGATTGATTTAGAGACCAAAATGAGTAGCTATGGGCTCATCTTGTACCCCCATTTTTGACAATATAGATGTCAATATGGGAAAATAAATATATTATGAATTCTGAGTTTACAAAATGTAGGTCTTTTTATACTAGATATTTAGATGATATCTGTATTTTTTTTTTGGATAGATCAGGACAAGATATGGAATTGTTTGCAATATGCAAACAATACTAGTCCCTTCTTTAAATTTACATACTCATTTTGTGGGGATGCTTTGCATTATCTTGACATTGAGATAACTAAGGATAGACTCAACAAAATTTGTTTTTTCAATTTTTAGAAAACCTACGTGCTCAATTTATTTATTTATTTATTTTTTGCACTTTACTAGCAGCCACCCTTGTACCAGACAAAAAGCAGTGGTTAAAGGACAACTGGTTAGGGCTGCTAGGATGATGTCTGAGTTTTCATATTTTTTATTAGAATGTGAGAAATTAAAGGGTATGTTTTTAAGATGGGGGTACCCAGATAATTTTCTTAATAAGATCATGACTGAGGTGATTGTTAAGAGAGAAACTGGTATTTATGTTCCACTTCTGGGAATTTGTAAGAATAGTAGTTTTGTTACTAATAACCTTCCTTCTAAGAGTTGGACTACAGCTTTTATTACAATTCATAGTTCTGACATTGAATATATTAAGAATATTATTAAAAGAAATTGGGGTGTTTTTAGTTATTTGGACAACCTGGAGAAAATGTTGGGCATTTTCCCTATGTTTACATTTTGGAGGGGGCTTTGTTTCAAGAAGTTGATCAAGCATAAAATAGGTAGTCAACAGTACAACAAACATAATTCAGGACCTTCAAATGTTTTTGTTGTAATATGTGTAAGTACATGTTGAATGTAGAGGCTATAATGGTTGGCAGTATTACTATTAGCCCTTATTTCCACTGTAATTGTTATTCAAAAGATATGGTTTATATGGCCCATTGCCAACAATGCAATTGTTTTTATATTGGCAAAGTAAAACAGGATTTTAAAGATAGGCTACATGAGCACATCTACAGCATTGAGAGAAAGGACCTCAATAATGCTTTGGTTAAACATACCTCTGAATTTTCTGGCCATCATTTCTTGTTTTTTGAGGTGGAAATTTCATGACCTAATCCATGGGGTAGTGCAGTAGAGCTTTTCTTGGAGGTTTGTAAACTGCATTGGCAAATAAAAGCAACCACTAGGGTTAGCCCAGATTTAAATGATAACATTTCTATTACTTGTTTATTAAAAATCATTAGGGTTTATGTGATTAAAAATATATTTACATATATTTTTATTTTATATTTAATGATAGCAATTAGTTTGTTTTAAATTGGGTTGGACATTATTTTTCTGTATCATGTGACTGATGATGTAAGTCATTTAAACTGATTTACCGTGTTTCCTGGTATTCTGTAGAAGTTTCATTTTTGAAACAAAAGAGCTAAATTTAATTTTTCATTAAATTTGTTTTTTATCTTAATTGGCCTGGTGCTTTACTTGGTATTTGACTTGGTGTGGAGCGTTCCTGCTATGGTGTGAGTTCCGTTGGTGGCATTTTCTTGCTAGACAGATAGATACATAAGGGTACATGCACGCACACACACACACACACACACACACACACACACACACACACACACACACACACACACACACACATGTACTTATGGGTGTAGGACCACTCAATATTTTGTAAAGTTTATATATATATATATATATATATATATATATATATATATACATATATATATATATATATATATATATATATATATATATATATATATATATATATATATATACACACACACACACACACACACACATATATATATATATATATATATATATATATATATATATATATAAAATATATATATATCCTGAAATTCAATTATCTCAGTGTGTTCCCATATTCCCCTTAGTCAGGAGTACAGAAAACTCAGACATAATGTGCATGGGAATATGTGTGTGTGTGTGTGTGTGTGTGTGTGTGTGTGTGTGTGTGTGTGTGTGTGTGTGTGTGTGTGTGTGTGTGTGTGTGCATGCGTGCACATACAGAAAGGATAAAGGGGGCATAAAGCCACATATTGTGGGTATAGGAATACAAGCAGAGAAGCCCCCTGGAAAAATAATTTGATGGTATTAGTCAGTTTTGACATTCTTTGTTTTTGTTTTGAAACTGGAGTTTATTTTTCATTTGTGGAGAATTCTGTTTTGGGGATCTCACATCCAGTCCAATCTAATCAGACTGACTGTTAGTTTCCCCAATCAGTTCACCTCTGAAGAGATACATGATTAGTGTGACTTATCTTTTTAAATATCTGGTTGAGCTTTTTCTTTTTAATTTTTAAAAAGAAATGAAAATATTCCTGCATTGTGCATGTAACTAAACTTAAGACTGTATAGTTCAGAGGCTTAATCTTCAAACAAACTTCATTGTGTAGTCCTGAGTTTGATTCAATTTAGTCTCCACTTACATACCAGTGGACTATGAGCAAATCAATTAACATAATCTCTAAAAAGAAGAGTGTGCATGTAGTGGGCTTATCCAGTTGACAAATAAATGAATATTATTCACTGAATCTATTTTGCTAGTCCTTCTACTTGTCAAGTACAGATCCCAGCACCTTACAAAAGGATGCCTGTCCAGTGCTCTTCTAGATTAAAGTAAAATGCAAGACCATGACACCACAGTGGCAACAGAATATTTGAAATAAATCTGATTTCAATACTGAAAAGAAATTCCTATAAAATATATTCAAGTAAACAGGTGAAAACATTCAGAAAAAAAGAATGCTGCAAGAACCTTGGGCTAGAATTAGAAGATAGCTGGGATCAGGTGAATATGTGAAAGCTTTTCTTTCATGCTATATGTAGAAGGCATATAAACTGTACTTCCTATGGAAAACATGGGGCAAAATAGTGGAGAAATTCAACAGAATGTGAGATGAATTAAAGCTATTTAGTCTATCAATTGAATGAAATCTTTTTGCCTGGTCAGGATAGAAAATATTTAAATTATAGGGAACTGGCTGATAGAACGATCAAAGATATTGGTTGTTTGCTGTTAAAAATGTACATTTCTGGGATTCTATTGAATCTGTTTCCTAAACAGCTGTTGATGTTGTTTAGATATTGAACACAAATAGTCTGCAGGCTGTAGCACTGAAATTGATGGTTGAACTGTGTTCAGAAAGAACATAAACTATTTTGTGTGAAATGGTGTTTTCTCTTATTAGTTGACATATGTTTTTCATATTTCTGTTAGCAGTGCCAACAAATATTTAAATCTACATCACATTTTTTTAATATTATTTTTCCACATGTGTTTCACATCACATAAGCTAAACCGTTATTCTATTTTAGGATTACAGGAAGATAGACAGGGGTGCAGCAGTTAGAATTGCTGCCTAGCAGTACTCGGTTCTCTGGTTTGGTTCCAGGCTGGGGCACCTTCTGGATTACTTTCCTATTTCTGCTTGTGTTTTCATCTGGAGTCTCTGGTATCCTTCCATATTCCAAGTGTGTGGTAATATTTGAATTAGTAAGACTCAAAATTATCTGTAGGAGTATGTGTATGACTTCCACAAGTGTTTGTTTCCCACAGTATTTCAGTATTGCCTGTATGAGATTACCTTCTTCACTTATACCTAGAACTTTTCAGGAAATACTCCAACTCTCTACAACCCTGAATATAACTAATCATGTAGTATAAATGACAAAACTGGAAAGAATATATATATATATATATATATATATATATATATATATATATATATATATATATATATATATTTTTTTTTTTTTTTTTTTTTTTTTACAGTAGGTATCATTTCATAATTTTTGTTACAGCAGCAAGCCCATTCACCACAGCAATATTCTTTTAACCTATGCACTGCTTATTAAGAGTACACATTTTGCTAATACTGCCCCTTGCATATGACCTACCACAACAATGATGTTCCAAGTACATATTTTGAGACACAACACAAAACATGCTCAACACTTGTAACTTGTATCTTTTGTAGTAAGTTCAACAGTGGCCTCTGCAGGCTTAGTGTTAGCTGCAGCAACAGTTTCAGTCAGGTGTACAACTTTTATCTGCCTCTACATCATTCACCACTGAAATATTGCTATAATGTAAAGAACTACAACAGTGATCTATTATCCAGTCATTAAATACTATTTGATCACTGCTTGCTGTAAACCTGCAAAGGGTGGGGGACAGTGTGAGTGGCTGTGCAGCAGGAGTTATTAACTGAACATAATGTTGCTGAATGACACCACAGAATGTATTTTACATTACCCTTCCAGACTGGCAGGTGCAAAGTCATTTTATTGTTATCCACACACACAATGCAGGAGAAAAACACTTATGTGCATGTCTTTGTCATTATCATCCATGCTGGGCAATGGAAGATTTGACTTTTCATGGACATCATCCTTCATGCAAAGGCAGACTGGCCTTGACCTCCCTCACTACTTATCATTCATGCAACTCCAGGTCATGGCAAGCAGATACTTTCTAATTTAAAGGAGAAGTTTAACAAAATATGTTTAGACAACTGGTCTTGCTGCTACTGCATTGGTATAATCTAGTTTCTTTCCACTCATTTTTTTCTGCTCACTTATCTACAGAAAATGTTGACTGCATCATTCAGTCAGCCTCCTCTCAATGTATAGACCAGATACCACCTTGCCATCTTGACAAAATCACACTTGTCTTTCTTCTCCTTCAATCCTACCATCTCTTTCTTCTCTCTTATCTATTACTTCTCCTGCTTTTCCCTCCATCTGTTTACACAATTGTCTTAACCTGTTATCACTTTCTGCAGCTTTGTATCCTGAGCATGATTCCCTGTACTTTTTTATAACATTCTTACAGGTGGTGTGACAATGCCAGGTATTGCCAGCTATGCCAGGAGAAGTAGGGCAGTAGATGTGCAACATATGCCAGCATAGCTAGCTGGAGTTTTGTAAAGAATTATATGTCATTTGTATATCAAACTGATTTGTACAAATGCTTGTGTTAAAAAATTTATTTGTAAAGCTGTTTGCATTAAAATGTACCAACAGTATATCCTGCTGGACAGTAAAGAAATACACTTGTATGTCAGACTGCATTATAACTGTTGAAATTAATATTGTAATGGAGGATACTGAAAGAGAAGAGATTAAGCTCAGCTCCAGCTAACTTTGAAAAATAGTTTTAAATTAAATTACTTAATTTAGGCGATAAAGATTGACCCTTACAGTTCTGATTGCAGCCAGAGAAAAAAATGTCTGGGAAAACAAGGACTAGGAATCCAACTATATTGTCTCTAGCAGGGAATTAATTGCTACCCTGGAAGGGTGGAAGTGTTGTAATGGTTTTATGACTTCCAGAAGCTGCAACAGATCTTATCAAAGCCCTATGTGTATGTATTATTGACACATATGTGCTAAATCCTGGCAGCTTCTAGTAAAGAGGGGTAGTATGGGAACCAAAGTCAGATGATCAGATGTATGTGATGTCATTCTGTAATCCAGTACAAAAATGATGTTTTAATACTAGATAAGACTGAAGTCTCAGATGTCACTGATGTCTCAAAATGATTATTTAATAATAGATGAGACTGGAGTCTCAGAGCAGTCTGTTTTTGGAACCTGACAAAGAAGGAAGGCCACTCACTTAATTCATTTTGCCTTGCTCTAGTAAGTGACCAAGGAATGGTAATTCTTTAGATTAGTCAGGAAAATATAGTGAGATTAGTTAAGTACTATTTTTCTATATCTGTGCGAATCTGATCATCTGTGTTATTTTAATATTTTCTGTGATTGAAACTCTGCTGTTTATTGTAAATAGATATTCTATATTTTCATATTATTTTATTATTTATTATTAAATGTATTTAAATTTTTCATTGTGGCTGGTCCTTTAGAGAATATTGTTAAACTTATATCTGTTTGGTGACTCTGTGGCCATTCCAGAAAGCCTTACTGCATTGGTCAAGCACTATCATTTGCATGAATATTAATTTCACTCATAATAGTTGAGTACCCTTGTAAGAGTCTTAGAATAGCAGGTTTTGGAGTATCTGGTGGTAGTGTAACTACCTTATAGTCTGAGCAGAAGGGGGCATAGCTAGTAAATCTGTGCCAGCCTTTTCCATGTGTGTGTGTGTGTGTGTGTGTGTGTGTGTGTGTGTGTGTGTGTGTGTGTGTGTGTGTGTGTGTGTGTGTGTGTGTGTGTGTGTGTGTATGAAAATAAAATCTCAAAGAGTATATGTGTGCCAGCTGCTTGGAGCAGGGACACAGAGCACTGGTTTCACAGAGCGAGTGGTGGAGGACTTGGCTTGGACACTCGGCTGAGGACTCAACTCTACAGCTGTGCCAGTGGGGAGTCTCACTGGGGACCTGGAAAGAGAGAGAGAAATCCAAACCGCAGACTGCTTGTGTTCCCTGTATGCTCATAAGGAAAATTGTGCTTGATGCAGAGAACTACATCTGGAAATACTCTGTGCATCTATTTTTGTTCCAAGTGAATGTCCCTCTCCAGTGTCAGTGGAGAGGATTCAGACTCCTTGATTACTGGCCCAGAGAAGGGACACCACAGGTGGCACAAAAAAAAAAGAAACATTGTTACAGGTGGCACAGTATCTGCTCACCAAAGTGCACCAATTCAGGCTACTTATTTGTAATGTATTCCTGGTGGCATGCATTTTAAGCTCCAGGTTGTATTGTTCTTGTCTTGTTGCTGCCTGAAATATCTGCATTTGTATGTGCTCATCATTAAATTTTGTCATACACAGTGTTTATCTGTGTACACTCTAGCATACAGTTCATTCTTTCATCACATTTTGTGCTTTGTACTTTTTGATGCTTAGTGCTGGGCATTACCTGCTTTGTATTTTTTATATTTTCTGTAGAGATTTTCTTCTCTAGCTTCAGTTAATATTGGTTCTGCCCAGTCAGGTGACCTAGTTAATAAAACATACATGCATACTTAAATAAGGATAAACAGATACTTCACAGTCAAGTACAGGAGAAGGCATGCTGGAATAGATCCAATGCATAGCCATGCTAGTAGCAGAAGAAATACATAGGATAAAAGAGTGGTGCTTCTGCCATCCATCTATCCCAGCTCCTGTCACAGTGCCATAACCTAAATGGAATGTCATAACTTCTTCACACAGGAACTAAGTCAAAGGAGAGTTAAAGACACTCTGGCTTCAGCTGAAAGGATGGAGTCAAGAAAGATAACCAAAATGCCTGACCAAGTACAAATAGAGTTCCCCAAACAGGGACCACAGTACTATAATAGTTAAAGTACATAACAGAAGAATAAGACAATATAATAAATCTCAGACATGAACCAGAGACCTATTTTGATTATCTCATGTAATCTAGGCCACTATTGTAGCATCACTAATCAGCATTCTAAACATTTCCAAACCTTGAAATGAGCCATTAGAAATACAGTGATCCTGTATCTTTTGTATCTCCACAAATCAAATATTTCTACAAATACCAGAACAGTGTATCTAAATAAGTGAAAAGAGAAGTTCTTTACAAAGTGGCTTCTCAACTGCTGGTATATACTCCAACTGAAAATTAAGCCATGTGATACATTATCTTCCCTCAAATAGGAACTGGATTATTGGATGGGTATTCATAAAATCACCCCTGGCTTGACTGACCTGTCCCTCCTTGAGACAGAAGGCCCAATCTGAGGGTTGGTATTGGCAACGTGTAAATGATTGTATAACTCTTTTGACTTGTATTTCTTATGATCTTATGATCATAATGTTACAGCTGTTGTGTACCTCATTCTCAAGTAATGCTTATGTTGTCTAGCAGCATGAACAACTTTGCTCTGCTATAGGCATGTGTGTGTGTGTGTGTGTGTCTGTGTGTGTGTGTGTGTGTGTGTGTGTGTGTGTGTGTGTGTGTGTGTGTGTGTGTGTGTGTGTGTGTGTATAGACAGATAAATAAAGATATTTACATACATGATTATAAGACAAGTGGTCGACATAACTTTGGGCAGCTTCATCAATCACACAATTATCAAACACACATTAATCACACTGTATCGATACCAAGTGAAAGAAACACAATTTCTACCTTTACTGCGCTTTCTGCAGGGAGGTTGGTGACTGTGTCCCCCACAACTCCACTGCTTTACATATGCTTACTCCAAGATTGCACAATAGTGGGAAAGGGATGAAATTCCCAACTGTTGTACGATCACATCAGACAGCCCCATATACATTTTCTCTTCTGTGATCCCTTCAGCCAGAAATGTGAAGTACCTGCTTGTTGACCAATTGATTTCAATCATCATGTTTTTAGCAAATAGGTACATCAATCAGAAGAAGAGTACATAGAGTACACACACACACACACACACACATATATATATATATATATATATATATATATATATATATATACACACACACACACACACACACACACACACACACACATATATATATATATATATATATATATATATATATATATATATATATATATACACACACACAATGTGTGGATGTTTCGTATAGGCAGGCAGCATTCATCACCCAAATGTCAAATGCCTTAATTCCTCCCTTTCTAAACAAACAATAACATACTGCATACTATTACTGGGAAATAACTCAAATGCAAATCATGCAGTTTGTGCACAGCACAATACAGGTTAAACAGAGCCCCTAGTGCCTCAAGGACTGCAAGACCCTTCTAAGGAGAATGCAGTCTGGGAACCACGCTATTCTTTTATTTTAATAATCAAACACAGGTGCATATAATCCAGACAGCAAGCGGTGAGCTCATGCAGCTCTTGTTAAAATCACATAATGGCACGTCTCACGTTCATTGTGCTCCGTTACATTCATTAAATAATAAATAACATTTTACTAGATGAGTTACTTCATTTTTTTTAATTTTTAACATCTTAAGCTATACACGAAAATTTCATAAAATGACAAATGCCCAGTTACATCACTCAGGATTGATAGTACAAAATGTTTTAATGAAAACTTTTTCTTTGTTTGATTTTTTTTCCAAAGCTTTCTGGGGTTTTTTTGCCTTCATGTGGCCTCTTCCATTTGTGATTTGGTCCAGAGAACCTGAAACTATTTATGTCATGATTATCTTGCTGCCCAAAGTGGATAGCAAGCTGTGTCAACTGAGATTTGTATTCTTCAGTTTGATCTAATTTTCTCATATTCCTTCACTATGCTCTACATATATTTAAAGCAAAGAATAGTAACTGTTGAAACAACATACCATTTCAGATCAGAGATGTCTGCTATTCTGCCAGTTATATTTAGTTACTGTAGTAACATGGTCAACCTCCAACTTCAGCTTTTGTTTTGATTTCTCAGACATTCCATTCTTATTTGAGAATGTCCCAATCAACTCAATTTGACCTCTCCCTCTGTTTATAAATTACCCCCCACTTCCTTAAAATCACTGCCAAAACCATTGCTTACCCAGTCTCTATCCTTATAAATCACTCTATTACAGAATCCCTTGTCCCAGACATTTGGAAAGCCTTCTTCACAATCTCTCTCCACAAAGCTGGTAACTCCACCGACCCATCCAACTACCGTCCCATTGCTATACTCTCCCCACTTTCCAAAATTCTTGAAAAATGGTCCACACCCAACTACGTAAACACTTGCTGGACAATAATCTTCTAACTCCCACCCAGCCTGGATTTAGACCCCCACCATAGCACATCTACCGCACTGCTCTCATTCACCCAAACTGTAGCAGAAGCCCATGATAATAACCACCCAGTTTCCTATCTATTCATTGATCTTTCCAAGGCCTTCGATACAGTCTCTTACCCCAAAATGATATTTAAACTCTATGATCTCCATCTCTCTACCCCGGCTATAAATTGGTTCTCTAGTTACTTATCTAACAGACAACAATCCATACGCTGGCAATCTATCACCTCCCTATTTCTACCTGTCAACACAAGCATTCCCCAAGGCTCTGTCTTGGGTCCCCTCTTGTTCAATATCTTTAGAAACAGACTACACTCAACTCCCAAGCTCTCTACACTCTTACAATACACTGATGATTCAACCCTTATCACCACTGCCCACAACATTCCAGACCTCCATGCCCATACCCAAGACACCTTCATCTCTGTCGAAACCTGGCTCACCAAAAACCAACTAATATTAAATCCCAAAAAAAAAAACTTAGCCTTTACTTTTCCTGCCTAAAACAATGGCACATCTTAAACCCTTTTTCTCTATTACCTCACTTAACAATACTATCATCACACCTGAACCCTATACTAAATTACAAGGTGTAACTATTGATGACAAACTAAAATTTGACATGCACATCAACCAGTGCATAAAAAAAAGCAAACAAAAAACTCGGACTTCTGTACTGTAATCATGAACTACTATATCCCTCCACCAAACTCTCCCTTACTACGTCTCTTCTCTTACCCATTCTTCTGTATGCAGCCCCAGTCCCTACAAACCTGCAGTCATCTCACCTCTCTAAATTAGAACAAACTTACCCCAAATATATAGATTCGCCTCCAATCTACCATACATATCCCACCACTGTCTCGCTCTTAAGTCTTTGCTATGGTCTGAATTTCAAAAACAACTTCTTCTTCCACAACTAGACATTACACACTCTACACTCTATAACTCCACTTCCTGTCCCTCCATCTCTAACATCATATCACTCTATTACCCCACACATCAGCTTTGCATATCTGACAAACATCTTCTAGCCATATAAAAACCTGCTGAAAATACAGGCAAGTCCCTCTATAAATTCTCTATCGCTCACAGGTTCATAGGTTCATAGGTAGGTACTAGGCTATCTGCCCAAAGGCATTTATAAGCCTAGGCCAGAATGTGTTGGCTTTCGCTGCCCCCTTAGATTAGTTTCCTGTGCCTCTGTCCTGCAGAGCAACTGTTGTCAAGGTTGCTTTAGAAGAGTGTTAGAGAGCTCTGCCTAATGTAGATTGGAATCTTGTTCCAAAGCATGGGAGGTCTCTAGGACAGGAATCTATCCCTCCAGCATGTCCTGTTTATTGTTGTGGTAAGGTTTATATCCCTAGAGCATGTGGCTTGAGGGATAAGATTTTCTTTAGGTGGAGCATGTCCATCAATTCTGGGTTGGACATGGCCTTGTATGTCAGGCAGAGATCACCTCTGAGTAGGCGGTATGCAACCGAGTACAGCTGGAGTTTCTTCAGTAGAGCAGCATAGGGCATTTGTTTGAGGCCAGTGATCCTCTTGGTGAGGTACTTCTGTGGTCTTTCCAGCTGTTGCAGGTGTCTTGTAAGGTACATCCCAAATAGGGCATTGTACTCTATGATGGGTCTGATGAGTGATGAGTAGAGGGGCACATTGACCTCTTTTGATCTGGATGTGAACCCTTTTGTGATTAGGTGGGCAACATAGAAGGATTTTATAACCACTTTGGCAATGTGATTATCAAAGGTGAGATTACTATTTACTTGGGTCCCCAGATCCCTTATTTTGTCTTCCGTATTTCAGGGACTACCACCTATGTGGTAGCTTGTGGGTACTTTGTTTTTTCCAAAGGGGATGACTATGCACTTTTTGGCATTTAGCTTGAGGCCATGATTTTGACACTAGGTATCTGTCTCAGTGAGACCCTTTTGGAAGATGTCTGTGTCACCCGGGGAGTCAGTTATAGCCCCTAGTTTGCAGTCGTCTGCGAACTTGGTCAGCCATAGTCCTCCTGTGCTTGCCTGTACCTCTGAGAAGTATATGCCAAACAGGAGGGGTCCTAGGACTGAGCCCTGGAGAATGCCACTTGTAACCGGTTTAGAGTCGGACCTAGCTCCCACAACTCTCACCATGTGGGCTCTGTCCATGAGCCAGTTGGCAACCCATCTTGTGATGTAGGGGTTTATGTTCAGGCTAGTGAGCTTGTCTATAATACCAGAATGGGGAATGGGTGTTGAAGGCCTTTGTGAGGTCTAGGTAGGCTGTGTGTACCACCTTTCCCTCGTCTATAGCCTTGGTAACTATCTCAAAGAAGTCCACCAGGTTTAGGAGGCATGATCTGCCCTTAGCAAAGCCGAACTGGGTAGGGTCCAGTGTTTGGAGGTTCCCAATGTCACTGTTAATGAGTTCTATGATGATGCGCTCCATAGCCTTGCAGACCAAGTTAGTCAGGCTTATAGGGCAATAGTTCCCGGGGTCTGTTGTGGCTCCACCTTTGTGGAGTGGAATAACCATTGCTGTGTGCCACTTTATGGGTACGTAGCCTGTGTAGTGGCTGAGGTTGAACAGTGTGTTTAGGTGAGGGGTTAGTTCGTCTTTGAGCTTGTGTAGGATGCAGCCTGGGACACCGTCCGGTCCCATTAATGCTGTATTTTTGGCTTTGGAGAGGGCTGTTTTAACCTGAGTGTCTGTGATTTCAGGGACACTTTTTTGTAGACTGGTCTGCAAGGTACTATACTAAGGAAAACTGGAGTATATATTAAAATAAAAAGTAAGGCACTTCTATGGTTTTATTTTCATTTGTCATACTTTTTTAAATATTGAATTTTAAATTTTAAAGTACTGTTTACAGTTTGTGTATATTTTAGTTTTACAGAGTGCTTTAGTAATGTCACATGCTACATTCTGTCTGGTGGCCAACTAAAGTTATTCGATGTTTATGTGTTCGACTACTAAAGACTTCAATTAATAGGATTTTTGACTAAAAGAGTTCGATAAAGAGGTATTCAATGAAAGAAGTATTCGATTAAATGATATAGACCCGGCTACTGTTGTCCTGACTGGACAATGGTAGTGCTATTTATCAAGCGCTCTCATATACTGACCTTTACTGCCTACAGCAGGAACAGCAATTTGTTTCCTTATGTGCAGTGCACCCACTCAAATCATCAGGCGAGCAACTTCTAGATATTCCTAGAAATAGGATGTAAACTTTGGAGAGATGCTGCTTTGCTTATTTTGCTCTGGTTCTTTGGTATCATCTACCTTTATCTCATTAGGGTGAGTAAGACACAGGCCTCCATTATGAGGTCCAGGCTGAATGCTATTTTTTTTATATAGATTGTTTTTAAATATTGCTTATTGTTATATTAAAGTGGTACTCTTCTGTCTGTTTTTGTTATTTATACTTCTTGAGTGTTGTTTTTGAATTGTTTTATTCATACAATGATCAGGATTCAAAGACATTAACAAAATGAAAACTGAAATGAAATAAGCCCCACTGCATATAGTGAAAAGCAATACACATCAATAATGCAACTAGAAGGCAAATAAAACACTGTCCAAAGCAAAGTAGAATGTCACGATAATGTACCCAGTTTATGAATGGTATAAATACATATTCTAAGTGCAGTAGCACAGTTGTGCACTGAATGCATAGATACCAGCATGTACAGCAGAGCATTTAATCTGGCTGAATTGGTAATGCTCTAGAAATGGTGCCTGCAGGTGTAATGGTGGAGTATACCTGATAGGTACAACAGAAAGAGAACAGATCTACACAATACAGAGGTTTTGGACTGTGTCACTATGCTTGTTTTGCACAATTATTTGTTTTGTTTTATTATATTGCGTTATACCAAATGATGTTTCTAGGTGTGCTTGTTCATGATTCTTAAGCTAATTTGCTTTGCATTTGTGTGTTGTTGTTGTTAACTGTTACATTGCTTTCTACCTTAATGTGTTTGTGTTGCTGCTTATATTATCCCATAAATCTATCTATGTTGTGTTTGTGTCACCTGTGCCTACATTTGTGAGCCATTTTTGATGCATTGCACTTTGATTGCTGGTATCCTGTGGCCCCATGCTTGTGTTCTCAAGTCATCAATTTGATATATTGTACTGTGATTGCATCCTGTGACATTCATGTCTGCATCCTCAAGCTGTATTTTCATGTACTATACAGTATTGTATTTGTCATCATGTAACCAAAGTCTGCCCTGATTTCATCTTTTGCCAGTCTAGTAGTACTATGTACACAGAGGCCTGATGTCCACTCACAATCCTTATTATTACATGATACAGAATGTACTTGTAATTGATGTAAAACTCTATTCAAATTGGAGGCAAGCCTCTCACTTAACACACTAATCAACAAACAATATATCCCAATCCCATACCAGTCCATTTTAAACACTAAGCCCATGTAAGCTTCTTCTTCTTCTTCTTCTTCTTTTCCATTTGGCTGCTCCCATTAGGGGGGCACCACAGTGGATCATTGGCTCACAAAACGAGTGGTAGTAGAGTTTTATGGTGTAAAGTTGCCAGCCCAGCACCCAACCTTCCTCAGAAGGCACACATATGCACACACTCATATCTAGGGCCAATTTAGAATGTCCAATCCACCTACAGCACATCTCAGGAATGTGGGAAGATACCGGAGGCCCCAGAGGAAACCCACGCGAACACAGGGAGGACATGCAAACTCGACACAGGAGGCACCCCAGCCAAGAATTAAGCCAATATAAGCTGATATACTAAATACTTTCCAAGTCTCCTTATCAACACACCAGTAGAACCAGACCACAGTCACACATTCATACTTTACCCACTATGCATGTAACAGCATATTATGTATTCCTCCAGCAAGAGTCACATGAGTTATATTTTTAGGCTCTTAAGGCTCCCAGAGCATGCCACACATGGCAAAGTCCTAGTAAAAGGTGACTCAACACTGTAACATATGACCACTCCACTCAACAGGCTGAATAAGGATGGATTGATGGTTAGCTGCCATTCTGGTACTAGAATCCATTCCATTATATTACTAGGGTTATTAGATCTCCTCACCCCAAGCATGCATAATGGCTGGTCATTGCCCATGTAGGAGTACATGATGTCAGATTGTTCACTGAGAGGAACATTAAGACACATGGATGACTTTCAAAGAATGTGCCTTAGGCTGGGAAGCAGCTAGTCCTGAGTAGCATCTTGCTATCACCAACAAAGATGCCACAATACAAACAGAAAATCTTCAACAACTGGCTCAGTAACTGGTGTCATTCAAAAGGTATCCAATGTGTGTGTCAGCTTAGGAGGAGATGGTCGAAAGTCAGGCCTGCTTCACCAGAATTGACTACACCTCTTTCCATTGGATTCTGTTTATTGAATGCTATGACATTTTCTACCCTCTTAGTATTTTCATAGGTTCATGCATTCATAGGAAAGTACTTGACTAGCTGCCCTTGCAGGCCATTTTAAGCCTTGTCAGTTTCCCTTTTTGTGCTCAAATTAACTTATCTTATTTAGTTAGAGATTGGCCTTACCCATCCAATGGTTGATAATTATATATTATCCCTAATACGAATAACTGAGATCATTCCAGAGATAGTTTTAGAGGACCCATGCATGGGATAAAGCTTTTGAGAGTTGCCTCTATCCATTAGTAGTATGGGGGGGGGCAGTCCTGGAGTACATTTTCTGTTTTCCATCCATAGATCCATGTCGCCCTTGAACATGGAAAGGGATGAACTTTGTTTTATGTGGATGGGAAGTCTGTTTCAGAGCATTGGTATCATCTGCAATATAAACCTGACCATCCAAACCATTCTGTTGATGTTGCAGAAGAGGTTTATATCCATAGATTGAGTATGTCTGATGCCATTTGACTTGCTGATGTGCAGTAAATCCATCAGTACTGGGTCAGAGATTGCCTTGTTTGCCATGCACAAGTCACCTCTTAGCAGTTGGTAGGATACCACGTATAGTGATAGGGTTTTGAGTTGGTCCATGTAGGACATGTTGTCTAGGCCTTGTATCCTATTAGTAAGGTTTCTCTGTGGGCATTCCAGTTATTGCATGTGTCTGGACAGATATATGTCAAAGGGAGCCTTATATTCAATGATCTGCCTAATGACGGCAGAATAAAGTGGGACAATGACATTATAGCTCTAGACACAATCCCTTTATTTGTAAACTGTGCAATACAGAAGGATTTTCTTGCAACAATGGACACATGTTGTCAAAAGTTAGGTCACTGTAAACATAAGATTCCAAATCTCAAACTACTGGGTCAACTCTATATTGTCAATCTGGTAATTCTCTGGGGTGGATGACTTCCAAAAGGATGCAATAATGCATTTTTGACATTTAGTTTCAGTCCATGATTTGGACACCAGTTTATTTACTGAGGACAAACCTTCCTGCAGGATGGCTAAATCATCTGGGGATTCATTGGCTGTTACTAGCTTGTAGTCATCTGCAAGCTTAGTCAGATAGAGCCCTTTGGGACTGGCTTTTACTTCAGAAAAGTAGATGCTAAACAGGAGAAGTCCCAGCACAGAACCCTGGGGACTTAACTGGTGACTGGTATCTTTGTGGCGGTAACTTCCCTATTTTGATTTCCTGCATCCTATCTGTGAGCCTGTTGGCAATCCAGCGGGTGACATAGGGATTTATTCCCAGTTTATCTAGCTTTTCTATTATGCTTGAATGAGGAATTGTGTCAAAAGCTTTGGCCAGGTCAAGACATGCAGTGTGTAACTTTTGCCTTCATTCTTTGCTTTGGTGACCTAACCAAAGGCACAGACATAGGCGGTGTCAGATTTCTAGACCTTCCAGTTGAACAAATCCTGATCAAGTCTACATCAGTTTGGCACTGCTCAGTGGTAAATGTCTAAACAAGAAAATGCCCATCCCTGAGGCCTGCCTGAACCTTGGGCATATACGCATTTGTGTCCTTACAGAAACATGATTCCATTGTAGTGATAATATTCCCCTCTTAGTGTCTACCACTTGTTCATACCCTTTGATGAGGAAGGGGGATGTCAGCATATTCATTCATAATCCTATTATCTAATGGTCAATTCAGCATAAAATGACCTGGAACTCCAGGATATCCTTATGTAAATTTAACATGACTAATTGCAATTTCATTGCTAACTAATGAACCCTTTCTATGGCTCTCACTACCAATGACACCTGACAAAACCAGTTGGAGTCCTTGTTTGTTGAATCCAGTAGAATCTTCCTGGGTGATTTCAACTACCCACTCATCAATTGGCATACATGCACCCCAAAAATAACAAATACACTTAGTGGTCCCATTATTAATGCTAAATCTCTTGGACAGATAGTGCTTTCTATTACCATGGACTCAAAGCTCTTTGAAAATACCAAAGATCTACCCTTTGTGATCAAATCAGACCACTACACCATTGTATTTTTCCACCCAAAATGGCATCCAAAAATTGAAAATTTAGATTCCACCCCCCCATGGACCCACCCCAGGACACTTTAAGATTTTTACTCCCACCTTACCAGCTTCATTGAAACAGGTGTCTATATTCATCACATGTATTATGCAAATTTAAGAACAGTCCCGTGTGGTGGAACCCAAATATCAACAAACTCTGCAACAAACAAAAAATCGTCTAGCACTAAGAAATAAATTCAAATCTCCTCATTCTATAAGTGAACTTAAAAAAGTCTGAAATGATCTCAGGCAGAAAAACAAAATCTGTAAAGCCAAGTATGAACTAAATACAGTAAACTCTCAGTTAACCAGAACTCAAGCAGCCAGCAAAAAAATATCGAAGTAATATTGTACAATTTTCATGCGTTGCACTTTCTGTCCCCACTCCCCCTGCAGGAACATACCTTATGTTTTTAGAGTTTTAGCGTTTTTAAAAGGAAGACAGGAATAAATTCCCTCTCTCCCCAACCTGAAAACAAGTCAAACCAAACAAATAGTATAGGGTACAGTAGTAGTCAGGCCTATTTTAATAGTAACTCTCAAGCAACAAGAAACTACAGTTATCCGGCATCTACCAATCCCCATGGATGCCGGTCGACAGAGAGTTTACTCTATCACAATTTCCTGCAAAGATGACCATAAGACCTTTTACAACTTTATCTTGGAAATTTTATTCAGCACTGCAATGAGTTCATCTCCAGTGGCACTACTACTCTAACCCTGAAGGAATTGCCAATATAGTCACAGATAAATACATTTCCAATGTTTCATGCTATCTCTCTCCTCCTTATTTCTTTCCACTTACTGCTCAGCTGCTACCTCCCCCTAAGCCTACATCTAAAGAGGTCCTAGTTGCTCTCTCCAGAACCAGAAATAGTAGTGCCATGGGTTCTGACAGCATGCTTGGTAGTCTCCTAATCAGCACAGCAATGCTTCATCGATTCCTTTTAATCCTGTACTATCTTTGCCTCTCCACTGGGTACATGTCCGAGGTCTGGAGAATAGCCCTGGTCATGTTCTTCACAAGGACAGCCTGCCACTGATGGTGGGAACTATTGACCAGCTAGTCTTACCCATATCATATGCCAAGTAATGTAATGCATTATTATGGAACTCCTAAATAATAACATTGGTAGCCTAAAATCCCTCAACTTGAAAAAATTTGACTTTGTGAAAGGTAAGTCCTGCCTGCTGAATCGGATAGGCTGCTTTGAGAATTTAACTGAAGGTTCTAGATAATAGCCAAGTAGTACAACCTGCCAACTTGGATCTAGCTAAGTCCCTTAATACCATCCCACACTGTGCTATTTTTGAGAAACTCCCCTTGAAAAATAACCCCTATGTAATCCATTGGATAGCTGCCTATTTCACAGATGGAACCTATATAGTTATGGCTGATAAACTGTCATCAGTGCATGCCACAGGTTTACATATGAGGTTTGTTCCTCTTTGGAACTGAATTTCTATAATCCAGGCCTTACAAACATGTTTTAAAAAAATTGTAGAAATGATTTTTAAAAGTATGCTATCAAAGCATGCTCAAAACTGCCTTAATTTTATGATTTCTTTTTTAATTTAGTCCTAGAAAATGTTTCTTTTAATGGCAGGGTGACAACTGAAAGAAAATACTGGAGTATTGGGAACTGGTTTGTCAGTTAATACTTAACACCACAGCTCATGCTTATAAAAATGATAACATGAGTATTTTGAGTGTAGTCAAAAATTAGGACAGCTAAACTTTAGAGCATGTTGTTATTAATTGTGTGAATCCTTTTATTTAAAGTATTAAGAATTGTGTGTAACTTTTTTACAAAGACTTTAAGACTTTTGATAATGATTTTCTATTTTAAAAATAGATTATTAAGACTTGGTTTACTGGGGCATCAATTGCTTTCAGTTGTTCTTGTCATGTGACTTATGCTGTTTATAAGGAGGTCTTTAAAAAGATATTTTTCATTCTGATGAAACCTTAACCTTTTCGTGGACAAAAGCACTTAATAAACCTGTACTATACATACACTGTCCATTTACATGCTCAGCTGTATTGTTTTGAGGTTATTTGTTTTATTTCATGTTGGGTGGTTGACATTTCACTTTCATGGTTACCTGAAGCAGTGGTTCAGGCGCCTGGATTACATTACCTTTGACATCATAAGAAGACATTAAGACTATCTAGTCTACCCTTCAACTGCATGAAACATTCTATCTCCCATCCATCCCTATCTTCCCCATATGTCTTATGACTTCTAGAATACCTCCTTGGATTCCTTCTTCATAATCCAATCTGATAGCCATTTCTTTATTTCTTTTTCCTTTTTTTCATTCTTTCTTTCCACAGCCTTCTCTATGAATAAGAAATTATTGAGATCCAAAGAGTAGTTAGGCCTTACAACTTCCTGCTTGTGCTACTTTTGTCTTACACTGTTCTTCTTGTTCAAGATGACCCCTTTACATCTCTCAGGCATGATCTTGTACAACCATTTTATCCCCTCATGTCTCTTCTGTTTTCTAGTGTGAATTCCAGCTTCTCTAGTCTCTCGAACACTTATTAGTGAATGATGTCCCTCTCATTCCAAGACCCCCAGAACTGCATACAGCACACAAGTTGTGGCCTGATCTGAACCTGGTAGAGAAGGGATATTACCACCAAAATATACAACACCTCTTGGGAATTATGGTACATGTCTTATAAGGCCAGGAATATGTTCCCTAACTAGGAATTTCTGTACAGTGTGGTGAGGTACAAACAATCTACACCCAGGCATTTGAAACTGTAACCAAAGCATCAGTCAAGAAGGTACAAAGGATGATGAGCAGGATGCAATGCTCATAGCATATGTCACCTAGTGGGCTGTGCTTGGCCAAGCTGGGACATGTATATTACATCATAGCATAGTGAGCTCCAGGTGCTTTAGCATGAGGGTGATACATTGATTATCAGATAATTTTTTTCACTACAAAGGCACTCCTCACTATATATATATATATATATATAAATATATATATATATATATGTATATATATATATATATATATATATATATATATATATATATATATATATATATATATATATATATGGATCTACTTCTGCTTACCAAAATCCTGCTTCATCGAACTTCATAACAACAAGACGAAATTGCCAAAGATGTAGTTTCACGAACACCCAGATCACCATAAAATAACTCCGGGAAATGAACCATTTGTCCAGCAACACTTCAACAACAAACTAAAGCAAATCAAATCTCACCACCCCTAACTAAATATACCAACTCCAAGATCGCACTATAGTGGAGAAAAGGACATAGTTCACCATGGTGACCAAGTTGTTCATTTCCTGGAGTTATTTTACTTTGGACTGCAATCCTAGTGGCAGTAGAAAGGTAGTCTGATCTGTCCGAGTTGGGAAACACACAGGGAGGCTTAAAGTGAGATCATTTCAGTGGCTAGAGGTTTTTTTATTTGGTTTAGTGACTTTCTTTGAATCTATAAATTCCGCTGCTCATCACGCAGTGACATTTAGCAGTGCTTTATGCAGCTGCAGAAACCTATAAATCTTCCCTTCCCTTATAACTTTACCCATTACTTAGTTGCACAAAGAACAATTTGTTTATGTGCTATAGAGCACTGCCACACAACTTCAGTCATTAATAGGCTAGTTGTAGTTTCTACCCTTACAGTGCACAAGTTAGCCTGCTGTACTACTCCTTTGTAGTTAACCTAAAAAAGACCTGACATCATGGATGGGCACTCTCTCAGTTTCTTTGCTGGTAGCTTGGTAGATCTGGGCACCCTCAGAAAATGTAGGAATTGTTTCATGTTCACTCTCAGCCAACTAATCTTTAGAGAAAAGGATACAGTATGTGAAAGATGTAATTAAACAATGTTGCTGGAGGGAATACTTTCACACAAAAGCACTCAAAATACCAATCAGATTATCAATAATGTAAGCATTACACCCACCACACATAGCATGATATAACACATAGACCAACATATGCTGAAACACTTAAAAGCAACCTTCCTAAACCCAGAAGGCCTTCAAGACATTCATCCTACAAAAAGAATTTTCAGCAATCCCAAAAGCACTCTATCAGAGCAACACCCAACACAACACATACAGCCACACCCTTCAGAGCCTCAACTACAAAACCCATAAGGCAAGTTAGCACACTACCCAATATAATTTAATCATGCAACACTCCATTGTGAGGCATACAAATGTCCCACTCTCCAGGCTAAACAAGGAAATATTCATGCTCAGATGTCCATCAGGGACCAGGATCCACAAAATTACCCACATTGGACCACAAGTACCAGTATAACTCAGTCATAGTTCATGTGGGTGTAAATGATCCGAGAAGCACCTCCCTGGACTGTATGAAAAGAGACATCATGGAGTTCTTGGATATGTGTCCCAAGCTGGTATGTGCCTAAAATTGAGCAGTATTCTACCTTCACCAAGGATTATCCCACAATATGAACTAAAGATGGTTGACTTCAATAATTGGCCTAGTTTCTGATGTCAGTCCAAGTGGGTACAATATTTGTCAGCATGAGAGGATATGGTCAACAGACCATGTTGCTTTGCCAAGGATGGTCTGCAACTTTTGTCTCTATGCTTTTAAATATTGGCTAAAACATTGTTCTCCTCCATAGTGTCAATTCTGTGACCACAGCCTACCCCTTAACTTTAGGAATTACTCTAAGACAAACCTTCTGCTATCAAGCAATAACTTGTGAGAATTTCAAGTCTCCAAACCCTGTAAACACAGCTGTCTATGCAGAATAAATGCATAGAGACAGCTGTGCCTACCAGAAATAAGCCCAGAACTATCTCAGAAAACAAACCTCCCTGGTGGAATCCAAGCATAAACAAGTTGTACTGCAAAAGAAAATAGTCATAGCCAAGATTAAAAGGTGCTACTTCCAACATGATAAAAAAACTCTCAGATCTAAACAATTAAGACAGCCCAACATGATAAAAAACTCTCAAATCTAAACAAACAATTAAGACAGCAAATTAAGTCTACGCAAGCCAAATTTGACATAAAGATAGCCTCCCAGGTGTAGGACAACCACAAGGCTTTCATTAGCTATGTCTGAAACCTCAAAGACAGCACACAGCAGTATGCAGAACTGATTGTAAATGAAGCCAAATACACTGAGCTGATAGATACAGCAAATCCGCTAGCTGATAAATTCAACTCCATTTTTACCTCCACCCTTCTCCCTCTGCTGTCCCCCAGAAAATGCCATCAGACAACTCCCCCAACTGTCACTAGGGAGCAGGTCCTAGGTGCACTTTGTAAGGCCAAAAATACTGCATTTGTGAGCCTCAATAACATCCCAGGATGTCTCCCATGTAGCCTGTAACATGACCTTTCAGAACAATTGGAGTCACTGTTGAACCATAGCTTCCAGGCAGGCTTTGTGCCATGTGAATGGAGAACTGCAGCAGTCATCCCTCTGTACAAGGGCAGGTTATCAATAGATCCCCAGGAGCCACAGACCAATTTGTCTGATTAGTCTCATATGCAAAGCCATGGAAAGAATTATCATGGAAATAATAAGGACATAGAAAACCGTCAAACACAGGATCCAACCCAGTTTGATTTCATCAAGGGCAGATCATTCTTTGAGAAGGTCACCAAGGCAATGGAATAGGGCAAAACAGTGCATACTGCCTACCTTGACCTGGCTAAGGCATTTGATGCAGTTCCTCACTCACACATTTAAACAAGCTCAAGGATATGGGCATAAACCCATATGTTACGTATTGGATAACCATCTGAGGACCCAGGAAGTTAGGACAGGGGAGACCACCACCACAAAGTGGCCAGTCACTAGTGGAGTCTCTCATGGCTCAGTGTTGAGTCCACTCCTTTTTGGCATCTACTTCTTGGATGTCAAGGCCAATGTCAAGGGCCACTTACTGATCAAGTTTGCAGATGATTGCAAACAAGGAGTAGTCACAGAATCCCGCCAAGACACTAACATCCTTTAGGAAGGACTAACACACACAAATGACTGGTGCCAAAGCCATGGCTTAAAACTCAGTGCCAAGAAATGTATAATAGTACCCTTTGGGAAGTCAACCACCCTAGAAAATGACCTCATTGATAGAACACCCTTAAGAGTAGAACCAGTAGTCGGGGATTTTGGTACATATGTAGATACTAACCTGGCTTTTGATTAGCCTGTGTCTAAGGTAGAAAGGAAGTCATTCTATGTTGCTCAACTTATAAGCAAGGGCATGACATCCAGGCTTATAAAGGTTCCAGTGGTTATTAGCCTAGTATACACCTGTCAATTTATGAACCTTTGAACACATCATGCAGACACACACACACACACACACACACACACACACACACACACACACACACACACACACACATGCACACACATGCACACACACACACACACACACACACACACACACACACACACACACACACACACACACACACACACACACACACACACCATATATACACACACATGCAAACAACCTATAATAGCAGTGTAAATAAGAGGGCATTTTTTGAATCCATGTGTGCCTTGGTCCACATAGTAATCATGACTGCGTTTCATTATGCCCTCTTACCCACTGCATGCTATGAACATAGACAATGTCGTGTGTTTGAGAGAAGGACTTGGAGAAATTTATGTTATGTATTTGAATAAACTTTTTGTGGAGATTACCTTTGGCTTCATCGCTGTTTCTTGCTGCTCTTCGCTGCCTTGGATTATACTTTTTACATGAACATAGACAAACTACTCCACAGAGTTCAAAGCAGAAACAAAGGCAGAGACACAGAGGAAGCAAGTCAGGGTGTATGCAACTATCTCTAGGCAGCAGGCTGCACAGAATTATGACTAATACCTCTCACATTTACATTGTATTATGACATGACATCTGTATCTAGGTAACTGTGAACAACCGCAGCAGTCACATCCCTGTTTGCTAGGTTTGCATTATCAACATCTGTGATACTCATAGTGGATACAAGCTGTAATACGCAGAGTCAAAAGATGCATAACAGACTTGCTGTGGAAGTATACATGAAGTCTGTCAGAGCAGCTGCCAGGTTCCATGTATCCCTTTCATGGTGTCATTTACTACATGAAACCTGCCATACTCCACAAGGGTAGAACTCATGAAATAGCAGAATAAGGGGGTAGTGAGTTTTAATTGTGAATTATTGCATTACTCCATTTCTACCTTTGACCTACAACAGAACACAGTACAGGCTTATCATATAACCTGATGTCACCTATTCCTCTACACCAATACTAGATGTTCCTAGCAATATACATGCTTGCAAAAGGCTCTGCCATGGATGCACCATTAGCATTAGTACCTCACCCCCTGAGGAAGTAGCAATAGGCCAGAAGCAGGCAGGAGATATATGTAACTAACTCTCAGGACTTTTAATAGTGCCCTAATCACTATCATCACTGAACACCTGCTATATTCAGAAATAGTGGGGAGCTATTTACTCTTACTTCCACCATCCACATCCCTTTGAAGAGAGTCTTTACCATATACACCTGCCTTATACCAGTATTCTGTGTGGATCCCACTCATTTGTGAGAGTCACAAAACTGTAAATCCTGAGAACGTCATGTGGTTAATTTATTTGCCCTCTTTCCTAGGGTATGATGACTTCAGGGATAGTATAAAGCCCTCACATGAATCATAGCCCACTGAAAAAAAAATTAAAAAATGTCACTTTTTGAAGTTATCAGGCTTCACAGTTTTGTGACTCAAACTTCTGATCTAGAGCCATTATGTGTCTCTTGTCTTTTGTGTATACTGTCATCACATTATCCACCAGCATCCAATTAATAAACACATTATGCTTTACTCTCAACAGTATTTTTAACCAGTGTGTAGTCCACATCCTTTTTAATGCCAGTGGTACCTGATACGATGCAAGACATATAGCAGTGCAGTCATACTGAGCTGCAGTATAACATTCAGGACTATAGCGGCCATTGCATTACTGCCCTTCCTCAAACCTCCAGTGCTGAAGTGTGTCCTGCATGAAAATCAGATGCAGTTGTTAATGTGTGACCATGAAAATGCAGGCATTGTACATCTGCTATGATAATACGGATACAGCCATGTCTCATTACCCTATGGATGAAAGGATTTTTTCTTGCAGTATGAGTGATGTCCCAGCAACAGGCAGCCATACAAATGCTCTCATGTTCTCCACCTGCCTGACTGAAACTACAAATTTATTAAGTGCAAATGTATGTCCACCGCTAGGTATTGCAGATAAATTTACCAATGCAGATTGTAAAGACAAACTTTTTTCATAAAAAAATAGCAGATTTAGAATAACTGGTGTAGCAATGGTAAAGTTTTATAATCACATAGGCAAATAAGACAGTATTTGCTGCAGTGTAGGTACACAGATCTGGATTTTCATATATTTCATATCTCCCCCTACAAATGATATGAATTTGATTTGCCCCACCTAATACAGACAGTGGTTGAAGAAACAGATATAGATGACAAATAAATAGTGCTCTAATATTGTTATTGGTGCTATTACCCATCTTATTCCGTGCAGCATGTCTTATCCCGTAATAATACATACAGCTAATGTTTCGTACTTTGAAACTATTACCAGTAACAGTGAATCATGTGAGGTTTGTGTGTACATGCGTGTACATGTGTATGCATGTTGAACAACCATCAATAGCCCTGTTCTGCACCACAGAAAGTATTGTCAGTAAGTTTTCCTCCCTTTAGAATAGCCATACTGTTAATCCCAGGGGTAAATGTACATGGTTCCATCCAGTCATCAAAGAGGCAAAGGTGTTGCACCATTTAATGTGTAAGGCAAGTTTATACTACAGTTACAAAATTCTATGCATGACAAACCTATACTTTATAGATGTATTTGTGTTATGATGTTAAATTGAGAGTTGCTACTGATGTGGAGTGTTTGGCAGCTTAGATTACAGATTTAATATGTCTTCACACCTCTCACATTTTATCAGTAAGTAAAAAAAGTAAGTGATTGTTAGTAAGCATAAAGCAGTGTGACAAGAACTCAGAATTCCTCAAGGAAGCAGACTGGCAATGGTAAGTCAAAGTAAACTGTGAACTTATTTCGAAGATGCCCGGTAAATGACCAGGTATTAATGGCTACATAACTGGCAAACTATCACAAAAAAATCAATCAAATGAACCAGATCATGAGATTCAGTTTCAGCTTGAAGGACCTCAGATAACAGTGAGATCAGACAGAAAGCTTGTAGTCTGCAGGTCTAAATCCAGGTGAAAAAAGGGCAATATGCAAAGAATATCCAGTTATCACTGCAGAACTACGACAAGCTCAGTATTCCATAATCCAGCAAGTACTATAATGTGTGGGTCCACCAGAGCTAAGCTCCTTATATACTTGGCAAATATCTGCCTAAAGGGGAAAAGAATCAGTAGGCAGCATCGGTACAGCAGTCATCCTAGTTCACATTGACCACAGAAGTCCTCACTCTTTACTGCTAGGAGTAACCACAAGCACAATGCTTTGACCTATCTAAAACACATTTCTTACTGACCATAAAAATATCAACAAAATTTACAAATACAGTAAAAACTAAAAAGTGCATATTAAAATCTATATAACAAAAATCTCTACACCCCCCCCCCCAGAAAAATGCAATACACAAACTCACAAAGGTCACATTACCTACACTAAAACAAAAAGTTTGATTAAATCAGATGTAAAAAAATAATAAGCAAGATCCGGAGACACTGCAGGGCTAGCACAAGAGAGTAGGCTACTGGGAAGTGTGTTAATCATTCAGAAACCTTATGTTTTTAGCTATCCATGATAGTAATGTTACCACAGACCACTGGCAACAATGGTACCTTGTACATATAGAAAAAAATCCAGCTATCATAAATGATGATGAGGGAGAGTGATTTGAAGTGACCATATTGTGCACCAGGTGTAGCTCAATACCATGGGTACTACTCAGATATGTTATTATCTTAGACAATGCCAATGGAAGTAGGACACGTCCAGTTACAGAGTACCACTGCAAAACAGCTGGTCCTGTGTGTAACTGCCACACAGAGAATAGTATTCTAGTACAGACATTAAGCTGTTTCTGGAGCCCTTGGGGGTACCTCCACTTTGTAGTCTGCATATGCAAACCTTGGTCACACAGTGTCCTGTTCTCACTGTGTTCGTGTAATCACCCTCTTCCTATACATACATCACAATGTTCACCATCAAATCTCTGTGTTCCATTTTACCTGCCTTTGCCAAGAGATTACTGGAATTTATTGTCAGTACTCTAATGAGTGTGCACCCTTTTTCTGCCCTTAATAGCAAGGAGATCCCCTGAACAACAAACAGTAACCACCACATGTTGCTGCACGGACTTTACAGCAAATAACAGTAGATGTGATACATTCCTGCTTATGGACAAAAGCCATACCTCTCAACCTCTTAGAGCAGGAAATCTGGACAAAGCCATCAACAATGGGGGGAACAAAGGCCCAAATATAGGGACACTTTTTAAATATTGATCTTACAAACTTAGAAAATTGATAGAACAACAGTTTTTTTTTTTGTTGTTGTTTTGTTTTTTAGCATGAATTTTCTGAAATGTATGAGATCTGAAACTCAAATGTCTGTCATTATTTTCTGACTTAAACCCTCAATGATTTGCCAGTGATTTTCTAGAAAACCACAATTTTATGAGAAATGGACCCAAAATATGAGGCAAAAATCTGGACATTCTGTGAAAATCTGTACAGTTGAGAGATATGGACAAAACATAAACAATGTCTCAGGTATTATGTCCAAAGCAGCTTCACAGCTATGGAACCAGCATGGAAGGACTAGAGGATATTAAAGTGCAAAGTTTATCAGGTCCCAGCAAGTCAAGCACCAATAACAAAATATTCTCACTAGTAATTTAGCATTCATCCCACATACTGTCCAGTTCAACAGGGCTTCTTTTTGTTCACTTCTATGTTGAGGACCTGTCTTGTGCCTTGATGACTTACTCATTAATCGTATGACAAAACTAAATGACAACTAATGTGGTTTTGTACATTAAAGTCTTTAAACGCCATAAATGAAATGCATATACATTAAATATTACTAGCTTGTGACTGTGAAATAAATACAAGGAAAATAATGCAAGTAGTCACCCGTAAGTAAAATTTCACCCCTTCACCTTTTTACTCTCTTTTAACCCCACCATTGCACTGTCAATAAACCTAATGATGGCATATTGATTCTGACTAAAACATTATTGGTACAGGACAAGATATGTGTAAACATAAAAATATTCAATATAAATAACCACAAAAAGAATTCCTAAAGAAATATTAGTGACACTTGTAATCATGAGTAAATGGCAAATGACAACACATGATAAATAAGTAAGTAAGCAAGCTAAGTAACAAACATAAGATAAATACCTCATGCTACTTTGACAACTGACAAAGTATCAGAATGAAGTAAATGAAAATATCACTTGAGTAAAACTAAACAGAATGCAATATGTATTTTACATTCTAGGTATTTAGTTGCAAAGTTGCGAAAGACAAAATACTTTTGCCAATCAGCTGGGATGTTATGATATCACTCAAATCACTCACACGTCTTCTGCATGCATTTAGAAACATGTATATAGCACAATGTGTGTGCATGTGTGTGTGCGTGCATGCGTGAGTGTGTGTGTGTGTGTGTGTGTGTGTGTGTGTGTGTGTGTGTGTGTGTGTGTGTGTGTGTGTGTGTGTGTGTGTGTGTGTGTGTGTGTGTGTGTGTGTGTGTGTTGTATAGATAGATAGATAAATAAAGATATTTACATACATGATAGCGGTTGCCTCACAGCAAGAGGTTTTCCCATTCGATTCTCAGCTGGAGTGAGGGGAGTACCTTCTTGTGTGGAGTCTGCATGTCCTCCCCGTGGTTGGGTGGGCATTCAAAAGACGTTGAAGGCTGGACGTCAAGCTGGCACCTCGGCGTTTGTGAAAATCTACTGCCAATCATTAGCGAACCAAAGTTCCACTGTGGCGACTCCTAACCGGGAAAAGCCGAAAGATAAACAACAACAACAACAACAACATACATGATTATAAGACAAGTGGTATATATATTAGGGATACTGCAGCTTCGCTCAATTGCAGTTTCAACACTTTGGTCTCGAGATAATGAAATTCAACATTTCAGTATTTCGAGATTCCAAAGTGTAACTATAAATATATATATATATATATGTGTGTGTGTGTGTGTGTGTGTGTGTGTGTGTGTGTGTGTGTGTGTGTGTGTGTGTGTGTGTGTGTGTGTGTGTGTGTGTGTGTGTGTGTGTGTGTGTGTGTGTGTGTGTGTGTGTATATACAATGAAAAGAGTGAAGGTAATGCAGTGTAATATAATTTAGCCTAAAGCAAATAAATTGCTGTGCAGATTTTCGTCAGCACATTTGGAATATGAAGATCAAATAATCTAAGCATTTTACTAATTGCTGTCTTGCATTAGAAATCAAAAAATTCTAATTCATGTAGCAAGGTTCCAAATTGACTATATCATGGAAAATGGCTCTACAAGGATAGTAATCGGCTCAAGTGTCTCAGTATAAAAATAACACATACTGTTGTAAAATAAGTGTATACTAATGCTGTACTTTATAGGAAGTCTGTATTGTAAGTACATATGTATGAAATATGCAGTTACATGAAACCTGAAATAGAAAAAATAATTAATAAATAATCATTTAACACTTATAGTAGAGGCATAATCTGGTCTCTTCTGACTCACAAGGAGTGCTAGGGTACTTTATCAAGCAAACTGGAATTTAATTTCTTTGTGCAACATGCAGTGTAAGACAATGGAAATTGTATGGCATAATGGATCTATATCATATGAGCGAATCGCACAAATTGCGAACACTCATAATATTGAACGTACCAGACCTCGAACTTCCTATTGTGGGGGGCTGTACCCCCCACACCCCCCACTAAATATATATTCCAACCCCGAGATCACACTACAGTGAGGAAAGGGCAAATATCCCATTCTTCACTGTACCGCGATCTCAGAAAAAGCACTTCGAGGTCTGGTACGTTCGATATTATGAGCGTTCGCAATTTGTGCGATTCACTCATATGATATAGACCCAGCATAACACTTAGAATCATCAAGTGCCTGCCTCAGGTAAAGTAACAGAACATCTAATTCTCTTAATGGCATTGCTCGGTGTGGGCCACCATCAGAGTTCTCCTGTCCTACCTCAGAGTATCTGTCCATTACTCTACACCTGTACACTATCCTACACTTCATTAAAGCACTGCTGACAAGAAGACATTCTGATCATGCATGCTGTCCACTGTGCTTGGGCAGCAGTATTTCACAGGATCATAGAAAGTTACTAGGCTAATGGCCCTAGAGCCCTTACAAACCTAGCCAAGTTATACCTTTATTTCCCTGATCAGCACCTATTGCCCCTGTCTAAGCGGGACACAGGTGCAACCTCTAGGATGAATTTATGGTTACTCATCCAATCGTCTAGACTGCATTTGAAGAGGGCCAATGAGGTGCTCTGTTTGACATGAAATGGGAGTCTGTTCCAAAGGTGTGGCAACCTCTAGGAGAGAAATCTGTCCCTCTAACAGGTTCTATTAATGTCACATACCAGGTTAAAGTCTTAAAAGTGAGTAACCCATGTACCATTTGACTTACAGAGATGCAGCATTTCCAATAAAGCAGGGTCAGAGATTGACTCGCATGCAAGGCAGAGATCGCCTATGAGTAGTCGGTATGAAACAGAATAAAGTGACAGTAATTTCAGATGATTCCCCATAGGCCAGATGTTGAAGACCTTGGATTTTCCTTGTAAAGAACCTTTTTGGTCTCTCCTGTTGCTGCAGGTGCTTGGAAAGGTACATACTAAAAGGGGTGTTATACTCAATTATTGGCCTGAAGAGGAAAGAGTACAGGGAGGTTATAACTTCTATTTTTCTGGAGGCAATGTCCTTACTTATGAGATGAGCCATATAGAAAGGTATTCTTACCAATGTGGAGACATGGTGGTCAAATGTAAGGTTACTGTCAACCTGTGTGCCCAGGTCTCTCACCACTGAGTGCGTACTTAAGGTGTCGCTATTGATGTGGTAGTTAGCAGGAACATCACCCTTACTGAAAGGGATGATAATACTTTTTTTTCACTGAGTTTAAGGCCATGATTTTGGCACCAATCATTTGTTTATGAAAGACCCTCTTGCAGGATGTTGACATAATTTGGAGATTCTATGACCACACCAAGTTTGCAGTCATCAGCAAACTTTGTCAGCCACAGATCTTTAGTGTTTACTTGTACTTCGGAGAAATTAATTCCAAACAGTAGAGGTCCCAGGACTGACTCCTGTGGCACACAGCTAGTTGCAGGTGTGCTGCTGGAGGAGGATTCCCCTATTTGACTATATGGGTTCTATCAGTTGACCAGTTAGTGACTCATCTAATGATATAAGAGTTGATTCCTAGCTGGGTGAGTTTGTCAATGATGTTGGGGATAGTGTCAAATACCTTGGCTAAGTCTAGGTAGGCTGTATGCACAGATTTCCCCTTGTCCAGGGCCTTGGTGACTGTCTCAAAGAAGTCCACCAGGTTTAACAGGCATGATGTCCCTTGGACAAATCTAAACTGAGTAGGGTCATCTGTTTGGAGATTACCTACATCTTTGTTGATAAAGTCCATGATGATTTACTCCATGCTCTTGCAGATAAGGGTAGTCAGGCTAATAGATCTATATTTCCCAGGGTCAGTGGAAGCACCACCTTTGTGAAAGGGAATAACATTGGCTGTTTTCCATTCAGCTGAGATGAAGCCGGTGTTTAGTCTATGACTGAAAAGAGTACCCAATGGTGTTTCTAATTCTTGTTGGAGCCCATGTAGGACTCAGCCTGGGATTTTATCAGGTCCCATAGATGCTGTGTTTTTGGTATTAGAGAGGGCAGTTACAACCTGCTCCTTAGGGATACAAGGTAGGGGACAGATGGTAATGATGCCATGGGGTACATGTGTCGGGTACAGGGGAGTGAAGTTTTCACAGAACCTGTCAGCCAACAGATTAACTATGTCCACAGGCTCAGTATATGTGGATTCATTAACTACCAGTTCGGCACAAATCTGGGCCTTTCCTTTTAAGTTACAGATGTAACCAAAGAATGTCTTATGGTTGTCTTTAGTTGAGGAAGCTAATTTGGATTCTTAGTTTGCTATGGAAGACTTCAAAAGAAGCCTTATTTGCTTGTTTAAGCTGAGAAGGGAGTGTTTCCAGTTTAGGGCTCACTCCCTCTTACTTTTAGATAGCAATTTCTTCCATTTATTGTAAAGTTTGCTAATGGTAGTTGTCCACCAGGCAGGTTTGCTCTTCCTTGAGGAGTTTGTTTTGATCCTATCAGGTATGATTGAGTCAATGCATTTATACAGGTATTTGTATAAAGCACTGGTGTAAAACTCAGCATAGTTGCCAGTTCCATCTGGGGGGAATGCAATGAAACTATTTATACCATCCTGTAAGAGGTTATAATCTGCTTTGGAGAACTTTGTTTTTAGTTTAGTTGCTGCTAGGTGGGTTCAGGTGTGATAGTTACTTGCTTCTTGTTTGCCAGGGTCCATTTACAATCATGATCCATGGCTAAGGCCAGAGCACAAAACAAAATGTAGCAAATGGGTTAACATGAAACCATGATTACAAACAGTCAAAACAGTAATACACTGAGTAAACTAAAATACAGCATCTAATATTTAGAGTATTTGCATTCCTGGGCATATTTGGGTGACACAATTCCATTTACAGCCAAGGTCAATGTCAGAAAATAACACAATTACTCTTCTTATGTAACTTGTCTGGTGATAATTCAAACACATTTTTCTAACATTCTGCTGTAAGTCTGAAGGTATCTAAAGAAAACAGTCCATTGTGGAAAAAGACCCCAGACAGCTGTTTAAGGCCATGATTTTGGCACCAATCATTTGTTTATGAAAGACCCTCTTGCAGGATGTTGACATAATTTGGAGATTCTATGACCACACCAAGTTTGCAGTCATCAGCAAACTTTGTCAGCCACAGATCTTTAGGGTTTACTTGTACTTCGGAGAAATTAATTCCAAACAGTAGAGGTCCCAGGACTGACTCCTGTGGCACACAGCTAGTTGCAGGTGTGCTGCTGGAGGAGGATTCCCCTATTTGACTATATGGGTTCTATCAGTTGACCAGTTAGTGACTCATCTAATGATATAAGAGTTGATTCCTAGCTGGGTGAGTTTGTCAATGATGTTGGGGATAGTGTCAAATACCTTGGCTAAGTCTAGGTAGGCTGTATGCACAGATTTCCCCTTGTCCAGGGCCTTGGTGACTGTCTCAAAGAAGGTCACCAGGTTTAACAGGCATGATGTCCCTTTGACAAATCTAAACTGAGTAGGGTCAACTGTTTGGAGATTACCTATATCTTTGTTGATAAGGTCCATGATGATTTACTCCATGCTCTTGCAGATAAGGGTAGTCAGGCTAATAGATCTATATTTCCCAGGGTCAGTGGAAGCACCACCTTTGTGAAAGGAAATAACATTGGCTGTTTTCCATTCAGATGAGATGAAGCCGGTGTTTAGTCTATGACTGAAAAGAGTACCCAATGGTGTTTCTAATTCTTGTTGGAGCCCATGTAGGACTCAGCCTGGGATTTTATCAGGTCCCATAGATGCTGTGTTTTTGGCATTAGAGAGGGCGGTTACAACCTGCTCCTTAGGGATACAAGGTAGGGGACAGATGGTAATGATGCCATGGGGTACATGTGCCGGGTACAGGGGAGTGAAGTTTTCACAGAACATGTCAGCCAACAGATTAACTATGTCCACAGGCTCAGTATATGTGGATTCATTAACTACCAGTTCGGCACAAATCTGGGCCTTTCCTTTTAAGTTACAGATGTAACTAAAGAATGTCTTATGGTTGTCTTTAGTTGAGGAAGCTAATTTGGATTCTTAGTTTGCTATGGAAGACTTCAAAAGAAGCCTTATTTGCTTGTTTAAGCTGAGAAGGGAGTGTTTCCAGTTTAGGGCTCACTCCCTCTTACTTTTAGATAGCAATTTCTTCCATTTATTGTAAAGTTTGCTAATGGTAGTTGTCCACCAGGCAGGTTTGCTCTTCCTTGAGGAGTTTGTTTTGATCCTATCAGGTATGATTGAGTCAATGCATTTATACAGGTATTTGTATAAAGCACTGGTGTAAAACTCAGCATAGTTGCCAGTTCCATCTGGGGGGAATGCAATGAAACTATTTATACCATCCTGTAAGAGGTTATAATCTGCTTTGGAGAACTTTTTTTTTAGTTTAGTTGCTGCTAGGTGGGTTCAGGTGTGATAGTTACTTGCTTCTTGTTTGCCAGGGTCCATTTACAATCATGATCCATGGCTAAGGCCAGAGCACAAAACAAAATGTAGCAAATGGGTTAACATGAAACCATGATTACAGTCAAAACAGTAATACACTGAGTAAACTAAAATACAGCATCTAATATTTAGAGTATTTGCATTCCTGGGCATATTTGGGTGACACAATTCCATTTACAGCCAAGGTCAATGTCAGAAAATAACACGATTACTCTTCTTATGTAACTTGTCTGGTGATAATTCAAACACATTTTTCTAACATTCTGCTGTAAGTCTGAAGGTATCTAAAGAAAACAGTCCATTGTGGAAAAAGATCCCAGACAGCTGTAAGAAAAACACAATAAACGTAAACTTAAAGTTACCTTGCTATAACTACTGCTATATAGTCAACATTAATGAACCTATGATACATGTATTGAATGCCTTTAAATATTAATGCCTGGCTACAGGCAATTCATATGTTACATGGTACTCATTCTGCTAAAGTTTCAGTCTGAATATATGCTTCATGAAGGCTAGAAGTTCATTCCATGTAACTGTGGTTTAATAACCATCCTGATTATTAACCACATTCTACATGGCGACATAACTGGGAAAGTTTCTCTGCAGAAATGAAAAAAATATATATATTTATCATAAAGATCATAGGTGCATGTAAGTAAGGAAATGTAATTTACAGTGGATATTACTGTTCAAATGAAACCATGAACAGTTTTTCAGATTTGAGGCAACATATCAGAAAAATGAAAGTTTTTGATCCAGCAATTCTACTAAAATAAAATACTGAGAAGCCTAAAAAGATACAGGGAGTACATTTTTGCATGCTGCTAGAAAAGAAACCTTAAAGGTATTTAACACTTCTAATTTTCCTGAAAACAAGAAAAATAAAACTACAGCGATGAGAGAGATGTTCAGAACCCAAATTAATTCTAGAAAGAATTTGCTATTTTTTCTTCATTCGTTTTTACAAGACCATCAGTTCCTATAGAGACTGTAAATGCTAATTTTACTAAGCTGAAAATAGAGCCAACAATTTTGAATTTGATAAGCTCCATGATCCTTTTATGACAAAGAGAGACAATACTTATTTGTATATGAAATGATTAAACAAAGGGCAGACCTTTAAGAGAACCACGCCTTACTTCATCAAAAGCTGAAAATGTATACAGAGCATGGGAAATTGCTTGTTCATGGTCATGAGAATTAAGTGACAAAAAAAGGCATTAATCAAATTTAATGGTCCACTCAGTGGTTCCATTTCTTTACTTCCGTAGCAAGAAACTGCATTGTTGTGCTTTGGTGGCTAATACAATGTGGGTTAAAAAAGGCAATAATGAGAAATAAAGTGAAAAAAGATTGCAACACTAATACATA